>NW_027269275.1:8630000-9100000 GCF_023055355.1 Agelaius tricolor | reverse complement strand
ACATTTGGAATTTAAAATTAATTCAGACCCAAGAAAAGTTTAGGCCTGATAAAGTGACAAAGCTATTTAAAGGTCACTTTTCCACTGGATGCTGTAAATTTGTGCATTTATGTTGTAGCTGTGAGCCTTTTACTTCAGAGCAGCAATCTGATGGTCAGGCAGGCTCCTGCAGCATCTGTGTCCGAAAGAGGTCAATGACTGAGCCAGAAAATATTTTTAGGCAAATTTGTTTTCTTCAGTTCATGTTTGTTTGCAAGAATTAAGACCCTGAATGTGTGAGGTGGTATCTGCCTTCAATTTCCAGTCAGCTGGGAAGTGAGATCCTGTGCTGGAAGCTGATGAGGGTCTTCATACAGGGCTCCTTGTTGGAACCTTTTTTGTAGGAGCTGCGGACTGGGAAACAAAATCCTTCACTGCTGGCCTGCTTGTGGCATCTCTCACATTCAGTGAATTTCAATAACCAGGCATTCAAAATGAAAAGGTGATGACAAACTGTGTCAATGAATGAAACACAATTGTTTATAACACTTGATTATGGCTCTGGAAATATTACTTCAAGCCTTCTCCTGGTGACATGTCACATTTAGATCAAAAACTCTGTGTGGCAGTTCGCATTTTTTAAGCTGGGTGCAAGTGTGCCAGATTCTATTTCGATTGAGTGGCTGGCATTCAGAAAGCCACATTTAATAGGATCTAAAGAAAAGAAATGTTACTTTTCATCACACAAGACAACAAAGAGAACCCAGGAAACGAAAATATTATTTCGTTTGAACAAATTACAGTAAGACTCTCAGGGGCTCTTTCAGGGAGTAGATGAGGAAAAGCACTTAAATATCATTCCATCAAACTAAATTTTTAACTACAATTTTTTACAGATAAAATGTGTTGGGAGGATTCAAAGAAGATTAGAGCTCACCTAAGAAACAGTATTCAAATTTGAACAGCTAATGGAAGCCTGCAAAAACTGTTAATGTCTATATCTTTCCTCTAAGGGACTTAGATTTCAGTATTCTTATAAAAACACATTGAGCTGATTTCATTTCTGTGTCTCCACAGACTTCATTCTTGTAATTTCAGTAAGTGTTATAAATGTCATTTTAAGTATTATAATGCTAATCCCTACTGACAATAAGGTTCTAAAGCTCAGCTTCCATTACTAAGGTAATGTTTACCTCAGATAGCATATAATTGTTTGCTTTTTTCACAGTAAATTCTCTGTTCCCAACTGCTTAATCAGCCATGGAAAAGAGAGAAGACTTTCATACTGTTTAATGTTCTTGTGATTACATTAGAGTACCATGTAAACCCACATCAGTGGATCTTGGGAAACAGAATTTTTTTGTTTGTTTGTCCACAATTCTGAAGGCAAAGTATTTTGAGCAGTGGTCCTTGCAATAACATGAATCATTTATTAATATAAATATCATGGATATGGTATAAATCTTCTCGGCTCCTGAACTCTCAGGACATTTCTTCATTGCCTTAGTCGGAATCAGCAAGGACTTCCTGGAGCCTTGGTATAGTTGAAATAATGAACCATATTCCAGTCACAGGCAGTGTATTCCCTGCTCTCAACAACACAAGACCAGTGTATGCTTTCTGTATGAGCTGTGTGCTGCATCACATCAACCTAAACAATATTTTATTATGCTTTATGGAAGTTTAAAACTTCTCTCCCTTCTAACGTACCCCAGAGGACACAGATTAGGGTTGGCTCAGGGACAGAATTTGGCCATTCTGTCCCTTCTGCCTGATGCCAGATGCACTCATGAATGAAGTTGTGGAGGAGACTGGCTTTGTTCAGGGACAGGGTGTGTTTAGCAGCGTGCCTGTCAATAACCTCGCTTAGGCAGCAGCACATAACCCCCTGCTTAGGTCTGTAGGAGCCAGGGGCAGAGTGGGAGCCCACAGTGCAGGGGGGTGATGTGGGGGTGGTGCTCAGTGCAGGGCTGCATGGGGTCAGTGGACTCATCTCAGCATTGCCATCTAATCTGTATTATCCTTGAGCAAGGTCCAAACCCATGTCCCTTCTCCCTGAGGTGAAAACTATACCAAAATTAGACCATTGTTTCAACATCCACCACAGAGGTTCATCACCAGCTTTCCATTTCTTCATGTTATCTGTATCACTGGCCAGCTGGTGTTTTTGCAGAATTTTTTACTTGACTGACTTCCTCCATGCATTTAGAGGTGAGCTAAAAATAAGAACTTCATGGGCAAGACAGTGTATCGCTTAACCAGAAATGCAAATACCTATAAGAGCTGATAATAAGCATAAATTCATTGGCAACTAATGTAGTTAAATGCATTTCTACCTTGGACAAAGAGCACTGAAGTCTGTAGGAGTTCTGCCTGTACAACCATAACATATCACAAGCTGATTACTCAGTGAACAGATGTGAACCTGGACACTCAAGTATCATCTTGGTGAGAAGATTGCCTTTGGGTTTCAGATTGTTTTAGTGCTTGGGGGCTTGGAAGGATCACAGTATGTGCCCAGGCCTTTTGGCCTTGCTATTTTCAGCCCCAGCACTGCTGTCTGCCCACAGCAAAACTGAATTGCAGGTGGTCAGCTGGCTGCTGAATAACCTGGCGGCATTGGGGCCACAACGTCCAAATTACCTGCACAGAGTCCCAGCTGCTCACCGTGTACCAGCAGCATGTCTTGTGCAGCCTTTATTTCAGGGTTTTGACTCTAGACCAAGCAATTGCCCTGCCTTTCTTAAGTAGAGGTGTGGAAGAGGAATTAGGGGTGCCCATAGTTTGCATCTCTGAGCAGTTCTGAATTGCACAGGGCTGGAAAGTGCATTGTGCTCCAGGCTGGTGAGAGGCTGAGGAGGGGGAGGAGGCTGGAGGTGGAAAGAGCCCATGTGCATGCTGGTCCAGGGCATCCATCCTGCCAGCAGGTGGGCAGGAGAATGTACCTTCTGTAGTATTTTTAGAACAAAGTTAATATTTTAATGATAGATGGTTTGTTTTGATGAGTTTTGAAATGAAGCAGTAATCTTGGCTCTTTGAAGGGAAGTGATTGACCCTAAAGATTCTGCCTCTATTTTAAACAAAAAGCTGTGGTTTCATTTTCCTTCACATGATCTCTGTAAGGGGTCATTTTAAGGATGCATGAAGCACACTTACAGAAGACAGGAGTATGTTTTTTTCCCCAGTAAAATATTCAGCCAGTGCTCTTTGTCTCTCCCTGAGAACATTGCAGGATCCAGGAGCATTAAGTGAGCCACAGATGCCAAACCAGGGGGAAAAAAAAAAAGAAACAAACTATATTTTCTGCTCATCTGTGGAGTGAGGATAACACAGGCCCAGAAGCACACGTTGTGAAGCAATTTCAGTCGTAGCTGAGTGCCTGTTTTCCCCTGGAGCACAGACTGTAAAAACCTTAAAAACCTTGGTTTCTATTTCCTTAATATTCTCGTTTTGAAGATGATATTGTGATGAAGAAAGGAAGAAGAATGCCTTTTTTAAAGTTGTTCTCATTCTTTTTAATGAGACGATTTGGAGAAGATTTGAAGTAGGAGAACCATGTGCCAGCTTTTCAATGTATTTGTAAGGCATTGATAAATATTTCATTTTAGAGAGAATGAGACATGAGCACAATAACTTGTATTTGAATCTCTTACACCCAGTGTAAATCTGGAGTAACTCCAACATTCTGAAGTCAGCATTCTTAGTCTGAGTTTATCTCTGTGTAATTGGGATGGGAATCTGCCCCACTCTGCAAGAGACTGCAATGAGCTCTTTACCTTTAAATCTATCCCAGTTAAATTACATGGGGCCACAATGTATCACCTACATCCTTGACTATTTTAATACAAAAATATAGTTTAAATCTCTCTGGATTTGCTGATCATCTTGGGATTTCTAAAGATACTGTTAGGCTGTAATAGATGTAGAATATCAACGAAGAAAAAGGTCTATAGTCAATTTCTCTGTATTAGAATAAATAATTTGATTGTGGCATAGTTTTAGTCTCAGCAGCATTTTACTGGCAGCCACACCTATGGGTTCACACTGTTGGGTGCACATAGCCTGTGGTCTTCTGACACAAAGGCATCACCTCTGACCACTGCAGCCTTGCAGGAAGTGCTTCCTTTGGACCTGTCATTGTGACTTCACAGCCTGTGGCCAGAGTAATGCTGTTCAATACAGTTTAAATTATTTTTTTTACTGCACTTCGATTGCTTGTTCTCCCTACTAAAGCATAAGGAAGGCCAACAAGAAATAGTGGTAAAGACAAATTAGAGATATTTGGCTCTCTTAGTGGGTCATCTCCCGGGTGAGTTGAGCAAGGGCAGGGTACAGAGGCTCCATCTGCGGACGCCTCCTCTCCTCCATCTGCTGGGTGGACACCGGGCTCGGCTCGCTGCACGGCAGACGGAACACGGACGAGCAGATTTTTCCAGACCAACCCAAATGAATCTGACTACCCAACAAATGGCTCACTTGGCTAACGGGGAGGGGGCAGCCTGCACATCTACAGGCTGGGTGACCGTGGATAATTCATGCAACAACCCAATGCCTTTCTTAACTCTGCTGTAGAATTGAGTAAAAATAACCCAGTTACAGTGAGGTGTCACATCTTGGCCAGTAATGAATGTTCTCTGGGCAGAACAGGCTGACCCTCTTACAGAATGGATATGAGCAGAAGTATTGCTGTGCCACTGCGAGCCCCTCAGCTGACAATACAGGTTGTTTTTCTAAGCTAGTATACAAAGTAATGAACTCTTTAGAAATTCATTTAAATATGTGGAAATCTATTTATTTTTCCAATAATATTTCCAAGAGGAAAATTTCTTTTTCCTCTTGTGGTGAGAGGGGATAAAATTCTGATTCCATCAAAATCAACTGAAATATCTTGGTGCAGCTAGGACTTTGGATGGCTACAAAGACATTTTCTAAAGTTTTTCTTTTCCATAGCAGATCCTTATGTTCATAGAAATAAGTGCCATGACACACCTGCTTCAGACTTGTGAAAAACCTCAGTATGAGATATGGTAGACAAAGATGAATGTATATGTTATTTGCATTGTTTTAAAAGGCAGCAGTTCAGAGAAATCTGAGGAGGGAGGGAAACATGGAGGAACTCGTCCCTTTCCTAATAATTATCATTAAAAATTTTATAAAGAATAAATACCTGTCCGACTCTGGTAACAATTGTATAAAAAGAAATGTTAAAAGCAGTAAATGGGAAGAAAAGTTTGCTGAATAAATGGCGAATTTGCTGAGGAGAAATCACAACACTGTTTCAATGTGTGTTCACCTTCTACTGTGGAGTTTGTACAGAAAAGTTAACTTGGCAGCTAAATACTAGTTTGGAGTCCCTTTAGAATTATTTTACAAAGCAAGAAATGGTTCAGTTTTGAAGGCAGTAAAAAGGAAACTAATGCTTGTCATAGAAAATCTTTTTTTTCTTTTTTTTTTTTTTAAGTGTTAAAAGCAAGTAAGCCCCTAGTGGTCTTAAATAATTTGCGTAAGTACACTTAGCACATTCACTTCCCTGGGAGTGCTGATTGGGTACCAATATATTAGTCCCTTGAAAAAGGAGAAAAGAAGATAATGAGAGGCAGGAATGCTACCTTCACAATAATTTCCCGGTATTCTGCTTTCCTCAGAGGTCTGGTGTGTGGGAGCGCTGACCACCTCGATCCTTGGGCAGATAATAGAGTCACTTAGGAAATGAGAGACGGCAAATGGCAATTTGAGGTGGGAGGGATGGCTCCAGCAGTAAATGGCACGCATTAGGACAGCCTAATCACTTAAATGCAGCCTATTAGTAAGTTTAGCTGAAGATGTTAAAAGAATCCTTGCAGCCTCTCTGCTGGCATGTTTGGAAGGGAGCTCAGTTATGAGACTATTAAAATGTTATTTTGATAATTAAGCCCACAGCTGTTGTGAGGGCGTTGGGGGCACGAGCTGGCGCAGCAGCCGAGCGCCCGGCGGCGCAGGGGGCGGGCAGGAGGAGAGGAGAGGAGAAGGGAGGAAAGGAGCCCTGGGAGTTCCTTGGCACTTGGAGAGCTGGAATGGCCACCTCCAGCACACAGCAGGCTCGGCTTCCCACGGGAAGGTGCGAAGGCAGGAGGAGCTGCTCCCCTGCTCTGCTGGGATTTGCATCTCTGCTTTCTGCACCGGGGCAGCTCTAAGGGGCAGGGTGAGGATGGGTCTTCCAGGATGTCTGGAGTTGGTTTGCTTTGCTGTAGGGATGGATCTTGGCTGGGTACAAAACTTGTGTCTGAGGGAGAAGGGCTGCAGACAGCAGCACTGACACTGATGGTGGGGAGGTGAGTGTCCCCATGTCAATGGCAGGTGGGCAGCAGCACCCAGGTTACACAGGGGCCCCTGCACCTGCCAAGTTGTGCACCAGCACTAAAGGGGACATGGCTTACTTGCATTGGTTCTTTAAAATTAATGGCAAAATTTTGGTTGTTTATGGAAGTGGGTTCAGGCTATGATTGTGCTCAGACCACGGATATCTCTGTCCAAACAAACAAACTGGGTCAGCAAGGTCTGGTCCCTGGGAGTGACCCAGGGTTTGCTTTAATACTTTAAGTGCTCACTAAATATGCAATAATAAACACACAACCAATTTCACTGTGGCAGGTGATGTGAACTCTTTTGCAAACGTAGAGTTTGCAGTTTATTTTATGTATACTGCTACAGACAAAACATGCATTGTGCAGTATGCATACAGAGTTTATCCATGCTGCCCCAATCTCCTCTTCTGTGTTAAAATTAGGATGATTTGCAGAGTTTATCTACATTGAGCAGGATATAATTGCCCAAATTAAGGCTGTCCATCAGGTCAACTAGTAAATTCACCTCTTGTCTCTGTGTGTCAGTGGTAACCTTTCCACAATTGCTCCTCTACCTGCAATGCAATGTCAGTTGTGGTCCCTTGTTGACTCCCTGCCTGCACATGCTCACTGAATACAGAATCAGAAAACAATATGTGTGATTTTATAAAATAGACCACATAAACTGAATGTAAAATGGGGGAAGTTAGCCTTTTGATGAAAAGGGAAATGAAACCCAAGTATGGCTCCTGTGCCAGTATCAAAAATTGTTGAACTTGCAACTTTTCAGCCATCTCCTTCTTTCCATGATTACAAAAATGTCTTCAGTAACATTTGTACTTCTTTTCAATTCATACATCACTGAACCAGGCCAACTTTTAAAATATTATAAATAACACCAGCTATTTATCTAAATTATTACTTGTCAGCTCAGTTTTGATTATCACTGGTTTATGTATAATTATAGGTACTGTCATTGTTGATCTTTATTAACATCCAAATTACATTATTTTTTCTTCTTTTAGAAAATATGACAAAGTAAAAGAAACAGCCCTTTAAAGTTTTGCCAGAATAGACAGGTATTGTCTCACCTTCCTGGGAGGTCCATGCTGAAAGTTAACTGATAGTTTCTGCTTTACCTTTTGCATTTTACTGCAAAAAATGTTCTCTAATCAGAATATGTAGTTTGAAGTACATTGAGCATTTCTGTGTTTGATATTTCCACACAGCATTGTAAACATCCTGTGCTCTGTGCCAAGCACAGGGACAGCCAGAGTGCCTGGGACACTGGGTGTGAAGGTGCAGGGCTGTGCACAGTTTGTAGAGGTTTGCAGAAGGTGATGGGGGGCTTTGCACAGGCAATATCTGTTGGGGCAGGTGACCCACCCTGGTGTGTCCTACCCTGATTTCATACAGGTTTGATTTCTTCCAGTTAGTTGAAGTTATTTTTGCTAAAGACTAGTGGCGGTCCTAATGAAGTCAAGCAGGAATCCAGTACCAGCAGCACAGCTGGGGCCAAGGTGTGCTTACCAAGAAATTGTTTACAACTGTGACGTTTAGGAGAATCCAAACTTGAAATGAGTGAACCAAAACAAATTCAGGAATGATTGCCGTGGGAAGAATCTTGGACTTACAGCCAGACAGTGAGATTGTGTTAGTGTGAGCAGCTTGACCTCACCATAGGATGGAAAACCAAGATGCCAGGAGACCAAGGCAAAGGAAAATGTTGTATTTAAGGCAGGAGATGGTTACAGCATGGGTCAAGGATTTCACAGTCAAGATGAAGTGAAAGGATAGATTTTTTTTTGAGGAATAAGAGGGCTTAACACTACAATAGTATGTTATTACAAGTCTGTTGAACTTGTTTTAGCTTTAGGGTGTTTTGATTCCTGAAAAGCAAATTAATTACATAGTAACGCTGAAATCCTGGCTTCCTTACCACCAGGAAAAGGTTACTCTTCCCTTGTGGCTATTTCTTATTACCACCTTGTGATGATGAAGTATTTGGCACTTGAAAGTCAGATGCTTTAGAGATTACTACACGAGTTATTAGCCTATCTATGTACCTGAAGTATTTGTAATGGTATTAATGCCTTCCCTTTTCAACCTTTGTAACAGGGAGCATCACTTGACAATTGAGAGGAGATGCATCCTTTTCCCAGAACCAAGGCCACAATGTGACCTTCCAACAACCTTATAAAGAGACATCTTCACACACATGGGCCAGGACTCTGTCCCTCTTACTGATTTCTGTTGCTGTCATTCCAGCTTATGGAAGACATAGCTGAAAGATGAGCCCAGAAAAAATATGAAGAGATTTTGGGGAAAAAACCCTCTAGGATAGCCATACCATTGGGGCAGGAAGTGAATATTGTCAAGAAAAGAAACTGAATGTTCTCATTAGATCTATTTCTACATCACTTTCTGCTTAAATAGAATATTAAATGTCCTTTAGGCAACACTTTGAAAGTACCTTTTCCTTTTTCCAGATGGTGTAATTAAAAGCCATTCATTTGGTACCTAAGTTAGGAATCACCTTTCTCCATGTTAATTAAAAGCTATAGCTTACTAGGGCTGCTAAGTGCCCAGTTATTGGTGACTTTAGGGCTTTCAGGAAGAGCCCTGGTCAGAAGTGCTGGAACCTCTTTGAAGCAGTCACTCAGATAACAAATACCTACACTCTTGTGTTATTGGGGGGGATGATGATTATAAACTCTTGTTCTGAAGGGGGTGCCATCCTTTTTTGCCCATGTAATAGCTGATGACAACTCCTTTAAATTAGATAACTTGTCCTCTTTACAGTGTCCATATATTTATGGACAACATTTATGTCTTTAGAGGTGTTTTTTGCTGATTTGTGTGTGTATCTATCTATCTATCTATCTATCTATCTATCTATCTATCTATCTATCTATCTATATCTTTCTCACACACAGTGTACAGCCCTAGCCATTTGTTCTCAGGGGGTGGGTGTGCTCTTTGAAGAGAGGAGGTCCAAGCATGTTTTCTGCCCCCTCCCTCAGCCATGACCTCTTGGACTGCCTGAAGCCATTAATTCTCCATTCCAGGCTACTGTGAGCACTGCATTTGTTGCAGTTCATGGCAAGTGTGTTCCTGTGACACAAAAGGATTCTGCAGTAAAATACCAGCCAAATATATGTTGGGTTTATTGTGTGTTTTTCACCTTCTAAAATGCCAGTGTAAATAAAAGAGCTGCAATGTTGTGCTGTGTGTCCCAGCTGAGGCTGGGCCAAGGCTGTGGCCGTGCCCTTGCTGTGGAGGATGGCATCAGCCCCTGGCAGGAGGCACAGCTGCCCCAGGGCCTGGCCTGGCTGTCCCCTGGGGCTGCTCCTGCAGCAAGGATGCAGGAGGGCATCTCCAGCCTAGAAATGTTCCTGAAATTGTCTCAGCACCTGGAGACCTGCAGGGATTTGGCACAAGCCCAGCTCCTGGACTGCATATGGATCTCTCTTGGGCTAAGGCAATGTCCACTCCTGGCTTATTTAGGCAAACAGAAGTGACATGCTGGAGAAACATGAATAGGCTTTTGTGCACTTCAGAAAAGAATTTTAACATAACACCTTTTCTTTTTTTCAGGGAAGTGCCAACAGTTTGCCCCCAAATCTCAGGAGCTAGACTTTGTAGTGTCAAGGACTTCTTCTGTCAGTTTCTAGTTAGGAAAATGCCTTGAGTAGAGATCTCTGGTTATGTTTTATTTGAATCACTGAAAGTCACATCCTGCAAACTGCTGATTGAGTTTGGATGAAGCTAAATTTGGGTAATGAAAAATGACCCACTGTAAAGAAAATGCTGGGAATGGCTCCTCTGTTCAGCTCTGTGTTAGGTTCTCAACAAGATGTTTCCATTTTTAATTCTCCCTATGCATCTGTGAGATAAAACATTACATTTTAGCTCAGAGATTTCTTTGTCCTTTACTCTTTTGCTTTCAGTACTTAGGCACACAATTCCTAAGGCTCAGTTGCTAGGTATAAAAAATCGATGGCAATTTTCCTCCTCAGTAAAGGATTTCCAAAATTCTCATGCCTTCCTTAAGCTACAGCAGAATAATGGGAGGCTGGTGGTGCTGTCGTGGTGCCATTAGCTTCGCTGCTCGGTAGCTGCACATCAGCACAGTAATCATTTTCAGATTTACAAGCATTAAATATTTTAATTTAATGCCTTGGCTCTCTTGTAATTCATGCACTTAATTATATGATAATTACTCAAATGAAAGAGATACAGCTGCTGTTGTATCAATTCTTCTAGGAATGTGAGATTCTGGAATTGGCCTTGGATTTCAGGGTTTTGTTTGCTGGTTGGTTTTTTTTTTTTTTTTCCTGGTCCTTTCCAAAAGCTAATGGGCACATAGAGGTAGTTTTTTTTTTTTGTTTGTTTGTTTTTTTTTTTTTTTGAGTGTGTAGACCAGAGGTGAATTTCAGGTAATGTTACTTTCCTAGCTTCTTTTCCTGGAGCATGGCATACATTTGGCAGCTGAGGGACTGGGCACTGTGCTGGCTGTTTTTACTGCTCCTTGTGGATTACAGTCATTAAAGCAGAGGCACTAAGGCAAAGCTTCCCCAGTGCAGGACCCTGCTCCATTGGAGATGGCTGCAGAAGGAAGTGAACTGCAGGAAAGAGGTGTGTGTTTGTGTACACGTGCACATTACTGTATAGAATTTAATACCTTTGTAACGGGCCAGTTGCCCAGTGCAAGCACTGCACAATGAAATCACATAATAAATTAAAGTATAAAGGTTCAGCCAGGCCAAATAGACCACCAATAGGAACAAAAGGATTTGGCACAAAGGCAAACCCAAGTGACCTCAGAGGAGAAGGGCAATTAACACACCGGGTGAGGAAGAAAGGAAGAATGTTTTTGTATTTGTATTAGCAAATGCAAAAAAAGGCAGTCAGTTCACAGAAGGGAGCCCCTAGAATCTGGGAGGGTGACACTGTCCATGAGGACCACATAGCTGCCAGTCCAGGGCTGTGGCACCTCTTCTCTACAAGGAGATCTCCTTATGGGCATCCTGCAGCAGGTAATGCCCCAGACTCCCAATTTCTGATTTCCAGCTCTGTTCTTAACTGTTTGAAATACATAACAGTAGGCTTTTCTTAGGAAAAGCAGTAATTGTAAGATGGTGGAAGACATCTGATTTTTACTATTTTGGTTTAATCGTGTCTCCAGTGCTCAAAGGTGAAAAATTAGCTTTGGTATATTCTTCAGTTAGGAGATGTACTAGTGAAAGTCTCCATAAAGTTATTCAGAACTTAAATTACTTCAGATCTCTGAAAACTGTTCCACAAGTATGTGCAGCTTGCTCTGTAGGAGGGTAAGTGCCACATCCCTGGGAGCCGGCGCTGGCTCGGGTCTGGCAGGAGGGCCATGTTGAGCTGCAGCCTTATGAAACTGCTTGTGCTCTGTACAGATACTTGAAACCTTCCATACTGAGCCCCTTCCAGCATATCAGAAAAGAATGAGCAGTTTCAGCCCTTGTGTATTCAAAAGAAACGTGCTTGTGGCAGGCAGGAAAGAGACTGTTCCCCCCAGTGGGGCTGCTGGAGCTCTCTGGGATCACTTTCTGCAGGGCTACACTTCGTGTGTTTTAACTTCTGGTTCTTTGCTGCTGCTGCTGTATCTTCTGGCCCAAGTTGATTAAAAGCTTCGGTGAGCTTTCAGTGCTTAAGTACAGGCCTGCCCTTCTTGAGACGATTGTGGGGCCAACCAGCAGCATCCCCTCAAAGGGGCAGTTGCTGGGCCTGAGCTTCTGGGCAGGCCTGGAAGAAGTGCCAGACAGCCTCTCACAGCCAGCACTGGCACATCAGCAGTGCCATGATTTGCTGCTACTTTTCTAGAAAACAGAAAAAACAAGAGACTGTTTAACAGTGATCACAGTAAAGTTTTGTGAAAACACGTTGCAGCCATATTTAAAGTTTTTGTTGTTGGTGGTTGTTGACATGTGAGATTATGTTTAATCCTCCAGGGACTCCGATATTTTGTAAGAATTGTAAGTGTAAATATTTGGCAGTAGTTTCATATCCGTCCTCTCCAAGTCCCAGAGGAACAGATGATGCCGGGTTACTGTACTGTGTGGAGTTTCTGTTGATGGCAGTAGCAGATTTAACACTTCTACATAGTGGGATTTTACTTTATGAGTATTTGAAGTTTGTCTTGTGTATGTGGAGTAATTGCTCTGCAGCATGCTTTCTTGGAAGTGAATGTAATGTTTGTCCAGTTTCTTAAAAGCTGTAAACGAGAGGGCAGAGCCAACAACAAACCTATCGTGGTTAACAATACACAGAGATGTTTTTCATTGCTAAAGACATCTAGCATAAAGCAGAAATAGTTAGTTACCTGGCTTGTAGTCTGATTGTCAGACTTACAGCAAGGCTAAATCCATTCAAACAGTTACTGGAAATTGGTATTTGAACTTGTGAACTCAGGAAAACTCCTAATCTGTGCTGAGGTTTCTGGCATGTCCTTCCAAGCCCCACAGCCTGTTGTCTTGAGCTTTCCTTTAACTCTCCAGAGACCTTGGTGTCTGCATTTCTAAGTTCCTGCCTAAGTAGAGGTTGCACCAAAAGGGTTACAAAATTTTAAGCCCTGTGTATGCAGACAATTTTCAGCTAACTTACAGCAGCTGTGGAGTCGTGCTGATAGATTAAAAGCAGCTCCCAGCCCCAGAATGAAGTACATTAGAGCTCCTGCTGAGCCGAGCTGGGGTGAGGCCTACACAGCTGTCATTTAGGCCAAGTTTCCAACTGAAAACTGAAGAAAAGGATGCAACTTAAAGAAAAGTTGTATTTTAAAATAAGGCATCTGGTTATTAATCAAATATAGGCAGGAGCTCAGTTGTGCAGTGGGTTTCAGCCTCAACAGCCTGACACTTGGGAAGGTAGGGAGGCAATTTTCAAGGATCAAGAAGGGGCATGTCCAGTCAAAGGCTGTTACTCAGTGACACTGTAAAAATAATCCTGGTTTTTTCTGTACTTGCCTCTCTCCCTGAAAAAATAAACAGAATACAAATATTCTTGAACTGTTGCATGTCTGAGTGAGAGACTGACCAGCTCCACAATTGCTTTTTGCTGATACTGACCTCAAAGCAGAGCTGATTCCCGAGGGAGCGTGCTCATTGAAATCTGCAGTTGGCAGAGACGTATTTAAAGCACAGAAATCTTTATGGCCTTTCCTCCATTTCCCAGTGTTACTTTACCACAGGAGAGGTGGTCCCCAGTAGCATGACAAGTTCAAGAAATCTCGTGAGCACAGGTGATCCCTGAGCTGCCCACCCTGTACCCCGTGGATCCCACACCCCACAGTGTGCTGATGCTCACCCTGACACCCAGTTCTGTTACTCCTCTGCACAAGCACTTTTTGTCTCATCCCAGTAGCATAAATGAACCAGTGCCTCTTGGTCTCCACTGCCATGACCAGGAGTAGTCTGCTTGTTCTTGATGCAGGCCAGCTTCCAAGTGGCTTCTCAATTTTTAATGCAAGAGGGTCATTCACAAAAAACTGAGTGATGAACATGAATTAATTATATTATCACATTGACATACTTTGGCTTCTGAAGATTTTGGTACCCATTTTTCATTTAATTTGCTTGTATAGTTACCACTTCTCTGTCCCTGCTCCTCACTTACAAGCTGACTGTTTGTCTCAGAGTATTGCCTGCAAGTGCTGAAGCTGGATTTACTTCTGTTTCATTTAAAATAAAATATTCAAAAATATTTGTTTAAAATACTGACTTTTGTCTGTATATAGTGTGTAGTATGAATAATTTGTTGGAGTTCAGATACAGTGTTTCAGTTCTTATCAGATATGTATGACATGAATTTGAAAGTATGCCCTCTTGCTTGCTTTCTCATGTATGGTGCATAATGAATTTCCAGCTTGGCAGAAAGGAAAGGATCAGAGTGGGAAGCAGAGTATACCATGAGGATTTATCATGATACCAGTGAAAGCAATAAGACAACTCTGGGTAATTTCTTGGTTACTGAAGTAACAGTCTCATTTGGGAAAGGACTGTAAAATAAAGAACTTGCATTCTTCAGCTAAAAAGCAACTATCAGTCATTAATTAGGCTGATGTTGTGGCTGGTTCTTGTTTCTTTGTTTATCCCAAACTACCCAACATTTTTCAGCATCACCCAGCATTAATATTAACATGTGTAAACCTATTTTTTGTACAGGAATTTGGGATAATTTGGATATAAATGTATGTATGTAGTGAGTTTAAAGGCACAGTAAGGCCAGTGAGATCAGTTTGTAGTATGAACAGTAAACAATGCACTCCAGGAGTGCAGGTGGACCACATCAGTGATCTTCCCAGAACACTCAAAACAGAAATGGTAATTTTCTTTGGGACCTTAGATCTGAAATTTGACTCATGAACCCATTGTAATGTGATGGTTCTTAATATATGCACTTTGGAGGTGATATTCCTCTGTGGAACTGTGTACACGTTCACACAGATCCTGTTATTTCATATTATTTATTCATATTGACAGTAGTAAAAGATGGTTGTTACTTGTGTGCAGACTAGAGCTAATGCAAATTCAGTAATCATCCCTTAAGTACAGGGGAAGTAACTCAAAGAGAAAGCTCTCCATTTGGCTATTGCTGTGAATCACCAAGCAAATAAAAATGTGAACTTCTGAGTCTATGTGGAATAAGTGTTAACTCAGTATTCTCTCCTTGGTGAATGCAGGGCACATATGTGCATTTGGCCTCTAGTAGAGTCAAGTAAGTCACCTCTACCAGCCCTTGAAAAACAGGACTAGCAGGACTTCCTGCTGTTTGTAGAACAAGGTTACTAAGCTAATCCAGTATTGTCATAAAAATGTAATAAGCACTTGTAAAAAGCTAAATATATAAATTAGTAAGTGCTAAATGCTATTATTTTTTATTTGTGATTTTGAAACCAGTCTGATGAATGTCCTTAGTAAACATAGTTGCAACAAATGCATGTATTACAAGGTTTTATGGTAAGAAAATTTAATCATATATAGTGCAGCAAAAATGTGTTTTAGGTCTGAACCCTAGAATACCACAGTTAGTGGAAATGAAGCTTGTTACCACTCTGTTGCTCTTCCAGGAAAGAGCATAGTATTGTATTATGATCAATAATAACAAAAACAAACAAACAAAAAATCATAACAAAAATTTTCATTTTTCACAGAATTCAGCAGCTGTTATTTAAGTAATAGGTTGAATTTTTGAGGATTATTTTCTCACTTAGTTTGGGAATGGTATCCTGCAATCTGCATCACTTAGGAGATTTTAGTTTTCTGTTAACTTCGTAGCATGGACAGTTGTAGTTGAATGAATCAGTGTGTAAAGAGAATTAATGTGTTTGAGATTTTGGAAGGAGGTTTTTTGAGAATTTTGTTGGGGTTTTTATTTTATTTTATTCAGCTTGGAATATTTCTAGCTATCTAATATCTTCTGAACACATGAGGGTCTGAATATTACATATTTACATTTTGGAGACATGCATCAATTTTTATAAGTTAACGTGGCAATTTTATATTTGCCAGAATACAGAAGCTTTCTCCACTTCAAAAAGGTTTTATTTTCATTAAGCTATGAATGCAGAAGAGTGTCTGTCAGGTTTTTTTTTTTTTTTGCATTAGCCTGGCTGGTTTATCTTAAGCATACTCAGTAGACTTGCCTCAGTTTTTCTCAAGCTATTGTTCTTTTTTACACCGCGTTTGCACACTGCAGTGCATCTAGGGAATTTCAGCAGTCGGAATATACATGAAAAGAGACCCGCTCTACTTTCATAAGGTCCCTGGATGAATTGGACGAAACCTCAAGGCCCCATGGTGGAGCCAGAGCCGCATTCATATTCCTTGCCATCACCACACATATGATAGCATGAAGCCCAGACCAATCGAAAACTTGACAGTAAGCCTTTTGATTTTGCGGGGAAGCCTTCATCAAGCTGAGAGAGGGAAGGGAATATAGCCCAAACTGGACTTCATACTGTGGCAAGTTTGAAATCCCAGCCCAACCACAGAGCTGCTTGATTGGAATAGTTGGAAACTGTGTCCAGGAATCCGGCAGCAAGAACTTGGCTTTCAGTTACTCTTGCCTTTTTAAAGGAAAACTCACCATACAGGTCACTTGGAAGCCTTATTTAGTTTGTCAGAATTTTAAATATGTACACTCTTGCAAAGGATAGTTTTAGTGTGTAGTGTGTAGTGTTTGCTGCTATACAGTTCTGTTCCACAGCAGCTTTGTTTCTTAACCTTGTGGTGGAACTCTCTTGGCTAAAGCTTCCACACTTTGATGTTGTCTTCTAGGTTGTTTCATTATTTGGTCCTTAGTCTACTTAAGAAACAGAAAGAAAAAAAAGCAACCCTATTTTACACCATATGTGTTAGTATTAGCTTCTCCTTTAAACATTATGCCTGCCCATGTCTTGTAGGTGTGGTATGAAACTGATCTCTACTTATTTGTCTGGGAATTTCAGCAGTATGTCAGAATTGCTGTTGAACATATGTGTCATCAGTTATGCCACTGAATAACTATTATTCTTCATCCTTTTTGGGCTCCTGAGTCTGGGTGCTGACACACCTTGATATCTGCAGTGATGCCTCTGGATTTGCAAATGGAAGAACTGAGCATTTCCTCCTGGGAGAGATGGTGAAGCCTCTGCTGCCCTCCCCCCAGAATACTTAATTTTAAACTTTAATTTTAAAACGACAAAACTTCTGCACTTTTGGTGCCTATCTAGAACTGCATTTTATTCATTGTCACCCCTGGAATTGTGATCCAATTATGCTCCAACCCAGCTCTCAGTCAGACAAAACTCTTGTTGACTTTCATGAGAGTTTGTCTAATTAAAAGACGAGTTGGGAGTGCAGAAGAGATAAATACCAGAAGCATGTAAAAGTGGCAAACTGATAGATTTGTGCTTTGTGTCAGAAGGTCATCCCTATAACACACTTTCCTGATTGCGATGGGAGACTTCTTTTCCATGGAGTGGTACAGAGTCCCCCCTTCAGTGCAGTGGTGCCTTTTATAGACTGCAATTCCTTATGGCTGAAGCAGAGTGCAAAACACACAATATTGTCTTGTGGCAAGTAAATGGGAGTGCTGCTACTTTGAAATGTTTTGTGGGGTTTTTGTTTGTGGTTTGGTTGTTGTTGTTTTTTTTTTTTTTTAATCTGTAGCAAGACTTTTTTCTGGCAACCTCCCACTACCAAAAAGGTGGGGAGAGGTAGGGAAGGTGTGTGGGACACATGAGAAGCCCAGCCTGGAGCTCAGGAGGGGTTTATCTGCAAGCCCTCCCATCCTCCCCTCCAGGGCAGCCGGGAGTGCAGCTGGAATGAGGTGCTGGGTTTGCAGTGCCTGCTGCTCACACGCTCTCCAAGGGCTGTGCTGGCTGTGAAGCAGAGTGGAGGCTTGGTGCAGATCCATCCCTGTGGCATGTTAAGGCTCTGTTGGATTGGCTATTCAGCAATGTTTCCTCAGCCAACATTTTGGGTTTGGTTGATTAGATTATTTCTTAATACCACAACACTGTATAAGAGCATTTACTTTAGTTAATAAGTTTTAGGGTAAGCTGCAAGGTTCAAGTGAATCAATTTTAAGCACAGAACATCATTAGAAAATTATTAGCTTAGAAGCTTAATGTTAAGGAGGAATCTAAACCAGAACTTTTAAGGTTGAATTGTAGAGTATTCAAATGTCTTTATAGCTTTCAGAATCATCTCCAAGAAACACCAAATTTAAGACTATAAAATTTAATCTGTGTACATCTTGACCCCATAACTCATGCGAATACATGAAAATTGCATCATATAAAACCACATGCCAGACATTAGGGTGGTATCTCTGTTGAGCTGTATTTAAATGGCTGCAGAGTGTAAACATCCCAGTCTCTGTACATATCCAAAACAGAGGCACCATTCTGCAGGTCTGCAGAGAGAAAAGCTCCATGTGGTTCTTACTGAGAGCTCTCTGCATTGTATCCCAAAGGGTGCTGAGTGCCCAAAGCCCTTGTCGTGCCCCTGGAAGAGCAGAGTGCTCCCACATCTAGAGAGGATGACTCTGCAGCCTCTTCCTCTTCTATTCCTCAGCTCTGCCAGGCAGGTACTGCCAACAGCAGAGCCATTCTCACTGCTGTACACCCAGCTGCTTCCCAGGAATTTTGTGAAACAGGAGCATCCCATGTTGTCAAGAGTTAATAATTATACCAAATATATGCTCTGTGATTAAATAACGCACAGCTGGAAAAATTAATCACATCTTGCACTGAGAAATGCTTAAGACTTTTAAAGCAGCAATAGGTGCAGAATTTAACATTTAAAGATCCCTTGAAATGCCAGGGAATGAATATAAATGACTTGGTGCTCTATAGTATTTCGATACAGTGATGCCAACCAATGGAAGTGCAGGGTTTGATCCTGCTATTTTATAATAGGCTAGTAAATATTTTATCTTGTGCAATGTTCCTTTTACATGAAATTTTAGTCCAAAACCACCACTCCCTTAATAAAGGAGAAGTTTAAATTCATGAATTTTTTAAAGGGGTGATACTGTCTGTTTACCCCACTGCCTGGGCACAGGAGAGGAGGGACACTCTTTTTGCTCTGTGCTCCTTCCCTCTTTCTTCAGCTTGTCCTGCATTTTAGGATTTAAGGCTTTATTTTTCAGAAAGCTTGTCCCACTGAAGAAAAAAAATATAGTGCCATTTTGTTTGCTTTGCTGAAGGTGCAGACCTGAAGAATCAGTGCTGTGTATAAGCTGCCTCACCCTGCAGTTTCTCTTACCAGGGGCTCATTTGTATGCAGAGGGGATTAGTCAGAATTTACTGTAGCTTCGCCCTGGGGAGCTGTGAACTCCCTAGGAATATGCTCTGACGAAAGCGTGCAGTTGGTAAGATTAGAACAAACCCTTCTGCTACAGAAAGTGCCTTGGTCACTCACTAGGCCTCCAACATTGAAATCATTTTCATTTATAACCTTTTTGATCATTCAGCCTCAAAGAAGCCTTGGCTTTTATGACAGCTTGCACTAAAATTGCCCAATTATTTGGGGGGGGCGGGGAGGAGAGGAGTGAGTGAGAATCTGAAAACAGTCAGATGTGAGAGACAGGGCACTTGATCTGCGCTCATGGCTTTTCCTTCCCTTCTCCTACCAATATTTTTACAGCTGTTGACATATATTGAGTTACATGTGGCTGTGCCATATCCCCATGGTATAGTTTCAAAGATCTGTTCACCGTAAAGTGTGCTGTTCTCAAGTAAATGACTCTGACTTCAAGAAAGCACAGTAGTTTAAATGTTACTATAAATACAGGAGCTAAGACATTTTAATTATAATTTTTGAGTTATACAGTGCTCTGTACGTACACGAGGCATTTACTAAAGGCTGGGGATGTGCTCAGGTTACTGTGCTCTCTCGTGGATAAGGCAGTAATTGCAAGCAGCTCATTCTGCTGATCCCCTTTATTTGTGTGTATTTGCACAGTGCTTATTGACAATGAACATCTTGCATTTGGGAACTCAGCTGTGGGAGCTACAGAAGAAAGAAATAAAGGCAATTCAGAAAAAAATTCAAATTCAGATTCAAGAGAATTTTTTTTGTTTTGAGATATCTTAGGAATGTTACTTTTGTCAGAATGTAACTTTAGTTAGGAAATATCAGCACATCTATTGTCCTTTTAATGCCCTTCCAACTCGCATCTGGTAACTAGGGCAGATTGAGAATTCAGTACTAACAGATCTGTCAAATTTTTGAGAAAATCCCAGGGTATGGGTTCATTGCTGATTAATTTTTTCATCTGTGTAGTAGCGTTGGCTTTGGTGAGGTTATTCCTAATTGTCTCTGATGAAAGAAAGAAAAACCCTTATTGTCAAAGTGGGTGCTGCTGTCGTGGGGATAAACAGGTACAAGGTGTGGGGAAAGCTTAGATAAGCAGCATTGTGCCAGGAGGTTTGTTTTTATCTGTCAGTGGGTTGGTGGTGTTATTTTACTTTTTAAGCTTGAAAACAAAATGTTATGAAAAGCTTTTACAACATTTGCCCTTGTGCATCAGTACCAGTTATGCATGGTAAAGGTTTCTGCCCTGGCTGTGGAGATCTGATCCTTTCCTTTGGGCTGGGACATTCAGCAGAACAGTGACTGTAAGCTTAAATAATTTTGCAATATGGTGACATCATCCTTCAGAGAGTTCTGCTATTAAGATCTATCAAATCTAGTATCAATAGGGCTCCCTACATGAATTTGTCTCCCTGCTTTACCTGTGACACAGTCATGGTAATGGAGATTTCAACCATCTCTGCTATTACTAGGGCAGTAAAAGCAGCTCCTCTCAGTGTTTTCAGGTCCTAAACCAATATTCACTGTAAGTAGTAAAAAAAAATCTTTCAATGACTGAAACTAATTTTGGATCAAGCTTTTACTGCAGGCTTGGATGCCCATCATTGCTGATGGCATGTTTTTGGTCATGCAGTCTACCAATCTACATAAATTAATAAATAGTATGCATAATAGATAGCACATGTATAGTGAACCACATCTCATGGTTGCCCTGAACAACTGCTGCAGTTTTTAGCAGCATTTCCCCATGGCCTTGACTAGAAAAGCTGCTAAAGTTGGAGCCCCTGGGCTTTGTGGAAGTCCTCAGTGCCATTGCCAGCAGATCCTCCTTGGCCATTAAGCAGTGCTTCTGTGTCACTCAGCCAGGAACGCTATGTACTTCTATTTAAAAACAGTTGTGAAGTCTCCTGAGTAGGAACTGAAAACTGTAGACCACCATCAGAGCTACATCCTCTGGCTTTTCCCCTCCAAAATTGTAGCAGTCATTTTTTAAGGTGTTTCTGAGTAGCAGTGGGAAGGCACACAGGCTGCAGAAATTGTAGGAAGGCACTGAGAGCATCTAACCAAATCTTAACGTCTTTTACTGGATTTGGACTCAAATCTTTGTGTGCTTCCTCTGCTTATAACTTCACCTCTTTTGTGAATCAAACCCAGCTTTTCTGTTGTGCAAATTGTACAGGAGAGTGAGGTCTGGAAAAAGATTTTTTTTCTCTTTCTGAGCACCGCTACGAACTCTTACTTGTTCTTGAAGAGAACAAGACCATTCATCTTTAGCACCTTGCAGCTTGTTTTTTCTTTCAAAAACTTCTTTCAAAGTCAGAGTGTAGGCAAGTGATCTGAATGATGAGAATAAGCCTTGTTCAGATGTACCCAGTCCCAGGGCAACATTTGAGATGGCAAAGGCCATCCGTTTGCATTTGCCTTATGGACATTTCTGTATGTGGTACCTTCTATTTTCCATGCTAGTTAAGCAGCCTTCATCCTGAGAGAAGCTTTGATAACACTTTATTAATACATAGTTAGCCAAATACAAATGAATTGTTTAATCGATTGATTTTGTGAATATTTTTGATAATGTAAATCCAACCCAAGCAGCACTAAGTCCTGTTGCTGGAGGTAGCTCACAGACCAGCTACCTTGCAAGCAGATGTCTGGCTGTAAATTCATCAAAGACTTGCATGTACAGTTCTTGGCATTTCTTTTCATTATCACAATTATCAGGAGTACAGATGAGCTGATTTTTCCCTACATGCTGTTGCATGGTTGCTTTCGAGGGAGGAGCCCGGGTGCAGGCAGTGTCAGGGATGCAGCATCTTCCTTGTCCGTGCAGCCACCAGGGACACACTGGCTCAGGCAGGCTGGGGCTGGGGCTGGGGCTGGGGCTGGGGCTGGCCTCGGGGCTCTGGCAGAGAAGGGCAAGGGCATCTCAGGCACTCCTGGGGCAGCCAAGCAAAACAGGCTCCCTCCTGCAGCCTGAAAAGCTGGGGCACATTCCCCTCTTCTGCCTTTTAAATGACTTGTATTTGTCCAGTCTGCTTAGGCTAAAATTTAAGATTTGTATTCAGAGGTGCTGACTGACACATTTCCTTTATGAATTCTTGTGGATTGCTATTGATTTTTTACTGTGGTTTTCAAAATCCTACTTCTAGGACTCTGGAGATTTCCCTGCTGCAATAATAATGTATTGTCATTCTTAATATCTCAGCTTCTTGACACAATATTCATATTAAAACCACAAAAAAGCTACATTAGAGTAACACCGAGGGTCTGCCTGGAACCCACCAAAGCAAGGGAAATCAAAGTCAAGGCTGAAAATTAGGGCTGACACTGTGAAACGTATCCCATCCTACTTAAGTACTGGAGTTCATCTGTGATTGCAAGATCACTTGCATTTGATAGATGGATTCCTCTGTACAGCAGGAATGAGTTATGATGTGTTGTAAATCCTCAGGATTAACTGTTGTAGTTGAGAGTGCCTATTTTTGTGGAGAGCTACATAAGCCAGCATTATGGAAACTGCTTTAACATCTTTTATGAAATTTTGTTCTCTTTCACAGACAGGGCTATTAAAAATTCATTCTGCATTTCTGCCACTTGCATAACAATTCTGGATCAGATTGTTCAGGTCAGTAAGGAGAGAATAGAAATGTCACAGCAATATTTGTATGAGCTTGTAGCCATTTTCCCCTTAACTATGTTGCCCCAAAAATGTTTTGCAGATATGCACTGTCTTTTATGAGTGTGATAAACAGTTTGATTTATTCACCTCCATGATGTAAATGAGTTGTGTGAATGTTTGTGGCACCATGGAGCTATTGCAAGACCTTCCATTTGACCATGTCTTTTGACCTTTCTCATACTGTCTGTTTGGGAGCTAAATTTTTCCAGTCACAGTTTTTCTTGCTAAGTAGGAAAGTTTACTTGAATTGTTCATTGGCCTCTCAGTGTGCTATGTGGAACTCTGTGGAGTGTCAGGAATGAGAGTTGAGAAATGTCAGGGAGATTTCCTGTGGCTGAGGAGAGGCTGGGAGGGCCTTGCATGCTGGTGAACATCTCCAAGGGATGTGGGCTGCTCACTGGCACAGGGTTCTCTGCTGCCATCACCCTTCACCAAAAGGGAACAGAAATGTTCTGACAAAACTAGACAAATCAAATATCTAGGTTTATATTTTAGAGCAAAGTGCTTTAACAATATTTTTATTAATGGGTTTAGAAAAAGCTGTTTGTTCCCCTTTCCATCTGCTTGTCTTTTCTGTTATTCATGCTCACATGAGAATCCATCTGACACTTCCCCTCCTAGTTCATTAAGGCAATGTGAAGGGGTTTCTTTATAAATGAGGATTATGGGTCATTTGCATACATCTAGGATCTCCTTTTTGGTGCTGTTTTGAGCAGTGAACAGATAGGGGCAGGAAGTTGACACATGGATTCCCATCAGAGAGGAGCATTCAGACCTTGTGAGCTGAAGCATTCTGGGAACTCCACACAGGTGGAGAGGCACAGTTTGTGCAACATGATCTGGCAGTCCTGATGAAGCCTCAGGGGCACATGACCAGTCATTCTGGTGTAGATGTTGACCAGCTTTACTTCCTACTTGCCTCTGAAGACATCAGTGGACTAAACTGAGGTTTTGGTGTAATTAAATGGAACTGTCAAACACCAGAACTGTTCTATGTGCACAAAATGTCCCACTATGAATATTCTGATATTGAAGTGCTGATGCTGGAACAATGTATAAGGAAGTCTCCCCCAAATACGTTTGGATATTCAACAGGACTTGAAGAATTCGTATATGTTGTTTGCTATGAATATTCTGATATTGAAAAATAGAGCATCACCCCAGCTGCTTTCATAGATGTGGCAATTTCTAGATTAAATTAATTTTAGAAAGGCCAGATGAAGTTACAGGTTTACTGGAAAATTTATTTTCCTCTGGAGAGATGGCTCATGCCTTTCCCTGACCAGACACATCACTCTGCGGGCACTTTGCATTGGTTAACACAATTCAGAGGGTAAATGTTGGTAACTTACTGAGTCAGCATGAAGTTATTGGTTCTTGAACCTACTGCAAATCACAGTTTTTATCATATCCACCAACATCCCTGAAGTGTAGTGTAAATGTTTGGAAAAGATCAGTTACTGATTGCGTGTTCCATCAGGGTAAGGTATTTCTCCTGAAAGTATTAATCCTCATAAACAACAAAACTCTTAAATAGAGAAAAGCATTAAAGATGACTTTAACAGATATGTGCCCCAACATTATCACATCAGACCAGTTTAAAGTAAATTCAGTATTTTCAAGAAAAAAACTGGTTTTGTTTCTTTGAAATTATGTATGCCTGAGTTAATCTTTCAAGTGAATTATAAATCCCTGTACATGCAGTTAGCATTGGAATGAGTTATAGTTACAAAAATTGGAATGAAGATAAATCATGTTTCCTTGGTGAAAATCTAATAATAACAGTCAGGTCCATACAACATTGCTCAGATATAGATCCCCTGTGATTGTGATGTGCTCTGAGGAGGTCATGCTACCCACCCTTGAGATCAAGGTCCACAAGGTCAATATTGGGCACTTTCAGTACTTCAAGAGTTTTATCAAAACTGTGACACTTGGGGTGGTGCAAACAGACATGCACCGAAAACACAGAAACAAACGGAATTGCTAAATTTTGGAAGAGGCAAGGTGAGACCTTTTTACTTTAAGAGTGATGATAATCCTGAGTGTATTTAAGCATCTCAAGGTCAATGGCAGCTTCGATAACCTGTGCCAGAACAAGGCTTTTTGGGGAGCTGGGGGTGGATTGGCAGTACAAAGATGCTGTGTAAGAGTGCAGGTGAGGCGGGGCAATGCAGCTCCAGCAAGGTGTGCTGACCCCTCTGACCTCATGCCCTTCACAGGAATTAAACTTGTTGTTTTACAGAGCCAGACCTTTAAAAAGAAAAAATCTTCTGAGGCCCTCAGCATCCTTTTCTAGAAGTGTATTGGAGAGCCCTTGCTAACATGGATCATGGAGAATTGTTAGTATTAAACTGCTGTTGGATTACCAAAGTGTAACAATGTACAGGACCTGCACTTTCAGCCACTGTCTCTTCAGTGTGTGGGTGAATGTCAAAGGGAATATTTTGTGTCAGTTCCTTGTGACCCAGATTCCACAGAAGTCTCTTATAAAATAATCTTTGAGCAAACACTACTCGCATGTCCTAAGGACACCTCATCCCCGTGAACCCAAAGGCAGGAGTGAAGCTGCTGTGCACTGCAAGATCTGTGACTTTCTATCTGAGAATTTTGGTCTTGTTTGATAGTTCAGCCTTTGTGCCCTGCAGATCCATTTTAAATTGTCTGAAGCAGGAATAAATCTATTACAATGACCACCATTTAAAAAAAATAATACGAGATGGGTCTGTGAAGAGGTGTTAAAAAGTAGAAATGAAAGGCAGAAGTTGTAAGAAAAACCTGTTCATTGGACAGACCTGCAATGCAGTAAATAATAACCTCAGATGTGAAAGACAGCCTGTTCCAGAAAAAAGGCAGTGGAAAGGACTTTTTTTCTCTTTTTTTATTTTTTTTTTCTGTGGGTCTAGGGGAGAAAAGGTCCTTTATTCTTTGGTAACTTTTCTGATTTTAAATATGTGCTTGTCTGGTCATGAGGAGCAAGGTCATTCCTACTGCTCAGGGCCTGGGCTTTGTGCTGGTGTTGGTGGGAGCTTCTCTCCTCTCTCCTTTTCCTCCCTCCCTCTATCTCTCCTTTTCTTTTTCTCCTGAGGTGCAGATGGCCACATTTGCAGGTTAACTGGAACAGCTGGAGGCACATTATTAGCTTCCTGCTGCTAACTCATATTTGCTTAGATTTTTTTTTTTTTTAACAGCAACATAATTTACAAGTGGTAGGCCAGTGACAAAGCTGGCATGTTCTAAATCCGCATCTGATTTATATAATGCTGTTGCTTATCAGTGAATGAAGTCATAATTATTGCTTTGTACCATTAAATAGCATAAATATATAAACTGTTACACAAATTGCAGCAAATGTTTCCTCTAGGGAGCTCTAGACAAAATTTTAATGTAGTGCATTTGTCTGTGGTGGCAGTTTCTATGGTATATAATAATGTTGATAAATTTTACTGTAGCAAGTCACATTTTATAACATTAATCCTGGTGGTAAAAATCTGATGAATACTACAGCTGTAATGGTAGGTACAAGAAGAAAGAGAGCTTTTGACACCAAGTGAATTGATTTTAATAGTGCTTTAGAGCTGCAAAGCACAAGGATGGTGCAGAGATGGTAGATCCTTCACTGAAAGGGAAGAGGACTCGTGCAGGTGCTGGACAGCGAGGCACCAGGGAGCTTGACTTGATGATGGTGATAATTAATTCTTTTTAAAATCTTTATTGATAAATACTTCCTCTGCTTTGAAAAGCAAAAGGAAACCGAATGGTGAGATGAAACCATTTAAAATGTCCCCCAGTTATTGCAACTCAGCACATGTAAGTGAAGGCACTGTGCTGGGTGCTGTGCTCAGATGCTGCTCCCTGCCTGTGCTGGCAGCTGCCGGCTGAGCTGGGCACAGGGAATGGGCCAAGGGACAACTGGGCAACTCGTGACACGAAGACTGCCACGAGAAATCCTGCCTCTGACTCTGAATAGGGTGGTACAGGGGGGCTTCAGCTCCTGTCAGTAACAGCAGAAGTGTTGTTGTTAAAGGGCTTTGCAATTCTTTAGAAATTGCCACCGCGTTGCTCTGTGATCCAGGGCCCGGTGCCTGGGCTGGGGCTGGCCCATGCTCTCTGTGCAGGCAGTGGGCTGGCACAGCACTGCCAACGGTGCTGGGCACAGCAAAGTGCCCACCAGAAAGCCCTGGGATTGTCACCACTCATGCCTGAGGTGCCTGGCTTCAGTCATGGCTGAGAGCAGCTGGTGTGCTCCCCTCCTCAGAGACACCTGCCAGGCATGGAGACAAAGGGGGCAGCCCCAGAGCGAGCCTGGGCTGTGCCCTGCCTGTCCTGCCAGCTGTCTGAGGATGGTTTGTTTTGTTTTTATTCCTGGAAATAAGGAGTGCTTATTTTCTCCAGAAAAGGTTTTAAAAAATAAATGGATATCTCAAAGGAGAATCCTCATGGGCACTGTACTTGGGACACTTCTATAAAAATGGAGAGCAGTGTAGTTTTTTACTCAGTCATTTAGATTGCCATGACCCCCCATGGAAGGTGTTTTTTTCCTGTTTTCTTCATGACATGACTTCTTTCCTTTTCAAATTCATGTCTCTGTTTCAATAACATCAAAGATGGATCTAGATGGTAAAAATTGCAGCCCCTGGCCATAGGGAAAATCCCAGTGACTTCAGACTGAAGAGCACTGAGGCTCCTGACACACACCATGGCACGTTGACAGCATTTTTGTTGTGAAACCCTGACATGTCCTATATGGGTTTTCCTTCAGCTGTTTGCTTCCTGCATTTCTAGCATTTCACATGCCCCCAGTAATTATCTTCCTTTCTGAGAAATTGTATGTTTTTTCCTGCCGTCCATTAGCATGAAGTTTATTGAGTGGTTGGGGATTAGTCACTGTTCTCTCTGGAGGCTGAAGTGCTGATGCTGGAACAATGTATAAGGAATTCTCCCCCAAGAATGTTGTGCCTCCCTACTCCTCTGAAGCATGTGGGGAGGAAGAACAAAGGCTCAGTTGGCCCCCCTGCCTGGTGGCTTGGGGGTGCTGGTCTTTACTCTCCATCTTGGAGAGATACCCAGGTGCAGACTATAAACTTTGCCACTGGCTTAAGTGGTTGGAGTTTCAGACACCATCACTGCTTTAAAAACACAAACATGCCTGGGAGCACTGCACCTCACCTGTGATGCTGGAGGCACAGCAAGGGGTGGGAAGCCCATGGCAAGGGCAGTTTCCCATAGGAGTGGCAGGGCAGTGACAGGGATGGCAGCAGCATTGCTGTGGGACAGCCATTCTCCACCTTCCTTTGCTGGTCTTCCTCCATCAGACCTCTCACTGCACCATGGAGCAGTCTCTGGGATGCTCCATCTGCAGCCTTCCCTTTGCTCCAGCTGCTGGCCAGAGTGGCAGGGGAGGGAGCAGAGCTCCGTGACAGGTGGCCTCTGTCCCTGAGGAGGATTGCAGTGGCAGTGCAGTGTGGCCATGGCTTTGGAGCCCTGAGATTTATTTTGAATGTGTATTGCTTGTCAGTGTTACACTGAGTGAACTCCTGTACAGTGTGTCATGGCTTGTCCACAGGTGAAAAAGTGAAAAAGTAATTTCATTCTCATGGCTCTTGCATTAACAATTTTAGAAATAAAAACCATCTTATAATGGAAATGTGACTCTCTGGAAATGTGAATCCTAAGCTGTTTGTCTTAATGACTACGTGCTTAATCACCTCAATGCACACCCGAATCAGGGTTAATAATAGTAGGGGCTGTGCAAGCTTTGTTATGTATTCTGCAATACTGCAGTGATTTCCAGCTTTCTGTGAAGACCACCAGGCCAGTCCCAGCACCAGGCATGTCACAGAAACTGTCTCAAGTTCACACCTCACCCTCTGCAGCACCAGTGGGTGCTGGGGCAGTGAGTAGGCCTGGCTATATGTTTATTCACTTCAGCATCTTAATGCAATTACAAAGATGTTGTGTGTCCAGCCAGCTTGGTCCATGGCAGCGTTTGGTTTGTCTTTAAGAGGTGGTGAAGATGTCTTTGATGCCTGTGCATGAAGCAACAGGGCCATCTAGAACAAAAGCCTGTGTTACAATTACTTTGTAAAGTTGTTCTGCATTTGTGTGTCTACCAGAAGCACTTATGCTTGAATGCAGTGTTTGATTTTTTTTCAGCTACTCTAAATAGATCATCTTTACAGACCACAATAAAATGTTTGTGTAATGCTTAACTGTACATTAAGTAAAATCCTGCATTAGAATATCCCTGTATAATTTCTGTTGGGTAAATAAGAGCATAAAGACAAGTATCCCCACAATTCCCATTACCACATTCAGCACTTAGTTACATTAGAAAAATGAGGCATCGTTCTGCCAACTTTTGTTTCCCTCCATTTGTGCTACTTACCACTTATGAATCCAGTAGGCCGACCCATGCAGCAATTATTTCTGAAATCCAGCTATCATGGCACACATGGGTACCCCAGCACAGCTACTGCCAGGGCTCCATGGCTAGCACTGGGCTCCTGTGCTTGTGTCTAGAGCATTATTGGGCTGAGCTGGTGTATAACTAATGGCATTTGGAAGGTGTAGGTGTTATGTTGTCTGCTGAAGCATGATTTGTATTGCATTAAAGCATCCTGGTGGTTTTAAACAGGCTAAAGGGGATTTTCAGCTGTGGTCAATTACTGGGCTGCTGCACCAATGCTGTGCAGGGTATTTGGGTGCTCACAGGAGCCTGTGTTGTACTGACACCTTGTCCAGGCCTCTGCAGACCAGCTGAAGCAGTTATGTGTTTGTTTGGGACCATTGTGGGTTTCTGAGTATATTACAAAGTTTCTTTTTGTAATCTTCTGCTCGACTGTCCTGTGCTTTGCTCCCGGAGGTGTGCAAGGTGAGCATATCTTCTCCTCTTCCTCCTGAGACTGAGCACTTGGACTGCACCTTCACTGCTGTGCAAATTGGCAGAGCTGGACGTGCTCCCTTCCCCACCCTCCAGGCAGCAGGAGGGCAGGGGGCAAGGCCAGCCACTGCTGTTCAACTCCAGACCACGGCATCTGCTTTACACAGGGGATGGGGGCAGGAACCAAGGTTCAAAGCTGCCTCTGCTTGTATGGAGAAATCAATATTTAGCCATAAAACCAGGAGAGGCATGTTTGGGAATCACAGCCTGAGCGAAAGGGTTCCAGTATTGTCATAGAAGATAAAACAAGAGGAAAACATTTTGAATTTACTCTTTGTGTATTGAGGCCTTTTATTATTCATCAGTAAGTAAATATAAGCTAAGGGAGTGATTTGTTTCTAACAAGCTTATAAAATACTAGAGTCATTTGTGAGTTTATTGGAGTGCTGATTATAAACATTCCCTCATGCACACTCCTTTGTGTCAAATTAACATTCAAAATACAAATATTGTATCTTTGAATATTTTTGTAATCTCTTCCCAAGTATTTGAAATCTTCGATGAGAGACGATTGATGATGTTACATGAAATGTAGCCAAATGCTCTGTCACAGTTTTGGTCATATTTTTCATTTCTTTGGCATTTGCTTTGCTCATGCTGTTTCTTTGAATTGCCTGCTTCATGCTCTAGCATTTGGATTTTGATACAATGCATAATTGATGTTCATCTAGCTGTAAAGATTCAACTGTTGTGTGTGCCACGCTGTCTGCACGCCTCTTCCTGGGATGTGCCCCACAACCTGCCAGGGCCAGTGCCCAGTGGAGGAGCGGCCAGTCACACTGGGGCTGGTGGCCTCGGCACTGCTCCCTGTAGCTGCTGGGGCAGTTCAGGCACATGGGTGGCACCAGGCCATCCCAGGTCCCCCAAAACACTCCCTTGAGGAGCTGGACTTTTCTGATCACACCTCAGGACTGAATTTGGAGTTCCTCTTGTGCAGCGATGCACTTTCTGTTGGCAACCATAAGGAAGAGAAATGTAAAGAGTAGGCATCATCTGCTACTCATCATACCCATCTATGGGATGAGTAGTAGATGCTTTAGACCATTCCTCTGTAGGCAGTTTTCCAGAAGCATAGGCTGTGTGGGGAAGGCATCCCAAGGCCTTTTCAGGTGCTGCTGGTTGAGACTAACAAGCTTTAGGACACAGATCTTGGCAGCCCTTCTTGCCTCTGTGGCTACAGACTTGCCACTTCACCCCCTCCATACAGCAGGTGTATTTGTAGTTCAGTGGGACAGACCTTTTATTTTACAATTTTGTTTTCCTCCATTCCCACTAAAACATTTCCTGTATTATCGGTACCCAAACTCTTTGCTTTTCCTATCAGCATGTGCCTTGTTTTTACTAAGCAGAGGAAAATCCTGCAAGGGTGGGTCTTAGGCTAACATTATCATAGTGGCTGCCATTTAAAAAGTCAATTTTTGCCTACAGGCAAAGTATTGTTATCAGAGTTCATACCTATTTTGCATATATACAATTGTATCTTCCCTGCCTCTGGGGTGATAGGAGCAAATGCCGACTTCTTAATGCCGATTGTTGAATCTGAGGTTAAAATAAGAACTCACAAAATAAAAAAAAAAGAACAAAATGGTGGGTAGCAGGTCTCTGAGATAGATAAACCTTTTTGGTTGAAGCAGGAACTCCATGATGGCTTGATTAAGAATCTTATTTTGTTTGAGGGCCCAGCTGAAAAGCAGCTTGATCTTTCCTCTCATTTTTTATTCCTCCATCGTAAGTTTTGCAGGGCTGTGGAATATGGTTCTTCTCATGTGGACTTATTAGGTGGACATCCCTAAGTCTCTTTCAAGTTCAATGATTGCACATCAGGCCTTTCTCTGCAGCAATCCAACAACACCTTTGGATCTTTCCAAGTCATCTCAGCCACCTCTGCATGGCTCCAGTCCGTACCATGCACACCCTGAAAGCACCATCCTGCTGGGAACATCTTGGTGCTTCATTTGGCCTGGGGCTCTGCATTTTTATTTTTTTTCAATTTAATTTAATTTTATTTTTAAATGTAACTTCTGAGAATGAGAGGAGTTGCAGAGAGCCCAGGAAACCTTACAATGCCAAGAGCATGAGATCTAGGTGAGTTTAAGCAAAAATAGCTCTGTAGGACTCCTGCTGTTAACGAGCCATCAGAGCCTCCTGAATGTCCTTGTGTTTTGATACCTTGTGTTTTTGTGGCATGCTCACACTTTCAGGTGGCTGCTTCAGCTCCACTGTAGGACTGGCTCTTCCAGATCACTTTATTTAACCAAAAATACAGATTTTCCTTATCTTTTACACTATGTTTTCTGTCACAGACTACATATGTTCTCCAGAGTCTGTCTACAGTGTGAGTTTGCACATGGCTTTCCTCAGTGGACTAAAAAGCTAATGACATATAAAATGAAGAAAATGTGTTTCTAAAAAAAAAAATAAAAACAAGCTGGCCATGTTGTGCACTGACAGAGCCATGTTATGACTGCCAACAGCCATATATGCCTGACTGAGCTACACACATAGTAAAAGAAAGGAATTTGTTTACAAAGGCAGAAACCTAGATCTCCTGAGTTTCGCACCCCAGAAGAAGGTTCTGCCCATGTTTCCCAGGCACGGGTGCCCCTCCCAGCTCTGCAGGATGTGTGTGCTGGTCCTGAGCTCTCCTTCTCTGCAGAACTCAGGGCAACTGCTTCAGTGCTGCCTGTCAGCTCCAGATCATACCTGAAGTGTGCAAGCTGGCTGGCTCCTGTGCAGCACAAAGAACGCGTGTAAAGGTGGTATGAGTTTGAGATTAGGTTTTATGCATTGTAATCCATGTTTGTATGTTAGATAAGCACTACCCAGAGTCACTTTACAGTCTGTGTTATGCAGAGCCCTTGCTCAGCTGTGAGATCTCTTCCAGAAAGTCACTGGGTAGCAGTGACTCTTTTTATTCAAGATGAAGCTGGCCAGAGGGTTTGATTTCCACCTGGACTGTGGAGAGTGAATCAAGCAAATTGCACCAACATCAATGGGAGATGCTCTGTACATTTGCTTGAGCATAATACCACAGTAGAAAAATGTATGTCTCCATAATGCAGAGATGCTTACAATATTTTCTTGTTTTCATGCAGATTCTTCATTTTGACTCCTTTAAGGAATATCATGTGTTACTGCACCCTAGGATTCCTGATTTAAAATATGTCTCATAGGGGAGGTTCATTCTTTTGGGCATATTTGCACTTAATGAGCTCTGAGGGATATTTGTGCCATGCAAAATCAGTTACCTGTCTTAGCCAGCCAGACCCTATTTAGTCACCCTTGGTTCTCTCTGTTTGCAGTGGCATCTCCTTTTGCCATCCCCAATAACTGGTTTGTGTCCCTGTCCCTGGGGAGAAGGAGTGAAGGAGGCAGCTCGGTAGGGGTGGGGGACAGGAGCCTCTCTGGGGCTGGATTGTGACATGAGTTCAACCCTCAGAGAACAAGGAAGCTCTGGTGCAGTTGTGCTGAGTGCTCATGTCAAGATAGCTGGGTAACCATCATTTTTATTTTCCAAGAAAAAGCTGAGAGGTGTTTCTGGGCTTTTTACTTGTCTGTAGGTATTTCAAAGAAATTTGGTCTTTAAGTTGATAATAATGCCATAAAAGATTGCTTTTTAACCAGAGACTTTTCCCTAGGAATACTGTTTCTTAATAAGACAACAAAATTAATACATACTTAAAAGAAATGCATTTATGTGAGTAAGTGGTGCAAATTGCCCCAGCATTATGGGGGTGCAGCATTTGGCCAGTCTCTGAGTGCTTGGTGATGTGCCACAAAAATAATGCTCATGGCTGGTTTTCAATTGCATTTTTAACTCTGTGCCCACTGCACCATTTCCCAGATACCTATACTAATGCAATCTTTTTTTAGACCATAGCTGATACTGCTGTAAAGTTTACATTGCTGGATACATACTTCCATGTTTATGCAGAATTTGCAATATCAGAATAAAGCCCCTTATGCCAATTCACCTGAACTCAGTCAAGAGGCAGTGCACCAATGCAGGGATAATAGAATATTTTTTTGCTGATGGAAATAAAAGTCTACCCTCCCACTGGAAAAAAAAAAAAATTAAAAAATTGACATTTTTAATGTTTTAATGCCTGAAAGAACCTTTAGTGTTTCTCAGTTAAATTTAACATTGAGGTGGGTTTTTTTTAGGAGTTTTATTTCTATTTCTCCTTTTACCGGTTTTTCTGCTTCCCTGATGCCATCATGGGAACTGTTTATGCTTTCTCTTACTCTATGCATTGCTGAGTGTAGTTGACAACAACTGGCTTGTAGCCTGTCATGTTAATTATATACTATTAGAGAGCACTAATCTGATGATTATTTACACGATAGATTTAAAGTCTATCATGTCAATGTGTGCTTGGGAAATGGCAATGTGAAGATCAGTGATACACATCAGTGGGAGCTGGTGTTTCAACAAACACCATGTGCTGTCCCAGGCTTGCTGGGCTAGCTCAGGGGGCTGCTCACCCTGCCCTGCATCCCCAGCTCAGTCACCTGCCTCTGAGCACTCAGAAATGCAAACTGCACCCAGCAGCAAGGCAAATGCCTTTTGAGCAGTAGTTGTGGGATGCAGCTGCCACCCTGCACCCAGCCAGGGGAGGGGTGGCTTTGCCGTTGGCACCTCGTGGCTGGGGGGCCTGGAGCTCTGGTGCCTCTGTGTGACCACAGTCACTGCACACTGGCACTGCAGGAGGCACGGGTGGGATGGGGGCACCTCGCAGTGCTGGGGGCCTGCTGCTGAGGCTGGGGGCTGTGCCAGGCCTGTAAAAGGAGTAAAAAAGGGCTTTACACCTATTTAAAGTAGGTTTAAAGCTTTGGGTGTTTTTAAAGCATCAGCATATTCCAGTGGGATGTTTAATAAGAGTATAATGATGTTTTAATTTTAATTTTTAATTTCACAAGAAGAATAGATGCCAAGTAGATGCTAGTTATTGCTGTTTGTCTGTACTGAGCTGTTCTATGTGATATTGTCAATAGCATGAGAGGATGAATGTGTTCCTGCTGTGCAGCAGTACAGGGAGCTGCTCCCAGGGAGGAGAGCAGGAGCAATAAGGTGTATTTAGTTTTCAGCAATGTGATGGCATGAGGGAGGACAGTGCAGGAAATAGGCTGTGTGGCCATGGATTCAGGGCTGTGTTACTTCAGTTTCCTCAGGTATTGACATTAAACTTGAAATAACACAAATGTAAGTATTTCAAAACATTGAAATACATTACTTGAGTTAAATTGTGTGGGAGTTAGGTGTTCTTACTAAACTCTAGTTATTCCTAGAGGTTCTTTAGTCTGGATAAAGCTAGTTCTCTGTGTGGTTGTATGGACTTGCACACTCAAAGAGAGCATGTGGTTTTTTTCCTGTATGGGTTTTACATTTCCATTTTTCCATGGAAGCTAGTGGAGTTATTCCTTAATCAATTATCATGAAGGAGCAGTCAGACCTATCAGGCTTCAGTCCACAAAAGGTTTTAATATAGGCTATTAAAAAAGGCATCTTCAGAGAAAGGCTGATAAAGTGTGAAGTTATTGTGCTGAAGTATTGTGTGCACTTCTATAAATTATGTTTATGCAGTTTCCCAGATTAATATCTAAATCTAAAATAAAGCTTTGCAGGCAGGCCCCTCTGGGGCTCTGCAGACAGAGATAGATGATGCACAACTCCATGAACTCCTTTGAACTTTCAGATTTTATTTTTCTTGTAAACTGAAAATTAAGTTGATGAAGCTGGGCCTGGCAGCCCCATCCCGTGAGTGTGAGGCTCAGCCTTCCCCTCAGGAGCAGTGGGAGCACACAGCCTGCAGCCAGGAGCAGGGCAGGGGCTCTGGAGCGGCACAGGAACTCGCAGTCAGGAGGAAACTCCCTTCAATCTCATCCCCAGTCCCTCTGGGACCATGCTTCTTTTTGATGGTCATTTTAATATTGCAGTGTACTGACATATACTGGAGGCAGTGAACTTACAAGCTACCCTATAAATAATTTGGCATCTAATTCTGCATATTTTGAGCTCGAGGCCCCCTAAGATGATGAAAGAGTTTAAAGCCCGTTGTGTGGTTAGGCTAATTTAGCATGGAAAAGAATACCTTTTTGAGCCTGAAGAAGTACATCACAAGTAACCCTGGAGTTTGTTACCAGGAATCCATAGGAACTTCCTCTAGGACCAGCAAGTCCTGTGGCTTCTGTCCCCTAAAATAGTCCCTGATTTCCTGAATCCCATTTCCCCAGAGAGTCTCCCCACCTGAAGAAGAGCAATTGCCTTTTGTGCTGATAAACCCTTCTCTGGGCTGCCCATCCTTTGGAAAACTATGATAAACAGACCTGATTTTAATGACTCTTATCCATAGGCAAATGTAAGGAAAACCAACAGAATTACATATGAATGCATGTTGGGAACTCTGTATTTTTGCTGGTATTCCTTACATAGTTTCTAGAAAAATCTGAGCCCCCATGTTATCATTTTTCATTAAAGTGATGTTTCTAACCGCAGTGGACAGCTCTCATATCCCTTGAAAACTTATAATAGTAAAATTGTCATAAGGATGAAGCAGAAATGCAAGATTTTATTAAACAATCTTCAGCTCATAAAAGACATCAGTGTTGTGCCATTCTAGATCATATAAATATATTTCAAAGCAGAATCATATTTCAGCAGAGAGATAAAGCACAAAAGAATATGATTAGTGGATACCAACATAAAATATTAAACCATCCAAGAAGGGGTGTAGGTGTATGTTTATCCACACAGGCAAGTCGGGGGCTGAGAGCAAGGCAAGATTTTGGCAATATATCAATGGAGTCATGAGCACAGATATCCATGGCATTGTGTGTGTGTGTTGTGCCGTGGCAGGGGGGTTTGGCATGGTTTCTCACAGCGCAGAGCTGGGTGTTTCCACCCAGCCACTGAAACCGCTGAGGGAACATGATGGGTGTCTTTAGTCTGGCAGAGTCGTCAAAGGGAGATATGAGCTCTACCTGGATAAATAAATAAGTATAAATAGTTTTTTTTCTGATATGTGACCAGATTATTTTCCAGTTGATTTCCAGCCAAGGTCCCAAGGGGGCCACAGATCAAAAAAAGATAAGGGTCAGTTACAAGGTTGAGCTCATTCGGTGTTGCCATAGTAACTGACCTCCAGCATCCCTGGGAGGACGGCACCCAGCTCCCCAGGTGACATTTCTGTTGCCACGCCATCAATCCACTGCCTTTCCCCGCCCAGGCTGCCTGATGGCCGTGCTGCAGAGCACCCGGTGCTGCTGGCACTGCCAGCTGGAGTGCGGGCTCTCCTTGGCCCCAGCAAAGGGAGTGCAGGCTCTCCTTGGCCCCATGCTGCCTGGGCTCTCCTTGGCCCCAGCAAAGGGAGTGCAGGCTCTCCTTGGCCCCATGCTGCCTGGGCTCTCCTTGGCCCCAGCAAAGGGAGTGCAGGCTCTCCTTGGCCCCATGCTGCCTGGGCTCTCCTTGGCCCCCTGCTGCCCCAGCAAGGGAGGGGCCCAGCCGCGCCGCCAGGAGCAATTACACAAATGCAGTGGAGCAGTGTGGCCCAGATGGTTTGGGTAGCAGGTCATGGGTTTAGGCAGCAGTGGTGAGGAGGAAATGTTGACTGTGCAGCAGACATTGCCTTCGTCCACTGTGACCATCTGCAAATATGCCATCCCCTTGCAGCAGTTGCAGCGTGTCCTCAGACCTTGGTTTTACTTCCATCCTTGGATTGTTTTTAATAAAAACCAGTGGTGGAGTGGTGCAAAGCAGATGAGGGATCAAAGTGGTTCTCTGCAGGCTTTGTGTTTGAGCGGGGTGTCCATCACTGCTGCCCTACCCTGGTTCCAGCCCCTTGCTCCTTCACAGCCACATGGAAAAAATTGTTGGGGAAGCTGCTTTTCTTACATTATAAATTTTTCCCTTTGATTTCTTATTTACTGGGAAATGAATTGCATAAACAGAATAGTTCAATGCAGTTTTCATTTTATTTCCCTGTGTTCATTCCAATTTCTATTTATTTCTACCATAATTAGAGCACACGGCCCATTTAATTCTACCAAATTTATGATCTAATGGACAGAAGAAGGTTCTCTGTGAATACAGTATATTAATGCTTTGTTACACTGAATCACAGTATTTCAAAGTTCATTAAAAGCACGGTTAACTCATGGATGTGAACATTTGAGTACAGGGAAGAAATTCCCTTTTATTGGCTTAATTTGCTGCAGTAGAGTAGAAATATACTGGTCTGGAAAGCTATAGTGTGGGATGTACATGTTGTTGTCAGCAAGGAGCATCAGATGATCTCTCAAATTAGGACTATTGCAGTTATTCCATGAGGGGAAATTTTTGCTTTATTAAATGAGTAGAAGAGAGAAGTTTTAACTAATAGTAAAGACAATGCCATCTTGATTTTTGGTGTTCAAATCTTCTACTTGTTGGTATAACATGTCAGTACACGACAGTGTTAACATGTACTTTCACATTGCCATTAATATAGTTATAATTAGAAATGCAGCTGATACAGTAAATGGGTTTAATACAGCATTATTAATTATACTGCATCCTCGCCAGGAGGCTGCTGGTGTCGGTTCTCTTAGAGGCTTAGAGACTCATTGTAATATGTATTAAATGCACATTGCTGCAGCAGAAATAGCTTTATGGAGAAGCATATTCCCACTCTAAAATGGGCAGGATGGCAGTGTAAGTGCTACTAAACACCCTATCAACATATTTAAAACTATCCTGCAAAGGCACCCGGCCTTGGGAACAATGAGTGACGTGCTCTGCCGCCGCGGTTCAGCTGGGTCTGGCAGCCCACTAATCCTCACTAACAGGCAGTAAATTATGTACCTCCAAATTTATACAAACGCCTGCCTTTGACATCAGCGGGCACCACCCAGGTTTCACCTTCAGGATTCAGATAATCAGCTCTCATTCCTACTGGCTTCCCTCAAGACCAGTATGGAAATAAGTATGTGTCTGCCAGGGATCAAATGCTTTTGGAGACAAAAGTAGGTACTGAAAACATTACAGGATACTATCATCTCCCCATGATACTTTTACACAAAGCGCTCTGTTCCTCTTTTGGCCTGACATAGTTTCAGCCTGACAGAATCCAGCAGGCCTGCTTGTTTTAAACAAGAGCACATCCTATTATTTTTTTGAGAAATGAAGTGTAAAATTAATGCTTATTATTTTGAGCTCAGGAAAAAAAGGCAAGAAACCCAAGATTCTTGTTTGCTGTACATTGCTTGTTTAGTCCTGTAATCATCTGATCCCTCCACAGATACGCTTATGAAGAAATGGGAGAAGATCTGGCATAACAAACTGTAAAAATCTGCATTTTATTTTACAAATGAGAGGGGCTGCATAATTCACTTGAGTTATGTAGGTCTCTCATAGATGCTTGTCATGCTAGAACAAAAAAGGCGAATAAGAATGAGGGAAATGATGATATGTTTGCTGTTGCCCAGCACCACACATTTGACTGTCACACCACATTGTCAAAAAGCCTCCTTCCATGTACCTAGATGATCTTATATAATTCAAGGAAGTTATTCTCTAAAGGTGACTGAGTATCCCTATACATGTGCTGTGTTTCTGTGTAAAATAATATGCTGTAAAATGCCATAGAGGAGAGAGTGATTATAGCAGCAATTCTATCTATATCTTTGGGCATTTTCATATTTTGAATACACATGCATGAAAAGAGAAACGTTTGTCATGCTAACCATGGTACTTTTTCCCTCTTTTTTTCTTTCTGGATGGTTTTATAGACACAAGAAATACATAATGGACTCCTGTGGGAGTGGAATAAAAACCCCCACCGGTGAGGAGAAGGCCTTATAATTCAGAAGTGGATTTGCAAATCAAAAGGTCTTGCCTCGAGTGGGATAAATTTCCAGATCTGCAGGAACCCATTATGTTTTATTATTTTTCATTCTAGTTTTAGTTTGTTTGTTATGGGTTTAACTATTTAAAATACTGCAGGGATCAGCCAAGAAAATACACAATCTCTGTTACCTAATTAAACATACCAAGCTTGTAAGAATATTCTTTAACTGAAATGCTGAGCATTGTTTGTTTTTCTTTTCTTTTTTTTTAGTTTTACTCAAATTATAGATATTTAGGCTGGAAAAGGAGCAGCAGTCTAGTCATCAGTATGTGTCTATCTGTATTTATGAACACATGTGCTCACACAGGACCATAGGCTGTACATGAATCACTGTTTTCCAAACACCCAGTATGTAGAGGGTAGAAAATTAATGTCAAACATGATTTCTCTGATTTATTCGTAGAAGGCATTTGTTCCATTCCCCCCAGTTCCTGCTTTGTCCTCTGCAGGTTTATTGCAGCATTTGGTTGCTGTACACAGCGGTGTGGCTGGGCATGCTCAGCATGAGGCTCATGTCCCTTCCCATCTCTTCTCCCCTCTGGAGCAGGCTGCAAAATTCACACAAAGCCAGAACTTTTCAGGCAAGGGTCTGATGGGAGAATGCAGCCTTAGGCCACAGTGAGGGGAGAGGGCCTGGTTTGGAAATGTACACACTGGAGAGGGCAACGTGCCTGCCCGTGGAGGCTGCGCAAGCGGAGCATTGCAAACCTCGGCGCGTCCTAGAAACATCCCAGTCCCTGCTTGTGGCTCCCCAGGGAATCCATAGAGCTGCTGCCACGGAGCTACCAGCCCTTTCATCTTTCTGTTCCTGGCTCTTTCCTTTTCTCTTTTTATCTCCTTCCCAACTCACCTGTTTACTTGTCCCCACGCTGCCTCCCATTCCCCAGGCAGCTCTGGTGCAGCACTCACTGTGGGCACCCACTGCCACACGGGTTCCAGAGGCAGCACAGGCAGCTCCCACTGTCCAAGCCTTGTACAGGGGCCTTGGGATCCTGATAGTACCAAAGGCTTCATAGCAAGCTATACTTCCCTTCTCTTTAGCCCCTTTAAAGATAGAAAAAGCTAATTTGAAGTAACTGTAAGTAAAGACCGTGCTCATGAGGGCTCACATTATTTGTAAGAGCCAAATATATTTGGCAAGGATTAGTGCATGGGGTAATGTAGTCATTTCTTAGCAATCTTTGAACTAAAAATTAATAGTCATTGATATTTGAGGATGTAAAAATAAATGTGAGTGTAGAACAAAAGAAAGAATTTATTTAGTTTTTAAAATGAGTTTTCATGAGAAGTTCATGGGCTGCCACAGTGAAGGAAAGAACCATTTTTAGGGAGTTATTTGCAGAAACCAGGCACAGTATTAAAACCTTTTAGGTAGTTTCTTTAGGTAGTTTTTATAAACCATATGCTATGTTTTCTAAAATTCTGTAACTCCCTCCCTCCTTTCAAGAAAACCAAAGCATCGTTTAGTTTTATGTGTGAAAATTGCTTTAATATGACTTCAGTACCTCAAAAAAAAAAAAGCTCAACTGCACCCAGAACCACAAACTTCAGTAAACAGAGAAGCATATCATCTTGCAAAAGTGATAGGCTTGAACCAAGAGTAATAATTATTGCTATTTCACTGAGTTCAGTTAGAATATAGACACATCTAAAACGGGCCCTGTGTATTCAATACTGAAGATATATGACAAGGAAATGCCACTATCAAATTACATTTAAATACTTTCAGTGGTTTCTCTACACCTTGTAAAAAGCCAAGATATACAAAAAAATTTACACTGACACTCTGCTCTCAGCTCCTGCTATTCTCCAACACTTCCTTCCTCTCCTGAATGTTTGCAGTGTACTCTGTGGTGAATACATCACTTCAGCCCTCTGTCAGCGCTGGTGGCTGGATTCACACTATTAAAGTACTTTTAAATGCTGTTTGGCTCTTTAATCCCCTGCACCCAGGGCAGGGCTGCTGTCCCTTTGTGGCAGGGCTGTTGGGAGCCCTGTGTTGGACGGAGCGCGGGGCGCTCCCAGCACAGCCAGGGTGTGGGGGCTGCAGCCCTGAGCTCCAGCAGCCCCTCCTGCTCTGGGGCTGGGGTCCTGGGGGTCCTGGGGGGCCCTGTGCCCAGCACAGGCCTTCCCCACCGGCTGCTGCTGCCTCCCCGACGCTAATCTGCTGTGTCACTAACAAGTTGTATCATTTGAACCTTGCAGAGGAAGGCATCAATCATGAGTGCAAGCTGTGTAACCAGATGTTTGACTCTCCGGCAAAGCTCCTGTGTCACCTGATTGAGCACAGCTTTGAGGGGATGGGAGGCACATTCAAATGCCCTGTTTGTTTCACAGGTAAGACAGGGAGGCCAAGACAAGCCTCAGCGTGCATGGCTAGATCCAGAAATGACACTCGGGGGATTTGTAAAATACTGTATTCCTTTCCCTGGGAAAAAGAAATACTGTGCTTGGAAATGTTCAAATATCCTCTGTCTGGAGCTGGGGCTCGCTCTGCCGAGCAGCTCTGCCACATGCAGCAGGCTCTGCATGGCCCCCACGTCTCCAAACATTTACATTTTGCCTGGTGGCTCACAGTTGCTGGTGTTTGCAAGGGCAGGACTTGCAAGCCCTAATTCACCTGAGCAAGGATTCTTTAAAGGCCAGGTGGTTCATGGTTTGCTTGCAGTGCTGAGTAAAGGGGAGTAAAGGTTTGATAAGACCAAATTGTACAACTCTATGGTTTTGCCAGCTGCTCTCTCGGAGTTTTTTTTTAATCCATTTTTCTTACAGTGGTACATTTCTAACTCCTGTCTGAGAGCCTGCTAGGTATTCCTTCTCTGTAGATCATTTAAGCTGTCTCATCAGTGCAAATGATCATGGGTGAATCTTGCTTTTCCAAGATGGGCAGGGTGCATGCTAAAGGCTGCCTTTTATACTCTCTTCAACACAGTTAACATCTGCATTTCCAATCTGTTTGAGAGATAAGGATGGTGTAGGTGTCACTGTGGGCCTGTTGTCAGTAAAGGGACATGGCAGCACCTGCCATTCCTTTAACTTTGGTGGGAATAAGGTGAACCTGCATTCTTTAGGGTTTGACCCACCATTTGAGAAACTGGTTTTTGTGTGAGCTTGGAGTTTATATATCCTTTCTGAAATGTGCTGTAAAAAATTTTGGATGCATTTTTTCAATTCTGCTGAAGAAGCCATTTTCACATACAGGTGACCATTTGTGTAAATTGACACAAAAATTAAATATAGATATATTTTTTAGCCAGTGGTTCAATATGTTCCACTTCAAAATTTCCCTCGGTAAAATCAGAATACTTGTCAATCCAGAATCATAATGCAGATGCTGTGATATTTGTGATGTTAAACAATAATCTTTTTCTTTTATACTGACTGGACAACCTATTTAAAAGATCTAAAAATTGTGGCAAGCCTGCCCTTTCAGATTCACATTTCTGCCAGAAATGCTGTTCTGGACCACGTGCTTCCAGACCAGCCATCAAGGCTTCTCCTGGCCCAGTTGTCCTGCATTAAAAATGCATCTGATGCACCTGCCATGGGCCCAGGGCTCCCCATGGGAGCAGTGACGTCCTCTCTTTGGTCTGAAGGCTGAGTTCTTCCAGTTACCTGGACAGTGCTAGCTTTATGTGAAATATCAAAAATCCATACAGGATGTAAAGTCTGTTAGAAGTAAGCTGACTGTCAGCCTGGAGACTCTAAATTGACTACTTGTAAGGAAATTCTGCTGAACCAAGTGTATCAGCACTTCTCTGGCAGATATCCTTGGACCTTTTACAGCTGCAGAGACTCTGAAGTGCAGTTTGAGATGAGGTGCCTTATATGAAACAATCTCAACTAACTGTACTGTGTTGTTTCAGTTTTTGTACAGGCAAACAAACTGCAGCAGCACATCTTTGCAGTGCACGGGCAGGAAGACAAAATTTATGACTGTTCCCAGTGCCCACAGAAGTTCTTCTTTCAAACAGAGCTTCAGGTATGTTTACAACAGGAGTAAAAACAAAGCTAAAGCTGTTGATTTCTCTGTGCTACTGTCACCCTTGTGCAGCATTTAGAAAAGGTGCCTAACCTTGGTATTGTCTCTTCTGCCCTTAAACAGTCTCTCAGTCTCCTCCTGCCTCCTTGGGTGCCTGGAGGAGAAAAAGGTCTCTGAGCATGGCTGGAATAAATAAATAAATAAGACAAGACAGATATCATGATTTATGAGTATTTCTCTTGACAGTAGTGTTGCTACATCCTTACATGTCTACGTCAAACACCTTGTAAATAATTTCTTTTTCTCCATTAATAATTTAGGGACTGATTAACATACAAAGACTAAGCAAATGGTAGCTGCCCCATCCCCTTCCCTGCTGCTAAATCATAAGTAAAGGAATTTTCCCTGCTAAGTATGAGACAGCGTGGGTGCATCTCAACATGATGCTCAGGTAGAGGCTCCTCCCAGGCAGCAGCACATTGCCAGGCTGGGCTCTGCACCCCAGGCCTCCCACACCACTGTCCCTGGCAGCACTGGGGATGCAGCCACAGCAGTTGTAGCCTCCACAGAGCCAGTGCTTGGCTCACACCCATTCCCAGGGGCACAAATCCTTCTGCAGGGGCTGGGCCCTGACCTGGGCATGCTGCTGCAGCCATGCTCGGAGCCCTGGCCCCAGAGGCCTCCTTGGAGCAGGATAAACCCCACCAACAGCCTTGGTGCTGAACCCACAGAGACCCTGAACCTCCATGTGTGTGTGCAGGGCTCCTCTTGGGCAGTGGAGCCCAGAGCCTGCCCTGGCACAGAGCTCGTGGGGAGGTGCCCACCCTGGCTGCCTCCTCACACCCATCTCACCTGTGCAGCATGGCACCAACACCACCCCTCCCATCCCCTGGGAAAGGCAGTCTTTTTATAGAATGGTACCATATGCCTCATTTAAATGTATTAGCTTTATAAACCATGACTTACTTAAACTTTGGAGGGTTTTTATTTATCTTGCTGAATTCCCAAGCTGCTGCCTCTTGTGTTGTGCTGTCATGCTGTGGAAGGATGGCTGATCTTTTCACTTTGTTGATTTTATATTTTTTTTCTCCCAGGGGATCCCGCCTTTCCCTTGTTCTAGCGACCTGATTTGCATAAGTGTACAAAAGTTTTAACTATACCTTGTTAATATTTTAATAAAGTCAGCAGATTTTGGGTTTGTGTGTTCTCACTATGAACGTTTTATGAAGGCAGCAGTGGCTTGCAAAGGCAGCTTTGATTTTTTCCTCCCATATCTCCCTTAAAGTGGTGTTTGGTCAAAATGCCAGCACAATTAAAATGGGAATACTGGCTTCCTAGGCCACTGCATTAACCTTTAGAATCAGATGATCAAATAAAGAGAACCTGTTTAAATTATAGTCTAAGCAGCCTATTTTTTGCAATTACAGATTTTAATTACATAGTGTTTCAATTCTGAAGTTTTCTGAAGCATTGCACAATTGCTGCAAATGTCAGCTTTAATCATATAAATTAGGATTGTAATTTTTCAGTTTTTACGGAGGATTTTTCTACACTCAAAATTTTTCTGCTTATAATAATTCATAACAATTACATGCGTAGTTTTGAATGATGTTGGCTAAATGAAAATGCAATACTTAGCTGCACAGTTTTAGTCTTTATTTCAGTAGTGACTCAGAAATGTGTGTTTACTTTGTGCCAGGAAATTTACTAATGCAAATATTGGAGCCAAGGAGGACACAATATGTGTGTATAAATCAGTTAGAAATGTGTAAGACTTCTGAACCAGTTTGCCTTGGCATGATTATCTCATTAGTTTCTGGTGTGTAAGCTGCCTGCTCTAAATTCCTCAACTGTTGGTTATATTTTTGTTGAGTAATGAAGATTTAGTATTATTTTAGTGAACCAGTTGTTCAACTGCTACTTGGGGTTAAATCTGCATAAACCTTTCTGTGTCTTTAACTGTGCAATTATCTTATGTGGGCAAATCAGCCTCCATCAAGGGGCTCTGCTTGATGGATTTGACTGTTTAGTTCTGAACTTGCTTTCCTACTGGCATGAAATAACTGGTATCAAAACCTGAACCTACGCACTGTTTTCCTTCTTTGTATTTTCAAGTGAAACCACTGAAAATACATTTTAAAAGATTGAGCATTCAACTATTTCAAGAAGAAATTTAGAGTGGGGTGCTTGTAGAAAAGCAGGAAAAACATGGAAGGTGGGGAAAATGACAGGCAGCAAAGGGAAAAGGTAACTTTTAGAGATGTCACAGATTAGCATGAACTAGCCCTGCTGATTTTTGAACATTTCTTTTAAATAATGTGTGTGCCATATGATGAGAAACTGTAAATGCTGCTGTAAATATACCTCTAGTGGCTGGTGCAGATAGTGCTTTGGTAGCTTAATGCTCTGGATGTGATCAAACCCTCTTTGTGCTGCTGAACTAGTAGTTGTATTTTAATATAGGATTTTGCTTTGAAGTTTACACCATCTGATGGAGCTGCAAAACCAAGGCTTAGGAACGCTCCAAGGAACTGAACTTGCTTTATAAACGGTGGGAATTTTGGTGAGAATCTGGAGCAATGAGTCAGTGATGTTACTTTGATGATATTGCCACAAGAAAAGAAAACAGAATGCTACTTAACTGCTTACATTATCTCACTGGAAATAAGGGAGGAAAACACGGGAAGGTTAAGCATGAAACACAAAGGAAAGAGTATGTGTGATAACCCCACACACCCTTAGGGCAGAAGAGGAAAGGCTGGCAGCTCTGTGTTTTTCACATCCTCACTTTGTACAATTGACAGCTATGAATATCATTAAATTCTCCTGGAAAAAGGGTGAATGTATAGCTTATATCTAAAACACCAAGGCTATGGCATTTCATTCCCCCTGCTGCAACATGCTCACTGAAACAAGTGTAGAGGTGGAGGGTTGGGGTTTCCTCACATGCAGGGCAGAAGAAGCCCTTTCAGACAGATCCCCATCTCCAGGAGCTGTGCTGGGAGCTGATGGTCCAGCTCCTCAGAGGCAGCTGGAGCCATGGGCACTCGGATGTGGCAGATGAGCTTGCTCTTTGACAAGTGAAGTTTTGATCTTTGCTATTTAAAATGTAGCAGGGAACCCTGCCAGCCCCAAAGATGGGTCAGAAATGATGACACACAATGGGTGCTGAGAGTTATATTTGTGGTGTGATTCACAGCAAGGAGAGATCCCTCCTCAGGTGTTTGCATCGAGAATTGTACTAAGCAAATTGTGACTGAGCAGTGGTTTTCAGAGAAAACTTGAGAAGGATTTTTGTGTGTACTCTTTTACCACACTGCTTTTTCCAAGGAGCCATCACATAACCGGTGAAGTATTTGTATTTAAAGGATTAATTCCTGCTGTTTGCTTGTGTACTGTTAATCATACTGTTTCCTCCTAAATGATTACAATTGATGAAAACTAAGGCAAGGGATGTAATAAACAATGCGCAAATAATCCAGGTACCAAGGGAGCAGGGTACCTGCCAGGTCTTTCCTAGCACAGGTGTTCAGGTGTTTTATTGCCTGATATGAATAAAGGGCTTTCTTTTCTGCTCAGATTTGGAGATATGTCAAACCACTGAATTAAGAGAGCTTCACTGGAGGAATGTGCTGTCATTTGAAATGCCCAGTTTTTTAAACGTACACATATCAAAAGGAGCTACTATGGCTCATTGGCTAGCACTGTGGTCTGTCTCCCCTCTCATTTTATCTTATGTGAAAAGCTAGCAATTTTCATATATCCATAAACAGGAATGAGCTGCTGCACAGAAATTGCACTCATTATATTAATAATGATTTACCATGAATGTCCTCCAGGGGCTTGATTTGGTCCACATCAAAGTCCTTGGGATTCTTTCTGCTGATTACAGCAGATCAAGCCCTAAGCAGGTTTTCTCTTTTTAAGTCTGCTTTTAGTATCAGCTTGATGTTAGATGTGCCACATCAGACCATAGGGCTGTGAGGACATGGAGGGCTGTGACCTGCCCAGGTGAGGGGACACACAGGAGCTGCCCCGTGGTCTGATGTGACCCAGCGGGGGACACACAGGAGCTGCTCTGTGCCTGTGCTGGCCTCCCTGGGAGCAGGGCAGTGGGGAGCCACATGTCCAGCTGCTTGTGCCAGTGGTCCTTGGGGCCATCTGGGTACAGCAGTGTCCCTGAAGCACGGAGGGGAACCAGAGCCCCTTGGCTTGGCTGGGAGCCACCTGCCCGCAGGCGAGTCTGCAGGGCTGTGTCCAAGGGCTCCCTTCACCACCAGTGGAGCAATGAAGAAAGACTTCAGCAATTTTGAGTCTGTACCCAGCCATATCTCCAGCTCCTATTTGAAAAATGGACTTTACCTACTTTCGGGGGGTATAAGAAAGCTTACTTAAGTAGAAGTAAATTTTTGCTTCCAACCTGCCTTGTGCTTGCAGCAGTGCAGAATCTCAGTGTTTCTGTGCCCCAGTGTCCATTCAGGCAGTGAGAGAAAGGCAATTCCATGGTATCTTGAGGAAGTTGCAGAAAATGTTTCTCCTTGAGAGTGCGTGGATGGCAGGACAAACGGGACCTGAAATGTGGCTCTATCTCAAGGCAGTGCTTTCACTTGATGTAACTTTTGCTGTATTTCAGGACTTAGTGTGGCTTAGATGGCAAACACCAAGAGCTTCTTACTGAAAACATACCACAAGCTCTTTTTAAATTTCACACAAAGCATACACAAAACCATGTGTGGAATTAATTTTCTGCAACATCCTTTTTTTTTTCTTTTAAAACAGATCTTTTATCTTTGGATTTTGTGTTTTGATAGGCTTTAAAAAACCTGTTAGCTATTTTTCCTTCTTTTATACTTTTATTTTTTAATTTTTAGATTTTAAAAATGTCATTCCTTCTTTAAAATTGTGAAAATGACTAGTCAGTTATCCTAGCAGATTTGGCTAGCGTTTCTTAAAAAAATGTTGCTGTGGTGCTTGGAGTATTGTTAAATTTTAATTATTAGTAGTTACAAAGCTAATAAATTACAAGACTACCAAAATCTATTCCAGCCATATTGCTGGGTTTCATTCAGACACAGTCAGATAATTATAACTAACAATAATTAAAAATTAAAAGTGCTGTAGGCAGATACCCATCATGTTGAGTCTGCCTGCCTGAACATTCTTTATGGACTGCAAAACCACAAGTTTTATCTGTGATCTGTTTTCACAGCAGGGAAGAGTTTTTACCTATAAGGTCTCTGGTTTTCATTGTGTGTGTTTAAATTCAGAGGAGGAGGAGGAGGAATATATGGCTGTTTGAAACTTTAGAGTTAGGACCAGGCTCTGGTAAGGACCAAAGCTAAGAAACTTCATTGCAGACTACATGGGGCTGGTGCTGGGTCTGCAGCAGCTGCAGTTGGGGTTCTGTGCAGGGAATGCCAGAGGTTTCCTGGGCCTGACATCCACAGAGGTTAATGTAATAGCAGGGGCTGCTCATGCTCACCCCTGTGTGGTTCGTCAGGCAGCACCTTCTTCCCCTGCACACAGGCAGGGGGTGTTTGCTGGGGCTGCTGGGACAGTGATGGAATCCAGACCACGTGGCCTCTTTGTGTGGCCACCTCTGCTGCAACAAAGGAGGGTGCAGAAATCTTGAATTGCTCTGTGTGTGGTGTAGTGCCAGGGTGTAACATTTTCATTTGGACAGATGGTTCTGATCAATATATTGCTGCATCTTTATCCTGTCTGAGGTCTCTTCAGTGAGAGGCACAAAGATCTCTCACCTGAGATGAAGATATGCCTGGCGCTGGAGCGGCATGGCCCGTAACAAAAACCCCACCTTCACTTCTTAAACATTAGGGCCATTCCGTAGCTGGCCCTGGCTAACAAAGTGCACACAACTTCACATTAACATGTGCAGAAAACCCAGCAGCCGTGCAGAGCGGAGGAAAAAAAGCAGGGAGCCAGGTGAAAGGCATCGTTTTAGCCATTAATGCACTTAAGCGCACCCAAGTGTCAACATGTGTGATCAAGTGTAAGGAGGCATGTCGCTGCAATGTGGCAGGGCTGGCACACACACGGGGCTTCCTCCAGCAGAGATGGCACTTGGATCTGCTGCTCAGGCTGCCCAGCTAAACCCGTCGTTGCCTGTCATCTATGCCCTAGGGCAAGGGTCCAACCAACTTTTGCGCAGGCACCATGCCATCCCAACAGATGGGCAGGAGTGTAAGCCGCCAAGAGACAATGTATATGCATCAATTGTGTTTATTGAAAGCACAATTCCTGGCTGGAAATGTTCAAATGTCTATTTATTTTGAGATAAGATGCCTTTAGTTAAGGGGTAGGGAAATGCAGCTTAGCTTTGAATTAATTCCTTTATATACGTTACAAAATATAATGCAGACGTGGAAGTGTAAGATGTGGTGATTATGGGGAGGTCTGTTAAAGGTCTGTCGTGACACAGAGTCCTCTGTGAAACTGACCCAATGTGCCAAGGTGCTACTTACCCCTAAGGACCAGAGTCCAAATTTGTAGGTGCTGCACATAACTGTACACATCTCTGGCTCAATACATAGCGATATGCAAGGAGCCAGCCTTTTACACTGGCAGGTTTCCCTTTGCACACAGGTGTATAAGCTCACCTCACCTCTTAGTGGTGGAAAACACTTTTACTTTTTGGGGCAATGAGGGTGATACATTAATCCAGACTAAAGCTAGACTAGTTTACACATCTCACAAAAGAAATTTGTTTTCTATCTGACTAAAAGAGAGGAAAATATAATATAATATATATCTGACAGCATTGTTGCCCACCAGAAAGGATAAATTATGGAAGCATCCAGAGAGGAGTCTGTATGCACACATTAAAGGGTGTTCCCTTCGCCTACTTGTTAGCTTTATTCAATTAAGACTTCTTAGTGTTCGTGAAAGATGTGCTTTGAAGACCCTTCTGAATATACAATTTGATATTCATAAGGATCCAGGCATACTATATGTAAATAAATAAAGCAGCAATGTTGTACTTCCAGATACATTAATGCATTCCCCTCCTCATGGCAGCAGAGCACACGGGCTGTGTTAAACATCCATCCTGACCAAAAGGAGGAAGCACAGGAGAAGAAATGAGAAATGGATTTTCTCTCAGAAAGACCAGATTGCACTCTCTGGTCTGGCAATAACAATTACTAATGACATTTAGAGAGAAATTAAGGATGAGAAATGCAAGTTGGCATTTCAGCAGTGCCAGTCAGTAACATTGCATCAGAGCTCACAGGAGAGATGAGAAAAAGTTTAGGGATGGAAAATTAATTTTGTTATGTCAACAATTAACAAATACCTTTTCTTCATTCTTTACCACACTATCACAAATTACCACTGTGATAGTATTTAGCAGCTCCTCAGGTGAATGAAAATTTCAGCACTTTGAAATCCTTATTTCTAGAGTCAAAAGCACGTGTTTATGTTTTGCTGCGTTTTGTTGAACAATGAGTGATGGAAAGAGGTTCAGACTGACCAGAGAGGGAGAGCATGAGCTCCTGGATGTGTATAGCAAGAAAATTCTGTGGATTTTCTCTGCAGATCTCTGTGGTTCTTATAACCATGAATGAATTAAGTTTATCAGCACATTTTCTGATTTTTTTTTTCTGTTTTGTAAATTCGGAAAGGCAAGGTTGAATAATATAGCCTGTTCCATGCTGGACAATTTTGGAGGAGCCAGACATAAAGCCCTGGAAACCTCAGACCTTTCATTCCAAAGACCTTCACGTGTTCACAAGGTGACATCCCTGTCCCCACAGGAGGGTGGTAGGAAGCCCTGCTTCCTGCTGCTGTGTGGAGAGGCTGGAGCACAGGGGCCATAAGCTGTGAGCACAGGGGCTGTGAGCGTGGCCATGGCACAGCTGGCTGTGCAGGAGCAGCGTCCTCAGGGACAGCACAAGCGGCCACCCCTGCCTGGCCCTGCCGGGCTGGGGAGCACATGCCTTTGTAAGCAGGGCAGAGCCCTTAAAATAGAAACAGAACGCTTGTGTAACATGTAGACAAATAATTTTTTTTTCTTTTGTTTTCTCTCTGAAATATCTTGTCAGAGATTTTCTTTGCTGGTGGGAAGAGATGTCTGATCCAGCCCCTTTGATTTTCCCCTGCTGTAGTGGCTGCAGTGGAGCATAGTTTGGGGTCTGAGCACAGACTAGCTCCGTTGCCTCCTGTAAGTGTCGCTAGCATCCAGAGGAACTGACTGTTTTTCAAAGCAAGAGGGATGCTGCACTGGAAAGGGCAGGGTATAAGCATTATTTAAAGAAAATAGTGGAGCTTGATCAGCCTCAGTTTTAAAGAGCTCATCGAGGGTGCTGTACAGCATCCTTTTAGAAGTTCAGTCTCTTCGTTTGCTTGGAAAGACTGAAGTGGGGATGCTTGTCCAGACATAACAGTATATGCCTGAGTGTTTTCACAAGAAATGTCTAGATCATTAAATATAATAGGTCTCAGCTGCAGTTTTGATCACTGAAGCATGCACACAATTCATCACAGCAAATTAGGTACGTCTTTGTAACTTATCTTTCTGCAATTTGCTGGCACTTCTAGAGAGCTGAAACTTATATTAGATGTGCTGCAGAAGCCATTTCAGATAAAATATTCTGTGTTTATTGTTGGAGAACAAGGATTCCCTAATAACAAAAACATGGAGCAGTGTATGTTTCTGCTCCTGCATCTTGCAGAACCAGCAGTAGTACCAGTAGAGATCCCCAGCCACATTCATTATTTATATATTTCAGTGAATTTCTTGTCTGCAGTAAAAGAGATATAAGCTTCAACATCAGTCTGTGCCAAATTCTATGCTACAGCCCATTCAGAAACCTGAGGCAGCCATGGTTCTCAATCATTACACAGCCCATTTATCTGATTGGAGTTTTGTCCTCTCTGCCTTGCTGAAATGTTGCATGTTCTTTAAAAGCTGAGTTTGACCTTTGGAAAGAAAAGGCATTTGCTATTTTAATTTTAGGGGGTTTTTTTTAGAGAGAACCTGAGCCTACTTAAATGGAAATTGGCATTGAAAAGCAGCAGAGTTATTGAAAAGCATTTACTTTATTACTAGAAGAGAACAGACGCTAGTGGACTCAAAAATTACATTTCAATGGACTCATCAGTTTCAGTCACTAGTTAGTCTGTGAACAGATGGATATATTTGTAGCAGTTAACATGAATTTATGCCCTGGAATTTTACATTTGCCCTAAGAGCACTGCTATCTTAGTTGCTGCGTTGAAGGGTTTGGAGATTCATTTTATTTTTTGGAAAAAAGATATGTTTGTTTCTAATTGCAGAGATTTCTTACATCATAGAAATCGCCTCAGATTTCAGAAACATGAATGATATATAGCTTCTATGTAAGGAAAATGTTGTAAAAGAATCCCCAGTACAGCTGCTGCAGAAAAAATAAACATCTCAGCCTAAACCTAGATAAACCCCTGTGGACTGAGAAAATAATTTTCAATAACCAGATATTTTTAACTCTGTGTATGAAGGTAGTAATCACAGTCACCTGTATTTGCATCTAGGGTCTGCCACAGTCTAATTGCTTGTCTCTTTCCACCCCCGCCCCACTAAATTTTAAGGCTTCTGGTTAACTGAGCAATGCATTAAGCACTCCATCTCCAAAACAGAAAGAAATACTGCCCTAGCCTCTACCATGTGGCATCTTTAGGTTTCAGGGATTTCGTTTAAATCTGAAATTTATGTCCAGGAGAAATAAATTATTAGATTGTAAAAGCAGCTGGGGAGGGAGTAAATATAGTCTCTTTTGTCCTCTATATCATTTCCCCAGGAAGATAATAAATGTGTGGCAAGCGTCTTGTGTTTCCTCTGTCATACAAATGTTGTGTGTGTGCTGTATTTCAGATGTGAAGCTTAGACTCCAGACAGGAAATCCTGGAGTGATACTGTACTGCTGTTGCCTACTGCTGTGGTGCTGGTGGAGGCCCCATCACTTTTACTGCTTAGAAGGAATTTGAAAAATAATTTCATGAAGAAATTTAAAAGCCCTTGTGTGTACCCCTGATTTCCAGAGTAAGAGATTTAGGGTGTAATCCTAGGGTTTATCTCCTCAGCCAGTGAAAGGCAGCAGGAGCAGCAGCCTTGGCTGCTGGAGAGAGCTCAGGATAGGGGTCCTGCCCTGTGACCCCACCCCAAGGGCCGATTTTCCCAGGGGGATTTTAAAGACTGTAAGAGAAACTCCTATTAATTCCTGCCTTACCTGTTCTCATTCTTCTGTGAGGTCAGATACATGGAGCAAGCATGATGAGCGGCCAGGAAAAAAATTTGGTCTGAGAACAGCAAAAGGATAAGGAATGGTCAGAAATTCAGTGGTCTACTGGCTTTTCTGCACCTGGCTGTGTGTATAGGGCTGTCACTGCCTGCACCTCCATGCTCCTGTCAGGAAGGCTGTCAGTATTCTCAGTCCAGCCCAGGGATCTGAAAAAAAGCCTGGAACAGCCTTGCTGTTTGCTTCTTCTGTTGTTCCTTCCAGAGAAGTACATTCAATCATATACTGTTTGCCTAATTATACCCTGCTTTAACACTGTATTTTGAGAGTAGTTTTATACCTCCCTTTGACCAGAGGAGAAAGGAAAAACAATTCAGAATACAGCTTCTTTTCATGTTGTGCCTGTACTGCTTATGTAAAATGAGAAGGGGGTGGGAGTGTTTGGTGCAGGGGAGTGTATATGTGCAATGACCCGACCTGGGCAGTAATCACCAATGTTCCCTTCATGTTAATGGAATAACTTATGAGATACTAAACTGTCTATCCTCAGTAAGGTGATGGGGCTTTGTTGGAAAAATCTAGATGACAGAGTGAGATGGTATGTGCTGATGGGATCAGTGTAGAGACAGCTCATGGCTCTGTGCAAGGTCAGCTTGGGTTCAGCAAGGCTCTGTCACCCCAGCTCTGCATGAGCCAGACCAGATTTGGCAGCAGCAGTCCTGAGCTTATCACTCAGCTGTGCTCGAGCTGATGCACTGCAGAGTGTGTTGTGTGTCTTCTGTGCCACATCCTGGGCAGGCAGTATGGACACCCAGAGGTCACCTCCATGCAGAGCCTGTCCCCAGACCCCCATTGCCGTGGCTCTGCACCAAGCAGGAATGGCCAAAGCAGTGCCCACACTGTGCCAGCCCTGGGGGAGAGCTCCTGCCTGACCACCCAGCCTCCTCATTTTTTTCTGCTGCACAGTTAAACCTGAATAAAGTGCCATGGGCATTGAGGTTTGGCTGTGTATGGCATATGTCATCTGTGTGTTACATTACTGTGTCTCCAAAAGGAGCAGTGAAGTTGTTTAGAACGTATTTACTTCTGAAAAATGTGCCTCCTTTGGGGCTGGCACATGCTCTTAGTCTTTGCATGAAATCAGGATTGTTTAAGATGTGGCATCTTGCTGTTAAAAAGCATATTTTCCTGAGACCAGTGACGCTGTTGTAATGGAGTAGCAATGGCTGGAAAATCCCTTTTAACCCAGTTGTTTTGTACACATACCATAGCAATGTTGCCTTCCTGGTTTGTCCTGTGATGTCTTCGAGGAAAAGGCTCATGTTGGTGATGTTTTGTCCCCTCTTTTGCTTATAAGAACAAATTGGGCATGGCTCCTTCACACTCCTAGCTCCTCCAGGGTTAATTCCTTGTGGCAGTGGGCAAAGCACAGCCCTGTCTGCAGATTTCTGCTCTGCTGGTGCCATCTACACTAATGGGGCAGCATGTAAAGCACTTCTGTAACTATGGCCTTCCTATTTTATAGCAGAGCTACTTGCATTGGAGGATTTTTATTCCCCTTTTGAAATTAGAAACCAGCAATAACAACCATTATGTCCAAGGCAACAGGTCACTGACCAGCTGTTTTGTCAGCCCGAGCAGTGTGTGGGTGCCATGTGACAGGAATATTTATCTGCCCCTGAGAAAAGTGTATCCACATAATACAAGGCAATACAATTTGTCAGATCAGTATCCCATTAGAGGGAATTTTACTTTAGTTGCTGCTTCTTAAAGGAATTAGTGGTCAAAGGGCTGTGGTCCTACTGCAGGCAGGTGCTGCTTGTGTCAAGTCTGGCTGTCCACACTTGCTCACTTGGCCCAAGGAACTTGGATCAGCTGCAGCTCCCATCATTCAGTGGAGGATGTTGCCATGAATGTAAGACCTGTTATGAAGTTATGAATGTAAGACCTGCCCCTGTTAATTTGCATTAAAATTCACAGTTAAGACAGAAATTATTATATACCTGTCATTAATACCAGGAATACCTAGCTGGTGCAGAGGGGAAAAACAACAAAAACTAATCAGAGGGTGTTCAGTGACCCTTGCCATACCAGAGAACAGCAGAGCAAGTTTTAGGTTCAACTCTCAATTTCCTGGCTTTTGTTGATTTATATTCCCATGGAAACAGCCCCTCAATGAAGCTTTGCCCTATGCATTCTAACTTCTAAAGGTGTTATATAAAGTGTTTGCCTTTTGCTCTAAGTTTGTTTTGAAAAGACACCATTCTGGTCCTATAATAAAGACCCAACCAGGAAATCATTTGGTGTTTAGAGGAGTCACACCATGTTCCACAATGATGATTCCAGGCCTCACAGAAGTGAACAATTAACTGGCTTATGTGATATGATTTACCTTAGATCAAGGAGGGATTAATGAGATCAGATTTGGATTGGTTTCTAAGAAATCAACAATTTCATGCTCTTGAGAGGAAAACCTAAGAAAGATTCCTGTAAAATGGTTTACCTCTTGAAAATTATTTTGAAACATTGCTTCCCTGAGTAGGACCTGTAAGCAGACTGGAAACAGGTCAGCACTGAGGTGTGCTTTGGGGTTTTTGGTGTAGCACGGGCAAAGGAGTGTCCCTGTGGGCAGGAGATGCTTTCTCTGGTTGCTGTAGCTTAGGTTTGAAAACAGACTGGAGGTGGGTATTTGCATTGTCAAGGACAGCTTTGGAGGGTCACTTCAGAGGGGCACAGGGCATCGGTGCTGCTGCATGCTGGGTTTGTGCCACATCGTGGAGGAGCAGGGGTGGCTGTGACCCCAGTGACTGTGGGACCAGCTTCCCTGGAAAACATGGACTGGCCAAGCCCAGGTCAAAGCAGCACCACTGTCAGCACAGCACTGTGCTGGGGTCCTGCAAACCATTTCCTGCTCTTGGGATCAGAAATGGCTCTGGAATCCAGTCAGGGAGTAACAGTGGGGCTGAGGCAGTAGTGAAGGTATTCTAAAAATATTATTGTTTCATGCACTTCTGACAACAGTAATTTGTCCCTCTCACTTTATATTTAGGAAGTGTAAGGTTCTTCCCTCAGCTTATTTTTGATCTTGTGCATGGCATACTGGAGACTACAAGGATGCTGATAAATTTGCATTTCTGAGTGAAATTCTCAGGAGCGTGTGGTCCCTCAGGACAGGTATTATTAGCTCCTTGTTTTCATTGGGTGCCTCAGTGAATCACGGTGTGTTTACAGCTAGTTTCTCTAACAGAAGACTCTGGTTATCTCTTAATAATGTATTCCTCAGTGTTTTTTATTTCCAAAGTGCTGTGGTAAGGAGATTTTCCCAAAGGCTTCAGTTTGCTTTTGTGCTTCAGCATTTTACCCAGCATTTTTGGAAGAAGCGTCTAGACTTTTGGTGAGGCATTTAATAGAATACAAGAGGCTATGCTAGGCTTAGGCTGTGCTTGGAGTTCACTTGTATTAGGCTCAATTAGGTTTCTTCTGAGTTTTAGAGAAGAATAGAGATGGCAGATCTAGAAGACTGATGATACAAAATTATTAGTCTCAAGTGGAAAGGGGAAAGCATTTTAGGTGAGTTTTTGAAGTCTGATTAGGACTAAACAACCTGAATTAGAAGAGAAATTAAATTCATAAATCATCTAATAATTCTTAGTGGGTATGAGGAAGCTGATGCTGGGAAAAATAACTCCAAGAAAGGTATTTGTATAGAAAGATATTTTTTCAAACCAGAATAATTGAGAAACGCCCATCACAATCCAAGAATGGATTGAATGGGCAGAAGCAGTGTGGTCAGGAGCACACTGAGGTGGGGCAGAACAAAGGCTGGCCGGGTGGGACGCGGGGCTCAGCCAGCCCTGCACACCCACAACCACAGAGGAAAAAGAGTTTTTGAGAAAAAACAGTCAGCATCCAGGCGGGCACGTGTGGAACGGCTTTGCCCCACTGTAAATGTTATGAATTCCCAACCTTCCCTTGGACAGCAGATGTGGTGCCAGTCCCGGGCACCGGAGGAGCCGGGCGGGTTTCTGGGGGCTGAGGGGGTCCCTGGGTGAGCAGGCACTGAGGGAGGCTGCTCATCCTCCCCAGTGGGTACAGAAACCCCAGGAGAGGCTCAGTCCCGGCACAGATGAGTGTTTGTGTGTCCCAGCACCAGTGAAAGGTGCATTTACCCCTGGAGTAATCACGTGCAAGCATCAGAGTAACTCAGAAGCAGCTATTTCCATTGGAAACGGGCAACTTTGCTTTTCAGCCGACACCAAACCTCCAGGCATATTTTCTTAGACACTCAAAATGATTTTTTCTTTTCCTGGTTCAATAACTTGTAAAGGACAGCTTTCTACCTGCATTTGTTGAAGTGCCATCTCAAAGTGTGCTGACACAGGGACTGACTGACGAATGGCAAGTTATCAGATGCTCGGAGATGAAGGCAGCCGTAACACAGGCAGCCGTTGCCTTTCACAAAGGATGTGCCACCTTTCGTTTGCCTCTCCCTCCATTTCAAGGGACTCTTCAAATAAAGAAGGGACATGTGAACCTGTCTTGCCTGACAATTTTTTTTTTTATTGCATACCATGATAACTTGGAGTTCACTTGTTACAAGCATTTTATGTAGTAGGTGAAATACCAAGGGAAAGAGAAGAAGTAATACTGTGTTGCCTGAAAAACTATGATCTAACATATAAATGTCACTGCATAAGTTACCTGAAACAACTGGAAGGGCAATTAACACCTGGTTTTATGGGAAACATTGGTTACCACTATCAGTTTTAATGAAGTGTATTAACTAAATTGTGTTCTGAGTATTCATTCAGCCCTGTTTATGGCACACTCTTGAGTACATTTACTGTTTGTCAGAAGTGCAAACTAGTGAACATATGAGGCTTTAAGACAGGCCATCTGTTAGTCTTAGACCCTTGGATAATTGTCAAACAGTTCTAAAAATAAGCACATACAAACTGCAAGGGGGTGCAAAGGTGATTTTTCTTTAGAGTCTGATAGCAAAGGGAAAGAAGAAACCAGAAATTAAAATTAAATATAAACACTTTACCCTGTAAAGCAAGCTTGCTCTCCTTTCTTTCTTTCTTTTCCACTTTCTCTTTCCTTTCCCACCCTCCTCCTTCAGTGTGTCTTTTTTTTTTTTAATAGTTTTTTCCCTCTTGCTCTTCTGGGTCATGGCATCCCTTGAATGCCTCTCCAGTTTAGGATTAGAGCAGCACCAATTTAAGGCTCACAGCTTTCTGTAGAGAGCATAATCTCCAATGGTTAAAGCACAGGTCATCTTGTGTCCTCTGCCTAAAGTAATCCTTTTATAAAGTCAAGGCATAAAGATTTTTATCTTTATGGATTGCGGTTAAAGGGAAATAGTACCTGTGTACATACATATCTATGCTTATGGATATGTAATGAGTAATAACAGCTGAGAGATTTATTTTTGGACCAGTTTGAATTCAAAAGATGCAAAACATTGAAAAAAGATTGCTGCAGATGGTATTTCATAAATATTTAGACACTCTAGCTTCTGTTTGTAGCAATTTGGAGGTTTTGTTGTGTCTTTTTTTATATATATGTTCAAATGTGAGACAAACCTTTGCTTCAAGTCAATGCCTGAATCTGAGGTTTAGTTTTTGTCTGGCAAGCTGTGCATGTTGGCAGTCAGTGGAGGCATCACTTCTCCTGTTTCTCTGCTCTGTAAAGGGAAAAGGAGAGAGAATGGGGAGGAGACACTGTCCCAGTGGTCCCCAGCCATGACCCCGATCTCTGGGCTTAGAATCAGAGCCTGAAGGGGTGATGGAAAGCTGAACAGAGTGGGGAGAGGCAGAGAGAAACTACCTGGGCTCTTACCTGGGAATGGAGGACCCCCCACACCCTGAGAAAAAATATTGGGATTAATAGGTCACCCAATGGCTAATTACCAGTTAATTTTCATGATGGCCAATTGTCACATGAATCTATTATCTCCGTAATTCTTATTGAAATTATTTAAGGAATGGTTTCTGTTCATTTCAGTGGCATTTGGAAGGGGAGAGAGGCTTGGTAGCCTTTCATCAGAGTCCCAGTCTCTGTGTGACACTGCAGAATTTTACCTGGGGGTGGGGTATCACCAGCCTTGTTAGGCCATTTCTTAACCTTTGTATAACATATGGTCTTTTAGGGGTATGTGCCCATGCACATAGACAGTGTATTTGTAAATGGCTGATAGAAAATGTCTAAATCCATAACAGCTGCACAATGGCACTGTAGACTGGATGTGTTATGGCCCCAAACCATTATCACACCCCTCACAGTTGCATTTTATTTTTTTCACCTGCTCCTGTGTAGTACACCTGTGACTTGTTGGCAGTGAGTGCCATTGCAGTGTGGGAGACTCCCAGCTTGACTGCCTGGCTTGGAGCTTCGCTCCATCATGTGCTGCTTTTTGTGTGTGTTTTTTCTCTCGATCTTTATATAGCTTGTAAGAGTTCTTTGAACTGTTGTAAGTGATCATCTTTCAAGCCTGATGCTTTCCTTCTTGACACAGAGCTCTGAAAATAGAGATTGTCATGCCAGTGTTTTCATAATCATGCATGTAAAAAACCAGAGAAATATTCATTGTGGATGTCCTGCACAAATGGCTTGATCTGCATCCAAAGGGCAGGCAGGGGGTGTCTCCAGGGAAGATCTGGAGAACAATCAATATCTACATGGACAATAATTAACCATTCTTTAAAATCTTTTTATTTCCTGCAAAACCCATCACCCAGTTCCTTGATCACAGACACTTCCATAAATGGTTCATTTGAGGATTGTGCAGCCAGTAGAAAATTCTACTTAAACACTGCAACAGCCCCGAGACTTGGGGTAGTTGCATTTTTCCCACTGATATAGCTAATGGAGTTGCTATCCATTTTGCATGATTATTAAGAAAAGAGATTTTCCAACCTTATCCTATAAATAAGCTGTGACTTACTTGATCTTGACAGGTGACTTAGTGCTGCTGTAGAGTTTTCCAGCTGCAATAATGTCTCAGAATGATGTATTCAGTGGGGTATCAGCTGTGAGCTGTGCGGAAACCAGGGGGTCTAACAGGAGCTGGGAAGAACCATTTTTCCTGTTCAGCTTCCAAATGATGTCGTGCCTCCTGCTGGCCCCAGACGGGCACGTGTATGGATGGCCTTGGAGCTGCTAGGCATGTGCACACACACAGGAGTGTTCCTGGAGGGCCTGCATTTTTGTGGCTGCTCTATTTTCCTCTGGAAACCACCATTAGGGCTTTTTTTTTTTCCCTAACTATAATTTCTGGAGTTGAAAAATCACACCCGTGCTGTTTTCAGCCAGCCCACCCTCCTGCTGGAAAGGTGGGTGAAGTTTCCTGAGGCTGCTTAGGTAGCAGCACTCCTGTAGTATCACATGTTCCAAAGCACTTGCTTCCTTCTGGTCTTTATGAGTTCTGTCTGCTGCCTGGAACAGCCCAGTGGCTCCATTGGGGTCAAAACTGTTCCTACTAAGGCACTACATTCTTAATACTTGATTTTCAATTACTCCCAAAGTCTAGTCAGCCAGGAGAATTTTCTGTGTCTGGGCACACAAAAAAGTGCCTAACAAAGGTATTTGAAAAACCATGGGTCAAATATAGAAAACACACATGTGAGAGAAGAGACATAAGCCCCGAATGGGTGAGATGCTTTCTGACATCTGCAGAGCACAATTCCAATGAGCTGCAGATGCACAGGGCACAGGGAGTAGAAGCAAGAAGATAAGAAATGACAATTGCTAGTAATAGGAGACAAGTTGCCAGACTAGTTTTTTGGAAGGCATGTTTTGAAATACATTTTAGTATGTGAGAAACCTATATGGGTTGCAGAGGATACAGAGAGGTTCTCATGGGACTTTCAAACACACACAGTGGTGGTTATTTAGCCTTCACCCAGTGTTCACTGGCACCTGGGTGTGCAGGACTTGGCATTTGTGCCCATGGCTTGAGCAGGATGTGCTCAGAAAGGCAGGGGAAGGATGCAGAGCACACAGGCTCTCATGTCCATAGGCATTACAGACCTGTTTGTGAGGCCCTGTGTAAAATGAGGCTCTGTCTCTTAACTGCATGGTCCAGGCACTAGCCAGCATATTGATTGTCAGTAATGCATACCTGGGGAATAAATGGTACATTCCCAAGATACTAAGACAAAATTAAGATTTGCATATGAAAAATGTAATTTTTTAACTCCTAGCCCTATGGCACAGCTGATTTCTCAGCTCCTGCCTTACCCAACTCCAAATGGCTGCAGTATTTGAATACAATCTGTTTGTTCCTTTGACAAATTCTGATCCCAAACCCAGTGTATTTCTTGTATTGGGAATGTTCAGAACATGTTATTAGCTGATGTTTGAGGAGGGAGGGCTCACAATAAAAGCTTCATTATCAGATTTAGAGCCACATACCATTCCTTTATTGACCTGCCTGGTGTAATCAATGCAGCAGCCATGCAAGTTTGAAATCATGTTCCCTGACTGTGGGCTGTGTGTCATGCATCCAGTGCTGATTGTGCATTATCTTTTAAATGATACTGCCTAACTAAGTATGGATTTGTCTACGACAAATAGCCCTTCTTTCAATTTGAAGATGGTGAACCTTTTGGGTTTTTTATTGATATTCAGGATGACCTAAAAATAGAACCGTAATGAAGTGCACAAGGAATGGCCATTGTTAAAATGCTGAGGAGTGTGTGAGCACAGAGGAGCCTGTGTATTCTTTCACATTTTCATGCTTCCCCAGCTAGGCTTAGTGGGCAAGCTTCTTGTCAGTGCTGCTATTGTGTGTGCAGGGCTCCATCCATCCTCCTCCATAAAGTCATTGTTAGACTTGAGAATAACATCCAGCACTGCAAAGGTCACTCCTTCTTAAGGCCAGGAAAATTTCCATGTATATCAAAGGAAAAATCCATTGAATTTTGTGTTTGGTGGTGTTAAATTGTCTAAAAGCAAAGCAGTTCCAGCCGTCAATTCGCGAATTTCTGATTTGTGGGTCTGCATATTCAGTGTCACAGGCAGGGGATTCTGAGAGGGCCGGTGCTGTGCTGAACAGTGACTTTATGATTTCCCAGCTGGGATTTCGTTCGCAAGGGCTCCATCCGTGCTGCTGCTCCTCTCCCGCCGCCCGGGCCGGCACCGCCGGGAGCCGCGGCCGTGGTTCGGGAGCCGCGGCCGTGGTTCGGAGCTCAGCAGCGCTTGTGACACCTGGCGGTCACGGCTTGGGAGTGCCACAAACGGGCCACAGCCGCTCCGCTCTGCCGCAAACGGGGTCACCGCCGCCGGCCCGCACCGCCCGCCGCCCACCAGCTCTTTCCACGAGCGATCTCCATCGGGGAGATGTCATCTCTGGATAAAGCGGGGGATTGCTCTTTTATCCTGATCACGATGTGATAGCATAGAAGGACCAGATGATTTATGAAAAGTTAAAATATCGTACTTTATTTTAAAGCTTCATCACTGTAAATAAATAATTAGATTCAAAATTCATTTTGTGTTTAAAAACTTATTCTTCAAGCTGGCGGACTTGCCCGGCTCTGTTATTAGGCAGATGGAGACTAGGGAAATTGCTTAGGCTTGAAATAGCACAAATGAATTTTTATATTTGGGGATGCTGGGAACTCAGCTCAAGAAAACCTCACCATGAACCACTTCTCTAGTTGCTCAAATAATTGGATAATCATACAAATAAAGCTAGGCTTATGTGTAAGACTAGGGTTTTAGTCAGAACACAAAATGTGGGTGAATCGGTACTGCTCTAAAAATACGCTTCCGAGGTTGGCTCCAGGATTTATTGGCTCTTACACAAAATGGCAAGACAGGTCAGCATCCTCTGATGTGAGATACTGTGATGACATTGAAGCTATTACAAATCTACCAAAAGGAAAAAAGGGAACAAAAGAGACTCTAAACTGCTGAAAGAAATGTATAGAGAAAAGTATATTCTTTAAAGAGATTTAACTTCTGGGTTACGTGTCCAGCCTTTTTTCTGCTGGGAATATTACCCTGGTGCCTGAGCTGGCAGTTCAGCTGTTATTGCCGAAGTATTTCTTGGACTGAGAAGTGTGTGTCACAATCTGGTGTCTCTTGCTGCCAGTGCTTGCACCCGGTACGAGTGCGAATAAAAGAGTAAAATATGGCAAGGGTTCCCTCACGATTCAGATTTTTATTTTTTTAATTGTTACAGTGAAGGGAATCCCTAAAGGCAGTTTTTTTGCCCATGAAGTTACCATTTTCTTTATAGGTATTGAAAGGAGACAAAAAAAAAAAAAGGAAACCTTCATGACTATACTTGGCTTGTAGCATTTTTTTTTCTAAGTTCATGCCAGCATTAACAGATCTGTCAGAACAAAGCAAATATGTCATATTGGCAGCTGTTACTTATGAGTACTTTTACTTTATTGCATTTTGTTTTGTAATAATTGAGAAGCTTTTATGTTGAGCTCTGCATAAATGGTACTGAGTGGGAGGGTATGGGCATGCTTTCTATTATTCTGCCCCTCATGCATGTCTCCTTTTTTCGTCTTTCCAGAACCACACATTGAGCCAGCACGCACAGTGAGCCACTGGCACTACAGGACACCTCTCTGCAGAAGACTTGACGGTGGCACAGTGGGGAGGACCATTTGAACATTACATCCAATCAAAGTGTCATTTGCAACCCAGATGTAAAACTCTAATGATTTGGCCATGAGGCGCTGCTATTATAAGCAGCTGGAAATGAATATTAATGGAAGAGATTAAAAGTATTCCATGCTCAGTATTTTTTATTGTCCTGCTTCAGCTAGTGTACTTTAGAGCTTCTGCTTCTGACTGAATTTATAGTGTTAGATAAATCTGCTTTGATGCTGTTGCCCTTTGTTGCTTCTTGTATTATATTGATAGTTAAAGATTAGGTGTGATTTTTTTCTTTTTTGTTAACTGCTTTTTAATTGCAATTTTAGGTAACTGTGCATTGTGATGTGATTGCTTGGCTATTGTCTGAATATTTCTTTTTAATTTTTTAATTAAAGACTAATGCTTTGATTGGATTTGCCAGTTCACCGGACAGTGATTAAAACTATGTAATGAATATAATCGGTTTCAGTGCAACTGGATGGTCTGCTTTATAAATGTGACTTAATCTGATTGCAATAACTAGTACAGTTCAATAAAGGGAATACATGATCTTAGTGTCAGAGCTTGTCTGTCTGTCAGTGCCCCCTGCATTGCTGCTGCTGCTGCTGGGGTGGCTGAATCTCAGTGATCACTCACCTGATGGCACAGAGCACTCTGCAGCCCAGGAGGAGGGAAAGCAAAAGCCATGGTTCTGTGTCTGGTATTGTGTTTGCTTCTGGATGTGCCTCCCTGGCTCCACGGTAGGTTGAGGTAAGAACATGTACTATGAGAAGGTATTGCTAGCTCATAATACTCATTAATATTTTAAATTTTTTTCAGCAAGAATAGAAGAACCAGACCTATAGCTGCCTTGCCCATATCTCTGTGCTCCTTTGTTTCAATACAAAAAAAAAAAGTTTCTGCATTGTATACAAATGCACAGATACTGGATCAGGCCTTGCTGACCATGGTAGGAGGCTGCATATTTTACCCACCCCAGACCCCCAGGTATTGTAGCTCTGTGTAAGTGTCAACAGAGCCAATTGCCAGGCTTTCTTTTACTCTTTTTAAACTTATCTTCTGGTAAGGAGGTCAGGGAAACAGTCATTTTAAGGACCATGGACACCTCTGGAAAGTTAGAAAGATTAGTTCTCCTGGTGTCTCTGGCTTGAGTGAATCATAATCATCATAAATATTCAGCAGTTGTGACAGCTGAAATGATGTGGTTACCCATTCCCACAAAGTACAAGGCTTTGCAAGACTGTGGAGTGGGAACATGCACAGTCAGAGCCTTTCAAAATCGCTGCACTGAACTAGAGCACAACTGGTTGTCGTTGGGCCATGTCTGGGCTTGGAGCATGTAAGTGATATTTTGTAGGAAATATGTTTTCATGGACATATAGTCAATGCTTAAATTAGTTTATATAGTGAGCTTTTTTACAAGTGCAAGGGTGGCACAGCTTGTTGATGCTGCAGCCCATGTTTTCAACAATTTAGATCCCTGCTGATGTTGACAGTGCTGTTGTACACACACGGTTCCTTCAGAACAGTAAGGGAAGGCTACAATCAAAGCACAACTTCAGGCACAACTCAAGTAGGGTCATCTTTACAGCAGGAAGCACTAGAGCAGTCCTAACTTAAGAAAAGTTACTATTCCCCCAAAAAAAAAAGAATGTCCTGTTTGAGACAAATGATAGATGGTTTTTATTCTGCTGAAATAGCAATGCTAGAATGGACAGTCAGAGTTTAGGCTCAAATGTGGCTTGTGATAAATTTACGAACCCTAATATAACAAAACTAGGAATGACTTTTCTTAATTCCAAAGAGGACAGTTCTGTTTGCATCTAGATTATTCTTAGCTCACTGTTTCTTCATCAAAATCACACTGAAATGATCCATTTCTAGAGAAGAGCATTAACTTTCAACCTGATTATTTCTCTCTAAACCACAGAACAGATGTTTACGGGCTGAAAAATTAGTTAATGAAATCACCAATTCATTATTCCTGTTCATAATAGAAGCATGTTCCTAACTCAATTTTATTACTTTAAGATGGGAAATGGGAAAGTGTCTTGCAGTACAGGCTCATAGATGCCTTTGCTCATACATGCCTTTGCAAGAAAACCTGGGGATGTACAGCAGCTGCTGTGGAAAGAGCTCATGTGCCATCTTCTCCATGCCAAAGAAAGGAAGCAGGTTCTTACAATGGAGATACTGAAAAAGGAGGCTCTTTGCCTGACACTGGTTTGAAATGATGCTGGATCACTTCTGGGCAAGCCTTCAGAAATGAAAAAGACATAGGTTTCTACCTTCAGGAAAAGGCACTGCATTGTGAATCCCAAGAGCTGAACTGATGTTTCCATGCAGCTCGGGGAGCTGCCTTAGTAGTGCTGTACTGAAGCTCATACCTTTGTCTGAGCATCTCCCTGCTGACTAGTTAAAAGGAGGTGCACAGTCACTGTGCTGAGATGGGGAACTCCCCACGTGGGGATCCTGTTTGGAGCTGCATATATTCCCCACGTTAGTGGGAATGTGGACGTGGGGCAGGGTGCTGGGAACCTGCTTATGTTTCATTTGTCCCAAACCCTGACCATGCCAAGGGCAGGGGCAGAGAAAAAGGATAGTTTGATTTTCCACCTGGCCTTTGAAATGTAAGTGTAGGTACCCAGTTTGTGGCAATTGGGAGTGGGGCTGGGCCCAGCCTCATCCTCAATGAGCTGCAGCTGTGAGCAGCAGGTGAGCAGCACTGACAGCAATGAGCCATGGCGTGCCCAGGGGCACTGACCAACACCAAAGGGAGCAGAGGGCACTCAGGTGCAGGGCATGGACAGTGAGGGGCACACAGGTGCAGGGCATGGACAGTGAGGGGCACACAGGTGCAGTGCATTAACAGGAGGGTATAAAATGTTGGGCTAAAGAACAAGAAAGGCAGATGCTTGCAGTCTTCTGAAGTGATAGGGTGTTACTCTGTATGGCTGAATGCTTAAAGCCTTCTGCTACTGTATGGTGGTACTCTGTGTATTGTGGCTGTCTCAACTGCAACATGTGCTGTGACAGGTAAGTGAGTGGCTCCATGAGTGAGGGCTGGGGTCCTGCTCAGTCTTCTTCATCTCTTTGGGCATATGAGCCTCACTCATGAGCAGCCCAAATCAGGTTGGAGAAAGGGGCTGGACTGTGCCCCCGGGTCTGGGAAAAATAGCTGTGGTCCTCTTCTGCTCTTACAGTGTTTGGGTAATATTTGAACACCAATGGACCAATGCCACTTCTTAAATATATTTCTTTCCAAAGACAATATGGGCAAATGTGCAGAAGGCTTGCCATGAATCTACTGGGTTATTTTGTGGTATTTTTGAGATAACCAGGCCCATATGAACAGTCACCATTACATGGCAAGGAATGTTGCTCCCTTGATAACTGCTTTCTTAGGGGCCAAAGAAATCCTGTTTAGGGTGTGGGGGTGAAAGCTGCTGCAAAGAAGCAGAGGGAGAGCTGCCCCCTTTTCTGTTCCTGCCATGGAGCTGAATCTGTGACACACTGGACACCTGCAGCTCACAGAGGTGATCCTTAGCCTATGCCAGGGTGCAGGACTGGTGTCTGACCCTGTTTTTGAGGGCCTGGAGCCTTGCCAGGCAGGGCTCTGGGGGGCAGAGCTCTGCAGCACAACGTGGGGCCTTTGTCTGGAGCTTCCTGTGCTGCTGGTGCCACAGGGGAGCAGGAGCAGAGCAGCCCTGCACTGGTACAAAACAGCTTTGCTGCCATAGTTGCAGTCACACCAGGGAGTGCTTTGCCAGGGTAGTATATAGTTCCTGTATCCGTTAAAAGCTCCTAGGGAAAACAGAGCCTAACTGCAGGTGGAAAAAAGATAATATCACAGCTTCTGGTACATGTCTGAGGTTTCACCCCCTTTTTCTTAGTGGCCAAGAAGTGCTGCTGAAAACATTTGGAAAACAGTCAGAAATGTTGGCTCCAAAGGCAGCTATATTTCAATAGCAATGACGCATTGAAAACAGGCTGGAGAGCCTTTCCATCATCCCTGTGATGTTTCCCTGCCTATCTGTGTAACCTGCAGCTCCTGTGTGGTGGTGGTGGTGCAGATAGGGGCTGGCACAGGCTGTTCAAGGTGTGGGCTATGTGGATCACTCACAAGTAAGTGAAAACCAGAATTGCTGAAATTCTGGCTGAAGATGGGCTTTAGGCAAAATGTCACTTTATGATCCTAGTAGCATTAGGACCAGTACAGTGTTGGAGATAATGAATAATTCTAAATTTGCAATGAAATGTCATACAGACAGTTTAATATCTTCATATTTAGAAAAATACTGAAATGTAAATTAATATAAACAATAGATTAACAAAGGACTTGTATTTGTAGCAGTCCCTGTATTTGTAGCCCTTATGCACTGAATGATCTTTGCATTTAGCTTCACGACATACCCACACATCTAAAACACATAAAGATACTTAGTCAAGAAGTAGCAACCAGCACCTATTATCTGTGTAGGCGGCTTTACACATTTGTGTTTTATTTGATGCTTGTGTATGTTCTTGTTCTGACCCACCACCTTCAGCAAGGATCACCACCTTCAGTCAGGTGCCTCAAAATCTTGGAAAAAACAATGTTTAGCCAATTACGTCCCAGAAGAAAGGCAGACAAAAGATGTTTGAGGATGATTTGAGAGAGTGGGTGCCTGATCACTTTGTGCTGAACATCTTTGAGTGGATTGGGCAAGATCACCCTACTGAGCAGGGAAAAGTCAGGGAGCCAAGGGGTGTGTTCCTCCACAACCTGACTGCCCTCCCAGTGGCATTAAGGGAAATTCTGCTCTGTAAATCTGCATGTTGCATGTCCAAAGTTAGTCTATCTGACCAATGTCTAAGAGTAGACTGGGGTTTGGTGCGTTTATCAGGCTTTTAATGTGTAAAACTCTGGTGTGAACAGTGAAAATTTTTCCCATGGTCTTTGTAAATGGTTTCTGTGCTTTGGCTCACACCCTAAAGCAGGGAGGTTTCTGCAATCCTCTCTCCTCCAGAAGTACAATCTAGGTTGGGTAGGGGTGCTGTGTCCCTGTGGAATCCCCTGCTGTCAGCGATCAGTCAGGGCAAGAACAGCCCCTGCAAGTGCTGTCCTGGCTGCGAGCATGAGAGCCCAACGTGTGTACGGCCACAGAAACCCAGATGGTGAGAGCTGCCACAGCCACAGGGCTTTGGAGCCAATACGAGTATGGTGTGCTCTTCATTGCTTTGTCTTTTTCCTTTTTTCTCATGTTTGCCCCCTGTGAAATGCTTTGTTCTTAGTTTTGTCTGTTTTTATTACATTGCTGCTGTCCTAACAACTGTGAGGTCCCTCTACTGCAAGTGGAAGAATATGCCTTTTGATCTGTGTATTTGTGAATTATTGTTACTTTCCTGACAAAAAGAAGCACCAAGCAGCATCTTGGCAGATTAGGTGACAGAGGGAGACAGGAGGTGTCCAAATGAGAAACACGGAGCACCCTGAGAGAGAGACAAGACGTTGACTGATCACCTCTCAGGCAGCTCCAGAGGAGCGCGGCGTGCGCTGCCCTGAGAGCCAGCTCAGTTCAGCCCTCAGAGATTGCCCTTTGCTGCGGGAAAAAGGGAAGCGTTCCCTGGGGGTGCCAGCAGGAGGGGGCCGGGGCCGGCTTTGTGCGGGGCTGCCCCTCGTCGGGCCCCGCTCGGCCGGCCCTGCCCTTGCCCGCGGCTGTCCCCTGCCTTTGTGTCCTTCTGCCGTCCGCGGCCATCTGTGTCCCCGCGGCGAGGCCGCTCCCTCACGGCCCCATTGTCCCCGCGCCGGGCCGCGCCTCGGCCTCCCCTCACGGCGGGGGCGCCGCTGAGGCGCTTCAGGGCGGCTCCCTGGATTTTGTAAATCGGAACTTTGGTTCTGTTTTCTGGAGCGGGCGAGCTCCGTGCCGGACGCGAGCTGCCGGGGGCTCGGGCAGCGCTCGGCTCGGGGGGGTTTTGCCACCCTGTGACATCTGTGGGTGTCACAGCTGCCCTGTGACAAACATCACGCTTCAGCCCTGCTTGGAGTGCTCTAGGGACATCAGTGCCCCCGGGTAAGGTGATGCTGTGACGGCGTTTTCACCGTTTTACCCACACTTGGCTCTTAACTGCTTTGTCTGTATAGCACAGTGCAGTCAACCTGCTCGGGCAGGTTGGAGGGGCCGTGCTGGGTATTACTGAACTGTGGGAGAATGTACAGACCAGCTTTTCTGGATTTTGCCTCTCCTGATATTCCCAAGTACGTGTTGGTGTTTAAAGCCCTGTACAGCACTGATGGTATCCTCTAAAAGAAGAGACTAGAGAGTTAGTGAGTGCATGGTAGGACTCTGTGTGAGAAATCCTGCTAGATGAGGCCTCCCCTCCTGAAAAAAACCTTTAATCCCAAAATATTTTTAGATCGACTAAAATCTTTGTTTGAACGTATTTTTTTTTTTTTTTTTAATCTGTGTCTTCAGTTTTACATGACTGGAACAGATACCTGGCCCCTTCTCTGGTAACAAATGAGCAAGCAAAACGAGCCCTCCAAGCTGCATGTGCAAAAGCTGTGTCCCTGAGGTGCTGGGCTCTTCCTCACCAAGCCTTTAATTCAAAGGAAAGGGGGAGAGAATATTTTTTTCCCTGGTTGGAAGCAATGCAATAAATAAGTGCATCTTCTTCCAGTTGCAATTTATAGGCACTGTTCCTCAAGAAATTGGCTTCTATGCATGAAAGCTATAAATACAGATGCTATGCTTCTTCTGTGTGTTTTCTGGTTTCTTCAAGGTATGTCAGTATAAGCCTGTGATGAAGAGAAGGCTAAGGAAGTGAGCAAATGAGTTCAGCTAATGCTTTTGTAATGGTGCTAAATGGTCAAGAGCTTCCATTAGCCTAGGTAGGAGAAACAGTTTGTGTTGCTAATTAGTAAGACAGAGTTTCACCCAAAGTAGGACTCAGAAATATTTGTCTTCATAGTGGTCTTGTGGCTTAAGAGTTGATCAGCTGTAGCATAATTCCCAATAGATATGCAATGTCATTATATGTTATATTATAGTGTATAGCCTCAAATGCTTAAACACTGAAACCTGGAAGATGAAACCTTGATTGAAGTCAGAATAAGGTCTCATATACAGAGAGTGGAAAGAGAAATGGATAGTCTAAAAGGAGAAGGTGGGCAACATCTGACTTGTGTCAGAGCCAGTGGATGCAGTGCATGAGTTTAAATAGCTTTGCCTCTCTCTTTCTATTCTAACTGGCTTGATCATGTCTGTGATGATGCTAAGAACAATAGTCTTTAAGTAAATCCCATCTTCCTCTTTGGTTTCAGTGCTGAAGCTGAGGGGGTGTGTGGGTGCAAGCCCAGGGCCAGGAAAGCTCTTTGCTGAGTGGAGCCATGTCCATGATTTCTGTCCATGGCTGCTGTAGGTTTGTACCACCTGTTCTATTGCTAGGCAAACCCAGAGTTTTGGGGATGACCCTCTGTCATGTACATGTGTCATCTGATCCCTTGCTATCTGGGTTATTTTTTTTTCAAATTCCAGGTATCTCTTTTTGCTTTTTCCATGTTCCCCTCCCTCAGCAGTGGCACCTGCACTGCCCACCAGGTTGTCAGTTTCCCAATGCTCACACAGTGGCAGGGGTAAGTCTGCCATGAGAGAATCTGCTGTGTTTGGTGTGGCTTGAGAAGGGGAGGTAAGATGTGTTTTGTCCTTGCAAACAGGAATACTAATGCCCCTTCTCTTACTGTGGGGGGTTTAGCACCATAATAGAGCATAAAATACCAATTAAGTCCAGAGTCATCCCTGCCCTCCATTTCTCATTTCACAGAGTATTTCCAGTTCTTGTTTCATTTCATCAAATTGTACACCAACCTCATCTGCTTTCTGGAAACTGCCAGAAAAGCACATCATCTTTTGTGCTGCACTGTGAATATGTGCACAACCATTTCCCTTGGCTTCAAGGAGCTTAATGTTCACCTGTGTCAGGCACACTAGGATCAGAGTCCTTGGTAATCTGGATAATTTAGGTGATCTGGGTAACCTGACTGTGCATCAATGATGCACCAAGCTGTGGGAATGCAAAAAACTTTAACAAGCTGACCCCAAACCCTGAAATATTTTTGTGTGTGAGAGAGAAGTCTGGAGGGAGGAAAAAGAGTCAACATATCTTTACCTCTTTGTGGTTTGTTTTGGTTTGTTTGCCTGTTTTTTGTCCAAATGTTATTGAGAATAGAAACAAAAAATTCAAGAAGAACCACTAAGGAACCCAGAATACCCCCATTGTGTGTGAAACCCAACTGGAACAGACAAAGAAGTAGGTGCTGGAAATAGACACACTCAATATTTGCAGACACAAGTAAGCACCAGAGCTGTAAATTGGGCCTGAAAAACCAACTTTCTCTGCAGAGCTGTGCATGGTTCCTTTTCTGAGACCTATCAGTTCATGCTGTTCAGGCAGAGCTCCCCAGCTCAGCTCTGTGCTACTCTGCCCATAAGGGTGTTGAACAAATATTTTGTATCCAAGAGAGACTCATTAATGCCTTTCAAACCGGATGCAAGTTCCTCATTATTCTTCTGCATAGGTCTAGTAATGGGAGCCTCCTCTAGAGATGCCCTACACAATGTCTTTAGGAAATGTTGATGGCATGAAGCAGGAATTGTTTTCACTGAAAGATTTATAACCTTATAACCTTTCCAAGCCTAGGCAGTGCAAGTAGGCTGAGAACCAGCAGCAAGGGGTTTCTGACTTCTGCACTATACTCTAATACTGACTAACCTAGAGAAATCATTTTGGTCAAAATTTTTGCTGTTCTGGGTCCTCAGTATGAGGAATGAAATGTCAGGGGGTTTTCAAAGGTACTGAGTGTTTCTGACTGCTATTTGAATTGAAGGTTTAGAGTCCTTATTAAAAAAAAAAAACCAACCCCCCCTCCCCACAAGCCCATGGATCTTAATTTAGGGCTCCCCAAATCAGAAGCCACTTTGAAAGACATGCAGAAGCACAGAACAGCCGATAGATTTCCATATCCTGCAGGGTTTTGGCATGAATCCCCTTCTTTGGTTCCAGGCAGAAAAATACAAAGAGATGTCTGTGAATAGGACCTCACTGGGTGTCCAACCCTCTGAGTGAAATTTCCTGTGCAGAGGATGGTCTCGGCCTACATTTTCTAGTTATTATATAGAATTTGTTTCCTGCTAAGCTAGGAAAAAAAAAAGTATAAAAACATAAAACCTTCAGTGCATTCCCACCTTATAGAGCTACTTCAAGCTGTACAGGCAGAATTTGTACTGGAGGAGTTGACATTGAATAGGATAGTTCAAGGGAGACACCAAAGCTCAGCAGAGACATCCTTTAAAAATTATTTGTCTTGTCTGCAACATTTTGTAAGTTGATCCAAATCAGATTTTTGAGTAATACCATTAAAGTCAACAACCAACACCCAGGATGAATCAAGCTCTTAAAGTGCCATTCAGGCTCCTTGAGAGACACACATCCCAATGACTCCTTTAGCAGTCATTAAACCAATTATCATCCCAGTCTATTTCCAACAATTATCATCATAGACTTTTTGGGTTTAATCAGCTTTTTAATTGACCTGTGAATAAAACAGGAGATACAAAATTCTCCCCTGATACCTCAGGTGTAACTATTATACATTTAGCATTGCTGTGCACATGAAATAATTTACACCATAACACTGACCTGGGTCTGGGATATGAGCAACAATATAGTCATAAATTAAAGATAAAAACAAATTAAAGGCAAAAAGGGAGAAGAAGAGGAAATAGTAATCCATAAATAGAATGTTCCCATGCTTGGTGCTTGAATGTTGTCATGCTTGTTGGGACTTCCTTGGTCAGCAAATTTTGGGGCTGGAAGAAGGTTTTGTTTTTTTTTTTTTTTCCTAAAATGGTATGCAAAGTACAGAATAGATGGTGATGCAAAATTTCTGATCATCTCAAAAGTGCTGCAATTATAGAATTGTGTTGCAGAGACATCTTCAGACAATTGCTTAAGATTTTCAAAAGAAATCAGCCATTTAGGCGTATGTCCCAACTAACTTTTACTATCCCTTGCCTTCGCACGGCGCTGCAAAGTGGCCTGAATGCAGCAATTTGCGGGATTTGGCACTGAGAGCCCCGCAAGCACTTAGCAAAAGCAATTGTGTAGCTCTATTGAAAATCCCGCGTGTCATGCTGTGGGGAGCCAGCACTTTTTATCTGTCGGCACTGTTGGTGACAAATATTAAAATAAAAAGTATGACACTATAGGTGCTTCAAAATTCAAACTGCAAGTTTCCTACTGCGGGACTTCTAACCATGTAATAAAGTGCAGGGAAGAAAGCAGAGTTCAGACCCCATGCTGTAATAAAGGCAAGGAAATCTTAAGTGTTCAAATACATAATTCATTCTCTTCTGAGACTTTCTACCAGGTTTCTCCCAGTAAAGATTTTAATTTGTGCCTGGATGATTTAATTTCTCTTTTACCTCCAGAGACAGCTGGGAGGGCGCTGGGGCAGCCGTGCCCATAGCGGGGGATGAGAGGGAATGGCCAGGAGGGGTCAGAAGCTCCTCTGCAGCTGGGAGGGTGTGACAGCCTCGCAGGGCCAGCCCGGCCACAGGAGAAGGAGCCCCCGGCTGCCACTTGCTGTGAAAGTGCCTGCAAAAAAGTCACCGCAGCAGTCAGTGAGATTTGTTTGCTTCCCATAGAAATGCTTTGCACCTTAAATAATACCTTCCTCCAAGGATCTCAAGGCACATAGCAAACACTGGCTGAGCTTCACCTTCTTGTGGGGAGGTAAGAACCTGTTCCCACCTCTTCTTTTGCTGTACTTTCTGCTGACTGGAAGACTCTACTGTCATTTTGTTACACAATTATCAAAACTGGAATATGAAACATATGACTTTGAATTATTTTTGTTAGCTATGAATATTGGACTTGAGGATTTATTGCTTTGTTGTATAAATATTTTTACCTCTATTTAATAATGTTTTATGTAAGGAACAGTGCAATTATCATAAGGGAAAAGAAACTAATGAGAAATTGGAGACATCTTTGTGTGAGGGGGTAGTACACATAAGCAACAAGTTACTGAGAAGTTATTGGCCATATAAATGAGCAAATATATCCCTGCTGAAAGTTCAGTGAAATCACTGCATTTATATCAGGGATAAATTTGGCTCAATTGTGAGAAGAATGCCTGCATCTCACTCTGCAGTGGTCACTTGACCTAAATTATATACATTGATCTGTGTTCCCCCCTGGTGTTAGCATGCCAAATTGACTGGATTACATATTCAGATGTAAAGCTACAGGAATGTGCCTTTTGACCCATTTAGATTTTTTAATCCAGGCTCTTAAGTCTAGTTATTTTCTTTTTAAACCCTGGTCTTTTTTCATTCCTTCTCCAGTACCTTCTTAGGGACTGGTATCCATCTCATCCCAGGCCTGGTAGAGTCCTTGGCAGTCAATGCTTTAGAGGTTGTTGTCTTGGCTGGGGTTTGGTCCCCCCAGGCAGGGTAATTCAGGCAGCAGTGTTTGCAATCATGGGGTCTGTGCACTTTTGCTCCCTTTCCTAGGAGGAATCCCAGAAATTCTTTGCGTGTTCAATCTTATAAACTTTTATTTTAATGCTTGTTTTTTTTTTTTTATAAAAATGTTGGGAAAATTGTGTCCCTGTTGATGCTGCTGAGAAGGCTGCCATGGATGCTGGAGAAGCTTGGCCTGCAGGTAGAGGCAGAGGACATCATGTTTCCATCTGGGTCTCCAGGAGCAGAGGATGGTGGATCAGGGCCACAGCAGGGCTGTCCTCCATGGTGCCAGCTGCTCCCAGGAAGCCCAGAGCCTCAGTTCCTGTGCCTAGACTTGCTCTTTCAAGAAAATATTATTTCATGCTGCTTTTTAACAGCTTTTCAGTGTAGGGAGAGTTTACTCTGATTCCTTTCTGCAAGACAAACTATTAATTAGCAGTATGAGCCTGGTGCAGCTGGGTTGAAATGTGTTAAAACAAACAATTAAAAAAAAAATTAAGCACCCTCTGCCTACTTCAGTTTAGGGGAAAGGTCTCTCTAACTCTACCTGCTCCGAGGCTACATTGAGGCTCTTTGACTCTGCTCTGAGACTTGCTGACACTACTGATTCAACACTGTATCAAGACACTCCAACTGTGATCTGAGACCTGGAGCAGAGCAGGAGCATCTTGACACAGTGTCAAAACAGTAGTCAAGAGCGCATGGACGCAGCACTGAAAGGCTTTTGTCTCCCAAATGAAAAGGAGCTGGATTATTTTCATCTTTTTTCCTTTTTTTCCCCCCTTTTTTTTTTTTTTTTTCTATTAATCGTAGCTTTCTCTTAAATAAAAATCCCCACAGTTTATTTGCAGGAAGAAAGCATGACATGTCCCCCTCCCCCCTGCCTTTTTGTTTGATAAAGCAAAGTGACAGACAATGCCTTCACTGTACAATGCACTTCACTAAAGCTTCACTTTACTTCTTCAGCTTCGGAGAAGTAAAAGACTATATTTGAAAATTATTCCAATTTGGGAACCAAAAGAGGCTAATCTTTTCATGATACTGCACATCATTCATCTGTGTCTCTTTGCATTTTTGTTTGTTGTAGATTTGGAATTGCATATTTGTACAATAACATAGATTTGATCTGACTTGTAGTTTTGGACACAGCGTTGCTCACCAACCTCCCCACAAAATTTAAGCTATAATACCTGTGAATTCAGTTTTGAGTGTTGACCAATGTTCAAGAAATTAGTTCAATTGTCAGAATGTGACAATGCCTGCTGAGACAGGTTTCTTTTCTGCATATGAGATGGTCTTAATGCTACATGGACTGTGACTTTATAACAGGTTAAACTCATTTATTTAAAAAATGAGAATACAATTGAATTTATTTTTCCTTGCTGGGGTCACAGGTACCAAGGAATTAGCAAAACCATCTACTGCATGTTTTATAGATGACAGTGTTTTTGCTGAATGTTAAATGAAAACAATCCATTAAAATAAAAAATGAAAATTCTTTTTGTTTCCTTTTCCTCTTGGGCCTTCCCAAAAGGAGGTCGACACCGACCCAGTTTGAAAAATACTTACCTAAGCCAATCACTGCCCAGCATGTATTCCCTTGAGCAACTTGAGTGGGCATGATGCCATCTGAACAGATGGGCATTACTGTAGGCAACCAAGAGACCATGCATGTGAATCAAGTATGGGTGTTTACAGCATCATTTCCCTGATGAGAATGTCAAAATGGCAGCCCAGTCCGAGCCTTTGGCTCAGTTCACTTGCATTTCACTAATTCAGCTCTAAAATGGACAACTTCATGAAATAAATTATTAACATTAGGTTGGGTGGTCCTGATTTTACTTCATTGGATTGGGCAGAGCAGGTGCGTGACTGCTGAAAATACCATGCCTGGCTCCTGTCTGGAGCAGGGGCAGTTTGTTCTTTTGTGAAATGAAGGCAAAGAAGCCCCCATGTCTGTGCCAACGCTAACATAACAAACAGGCAAACACATCAGTGCTACAGATGTACTCCAAACTGAAAGGAAGGAATATTTTTACATTTGTTCTAAGGAAGCATCTTATTTCAATCAAAATTCAAACACTATAAAAGGGGACTTAGATGTGTGATGTATTTGAATAATGTCCCAGTGCAAGGTCAGCTCCTTAAAGGTGCACATATTGAATTAGGATTTCATTGCTGTCCTAAAGAGAGATGCACACAAATGGTGCAACATTTCTGAGCCCAGCAGTCATTGTAGCTCCTGTATCTGTTGAATGAAGAGATTTCTACTGAATTATCATTGGAAGTTTTCTACCATCTGTTAAAAAAAAAACTTCAAGTACAGAAAATAAAGACTGGAATTTGAATATTAATACCATTGTCTACTTTAACAAAAAAGGCTATAAGATATGTGTTCTGCAAACTTTATATCAAGTGTATATCTGAAATGCTGTAATTATTTTGCTTTTTTTTGAGGATCTCTTGTATTTTCTTCTTACCAGCTTCTGTATGTGCTTGTGCAATGCTAACTGCTTATGTACCCTTCATTTTCAGATGTGGTAATCTATGTAACCTTTTGCTTTCCTAAGTGGCAAGTCAGCCTGAACTTGAAGAATTGGCATGCTGAACCATCAGTATCAGGTATAAAATACTTGAATACATATTTCTTTCAGGAATAATGCAATATCTTGCAGATAATAGCTAAAATGCCTGGTGTTTTACAATTGCTTCTGGTTTTACTTGGGATTGGTTTTGTTTTATTTAAATAATCTAATTTCTTAATCTTCTAAGATGTACGTGGTGAGTTTTATATCTAATCCTATGCTTTAGTTGGGGAATTCAGAAAAAAAAGCAGCAGCTTTTCAAAACCATATTAGGATTGCAATGAAAAAAAAATAACACTTTTCTAACACTTGGTTGGAACAAAGAGTATCTGAAATATGTCATTTTTTTGTATGCAGATTATTTAATTATTTTCCTCTCATTTCAAACTATCAAAATCAACATTTTCATTTGTCTTCTACACTGTGCTGTGATGGTTCTGCCTTCTGCCATTAGACTTGCTAAAATGCTCTGATACCTTCTTTTTCATTTTCCAGGGAGCTTAATGTTTATTTTCTTGCTCAATGTCATGGTAACAGAAAGATTTCCTTTATATTATAGCTAAGTTTGAGCTTTAAATACAAGCAGGGCAGGTTGGAGAGTGCAGTATATCCCATGTGGAAAGGCAGCACTTGCTTTCTGGGTGCCAGCACATACTCCCAGCTGTTGCTGTTGCTGTGGGGTCACAGATGCAGCTCACACTGAATCAGTTAAAAATGTAGCAGCTATGCTTGGGGACACAAGCTCAAATTTTCAGGGCCTGATTATTCTGTTAGTTTCATATGTGCAATTCCCACAGAAGTCAGAGGAAGCACTACATGCAAACCTGACAGGCTAATTTGAAGCCCAGAACTGCAAAGGATGTAATCATACATTTGATTTCTGTGGGTTCTTGGGGTGTAATTCTCACCCATCTCCATGATATTAGGATATTCTACAGCTTCTGAAGAATTGGATGAAGCTAAAAAATATTAAGTGACTTGTAATATTTCATTTTCAATAATCAGGGGAAGGAAAAGAAATCTGAAGTAAATGAGTTCATATTGGACCAGCCCAGAGTGAAAAATGTGTTCTACAGTGCTGTGAAAACTGAGCTAAGAGTAATGCAACGTGTGGCACATTATGTGCAGGGAAGGGCCCCGAGGGATGAAGGCAAACTAATCAAAGGAATAGCTAATGGCCTAGAAGGAGAATGGGGAACAACCTGCTTCTTACAGAGCCCCCTCAGCTCAGAGGGCTGGTGTGCAGACTGCTGGGACCCCAGCCTAAGGTCTCAATGAATTTATCCAAAACAAGTCAAAATCAAGACAATTTTTTAATGTCTATATATTTTATTGTTTTATCAGGAATTTCTTCCACACAGAGAACAGAGACAAGTATTGGGGCTGAGCCAGCCCTGCCACATCTGCACAGGCTTCTATAACATTACTGATGCCTGTACTCCCACAGCACACCAGGGGTAATACTGCTGGTCTGTTTTGCCTGCTGACTGATCAGCATCTCAAGGCAAATAAAATTGTCAAGTAAAATGGATTTAGCACTGGATCGTTAAAAGATGATCTGAAAAGGTGACCAGTCAGGTCTAAGCAAGCTGTCACTTCTTCCAATAAGCAAGTGGAGACCAAAGGCATCCTTAATATGATGCTCCCAGTGTCAGTATTAACTCTCTTTCTCATCTGTTTTCAGATTAATGGGACTGAGAAATCCAAGAAGGAAAGTGGAGGCTGGAGTGATGCTGATTACTCTGGAAGGTATGGCAGTGGGTGAACTAATGGGGAGCAGAATTACAGACATCCATAGGAATTGAAGGAGCCTTACAACAACAAGGCAGGACAGGCAGTGCTGCCTGCACCATGGGGAACATGGAGGTTCACTGGGCCCTCTCTCTTGAAGCCTACAGCTTTGGGAAAAGTTCAAAACACAGTCTTAGGAATCCCAAAGTTTGATGGCATCCCCAAATACTCTAAGTAATATTTGCAGGAGATGAAAAGTGCTCTTTGCATTAGGAGGTATTAATGATCAGTTTTCAAACTGTATCATTTTCCTGTGGTGACAGCAGAGGACTATGCCACTGAAATAGGAGATTTCAGCCTGTAACACTGAAAAAAAGTTAATGCAAGGCCAAGGGTATTTCAGGCTTGTGAATAAAAAGTTATGTGTAAGATGGACACAGTGCCAGATGGCCCCAATGATGAGGGGTAAATATAAGGTACTTAAAGTTTATATTGATTTACCTGGGTGTGAATAAGGGAATTAGGGCCAGGAGCCACATCCTGCTCACTGAGTGCTGGGGGATGGCTGACATGGTGGGCCATCAGGTTGGGAATTCCATGTTAGGATCAGGACAGCTTTGTCTGGAAGTTTGCCTGAGGAGACCACACTCACCTCACCTGTATGTTGCAGTTGCTCCGTATATCAAGGACCAAGAAATAGTTTTAACATAAAAAAAAATGCAGCTTCTATTTTCACCTTTGAACGGTTGTTATGTAGAAAAGCACCTCACAAGATGAAGTTCTGGCATCAAATACTGCAATATTAGAGTAGAGGCTGTAAATGTCAACTGTATGAAAAGGGAAAGATGGTTCTCTGAGAATTCAGGACAGCACAAAGGCACAGGAGAAGTTTGAAAGATGGTGGTGGGGGTACCTGGCTTAGGAGAAGCATAAACCAGGAGTGGACAAGGTTGGAAAGAGAGCAATAAGGGGTAGCTTGGTAGAGCCACAGGTAGGGTGGATGGGGGAGTGAGATTGCTGAACCTGGATTCAGAAATCATCTGAAATAGTTGGCTGTGTTCCTATAGTTTATGCAGGACAGTTCTAAGCCTATTTTGCAAAATTTTTAATGTTGAATAAAATCAAGAAGATGAGCAGAGCAGACGGTATGTATTGTTAGAGAAAGCAGTAAATGAAGCACAGCAGAAAAGAAAAGCTTATGGATGGAGAGTAAGTAGTCTGATTTTTAGGCTAGTGAGCTGAAAGCAATGGTGGGATATCCAGAAAAAAGAGTCAAAGTGTCAGAGATACAGAGGTAGATAGGGAGAAGAGGAATCAATAAAATAAATCTGCTCTATAGTCTTGAGAAGGGTTAGGTTACCTTAATAACTAGTGGATGAAGGAGAAAATACAGAAAAACATGAGTACTGCTGACTTGTACTGGGAGAAAAAAAAGCTGAAGGTTACCAGAGAAAAAAACAAGGGTCTGTAAAGTAAGAAGAAGAGATTTGCCTTGGACAGAAGGAGGGATTTATTTTATGAAGACTGATTAAGGAAAACAAACCTGGTGTGAAGACCTCTTCATATGGCCATGATGTGATCTTTTGAGGAAGAGTTTGTAGAAGCTTTCTTAGGGGAGGGACAATGATTACTATGTGGAACAATTAGCCACAAATTAACTTTCCTGGTACTTTGGCAGTTAGGTATTAAAAGCAGGTCCTGGTGTGCCTATGTATATGTGGACATATATTTATGTATATATATGCTGATATAGATATGAATATATATACAGCATATAAATATATATATTCATGCTGAGGCTGTCCCTGAGCCCCAGGGTGGTTCCATGTGAACCCCAGTGCCCCAAAGTAGCAAGGAGGCAAGGGGGTTGTCCTCTGTATGTCTTTTGTACTGCAGCTATTCTGGCTCATCCAGTGATTTTGGGTTCCTGTAGGAGGCTTATTCCTACAGGGAGTAATATATGCAGCAGATGTTTGCAGTGACACAAAACAGCCTTTCCAAAGAGGCTGCATTTTTTCAACCCAAATATGTTCCTGTGTGAGAATGGCAATGCAGACTGACTATGGATGTGCACAGGCTTGTAGTGTGAATTTGCAATGCACACACAGATTCCTTTTCTGTGAGGGACAGATCTTATAGCCGTGTCTCTTGCATGCTGGTTCTGCCCTTTGCAGAGGTTTGGATTCTGGTTTGTGGGTGGCTTGTACTTTGTCATTGGTCTTTCAGTGCATCTCTGTGGTAATTCTGGACAGGTGATTCTGCACAGATAATTCTGTTCATCTCTGGACAGGCCTTCACAGCACTTAAAGTGCTCCTACATGGCTCCTACTTCCATATTATGGGGCAAAGACAAGCTTTCTCACTTCATGTGACAACAGTGATAGGAACACTTGGTCTAGGTTGTACATTCTCTTCATAAGATAGCATAGAAATTCTCCACAGTTGTAAATAATTGTTTGTCCTTTTAAAATTGGGGAATAAAAGGAAGCCTCAATAGCCAGTGCCAGGTAATTCATGCAGCGCATGTAAGTGTGATTGCTTCAGAGGAGAACTTGGACAAAGGTAGACAAATAAATACAAACTAAAAGCACTCTTTTAAAAATTTGTTTTGCAGATGTCATGTCATTGATAGTTTTTGTTTTTTATGCTGATATTAACTACACACTGTAAAGTGAAACCAGGATTTGGAAACTGTGAATTGTTACTCAACAAAATGAGTGAGGAAAGAAGTTTCAGTGGGAGACTGCAAGTAAAATGTGTTAATACTGCACTTAGCTGTGACTCATTGTGCAGATCCTTGCATTACAAGCAGATATGTTTGGACACAGATTTGCAGCTGTGTTTCAGAGTAATTTCTTATTTCACCTTGCTTGGAGTAACTGCTGGCTCCTGGTGAAAAGGGCTGCACTGCTTGTTTCTGCTACCACTCTGCTTGTTTGCCTTGCCTATCCCTTTGCATGAACTCTACTGATGGTGTGGCAGCAGAAAGGAGAAAGATTCAGCCAGCTAGTCTGATGGAAAGCTGTCCTCCTCAGAATTTGACAGAAGTTGAGTCTTCTGTCATGCAGGGGAGCTGAACGGAGTCATATGATAATTGCATGGTGTCCACATCCTGTGTGAGGGAGGGGCTGGAAATCTACTGCTGCTTGTGGGAGGAAAATGTGGGAGCAGAACCATCCCTTTGGTGGTAGCCTGAAGTTACACTGGGTTGGTTAAAGCAGGAGATCTTTTGTCACTCTTGAGGAAAGTGAATATATGGGACAGGTCAGTATAAACTCATCCACATTTGGTGGTGCACACACAGCTGTTGGTGTCTGCATTAGGGACTTTGTGGAAACGAGTCTTAGAGAAACAAGTCTGAGGTGGAATTAGCTTTTGGTTAGTGTGTTATTATGTATAAAAAGAAAACCAAGAAATCTGGTAAATTATTTAGAAAACCAGCAGTCCAATGGGTGATAATTTTGCTATTTTTAAAAATGCACTAATACACTACACCTGTTGCTAAACAGCTGTTATAAAACTCCCCCGGTGTCTGTCAGGGTGAAGTCTTTACCAGTTTAGGGCTGGGTGAGAAGGGGAACTGTGTTCCTTCCCTCAGCTTGTACGCATGCCAGAATCCAGACCTTCAGCTGCTTTTCCCTGCTCCCTTCATAACATCCATTGTCTCACACACAAGGTGTCACAGATATGAGCTTTAGCAGTGCAGATCTGTAGCTGTCACCAGCATCTGGTTATTAAATCCTTTTCTGCAAGCTCATATGTTTAAGTTACTTATTTTTAAATTACAACTGAGTCAGTATTTCACATTATTTGGGGGCATAAGCATCATGCATCAGGAGAGGCCTGATACAAGAACCTTACTCACATGGAGGATTTCTTTCTGATAATGGACAGATTATGATGCTCCCTGTAACAGCAAGGGTAGGGGAATTGCTCCACTTTGAGGCTTTTGAGTTCTATCAAAAGTACTCCTTTGTGGTTACTGCTTAAATCCTGTAAACACTTGTTGCTCAAAAGTGGCCCTCCTTCTGTCTTGAGTCTTTTGATTTTTTTCCCCTTCTTGTAGGGATACACTACACAATGCTTTCATTATGTGTGAGTAGGTAACATTTCTCAATAAAACCAGCTGTGTGTACTCCCTAGATTCCTAATCCTGTCCTCCCCATCTAATGGACTTCATATTACAGCTATTCCTAAACATTTTATTTTTTAAAGTGGTCCTGGTTATTTTCATACTTTAATATGGTTCTGTTTAGTTTTTGTGATTCAGTTTGGTTTGTGAGAAATGCTTGCATTTTATCTGCTTTGCTGCAAATGCTAACTTCTCTGAAGCAAAAGTGTGTCCTTTTCCCTATTTAATTGTAGGACTTCCTCACCCTGAGTTGAACAACCCTTCTTTCTCTCCAAACCTGGGATCTCCACAGTAAGATTTGGAGTTTTGGAGTAGGATTTTTGTCTGTTTTGTGAGGGGTTAGTTTCTTTGTGGATTTAGGGGAGGGAGGTTAGTTGGTTTGTTTTTATTTTTTCCCCAAAGTTTATTAAACAACTAGGTTTCTTTGGTGCTGAAAAGTGTAGTGAAATATGATGAAATGCAGTGTATCTGTCATTCTAATATAAGTTTTAGTGCTGTTTTAATTCTGAGTAGCTATATGACTTGTGCTGACATGCTGTACTCTCTGTGAAGAAAATCAAGAGTGTTTGAAGTCCAGAAGACAAGCTGAAAGTGTGATGCTTCCCCATTAAAAATAATTTTATATGTGAAGAGTGAACTAAATATTGCTTTTCTTTCCCTTCTGATAGCCCTGACTCCTTTTTAAAATAAGTTTTTAATTAATTTCAGTTGGAACTTGTGGCATAACTGTTTCATGGTCATTCTTAATGGTACTTTGATTCCTTCTTGTACAGTATTATAACTATACTTTTTTTTTCTGGCTCTGTATTGCCTGTTTGCCCTTCAGGCTACACAGATTACAAAATGAGATTTCTCTGCGTCTGGCCACTGATCTACAGTCTCTTTTCTGTCCTCTAATCTGCTGTTCTTTAGTACTTTGATTCCTTATGTTCTTGGGTGGCCTTTCTTATCCCTCTCTTTTGGATTTAGTGTTTTCTCTAGTTTTTCCGGGGCTGCTTTCTCAATGTTCATTGTCTGTTTGGCATCAGCATGATCTGTAGCTTCGCTCTTTCTTCCTTTCATCCTTCACAAGACCTCTGCTGCATATGGTGGACCACCTTTCTTTTAAACTGCTTTAGCAAAAGCTCTTTCAAAAACTTAAGCAATCTCCAATCTACCTTCTGGCCCATTCTTATCCTTACTGTTCCCTCCCCACTATGCTCCTAGTTTGAGATCTGTCAACTCTGCATGACTAAATCAGTGTAAATAGGCTTGGCAAACAGTTTTGGGTTCTTATATGTTGGCTCTCCCTGGGTCCTCAGATTTTTTTCCCCTCCCTCTCTCTGCTAGAAAACCTGCTCTTTTCTCTCTCTCGGCACCATCTCTTGAGCACTGTCTCTTTCTCTCCTTTTTCTGTCTTTGTCTGTTGTCTCCAGGGTCTCCACTGTCACATCATACAGTTCTTCCATCATATCTGGCATTTCTGACCTGATCTTCCTCTCTAGCTTGCTGGCATTTTCTCATTAGTTATAGGCATCCCCTGATTCTGTCAGGCTTTTTTTTTAAAGTTATTTCCTACAGCTTTTCTAATTTTTTTTCCCTGACTTTTAAAAATGTCCTCTAACAACTAAAGCAAACTGGTGGGGGTTTTGTGTTATCTTGCTTGCTTTCTTCCTTTTTTGTTTTGCATATTGACTTGCTGGAGCCATTCTGAAAAACCTTCATACCATCCATTTGTGGTGCTGAGTGCCAGTGCCATCTGGATATCTACAGCTACTGAGGAAGGCTGAGGTAGCATGTTACCCTGCCTTTATGATTGGAGAGTTTACATAAAACTATCTACTGACCATCCTGATGCAATTTTTAGGGCTTTTAATATGGTCTGCAGTACATTTGCTTCACTAACTGTTTATGTTGTCAGCGTGGTACCTTGAGCTTCCAGTTGCACAGCTTTAGTAATCTTCACTTACTGACATTCTCTCTCCTAGGGCCAAGTTTCCCAGGAGATTTCCCTCATGTGACACAATCTTCTGTAAACTAGAGCACTAAAATCTCTTAGCAAAATTTGTTCATCAGGCTTTAGTACTGGGTGACCTCACTGTGAAACAGCCACTAAAATACATTTTATGTGTCCAGATTGTCTAGGTAATTCCATTAGTATCATTCTCATGGTAGCTGAGCAGGTAGATTGTCTTATTATCACAGAGCCTGAATTAAATTCAGGCTAATTTAGTGATGGTAAACTCTGCTGCTGCTATGGGTTCCATGTAATTCTTCACTTCCATAAACTTCTCTCTGTTTTTAACGTGAACTTTTAAAAGAAAAATGTAATTATCTTTCTCCTTGTTAACAGCTTCATTTTTTAAGTAATGCACACAAAGTAAATATAAATGTATGTGATGTATTTGGTGTATTGTCATAAAAGTAGGAGCGCTGTTTCTTTTTATTTGTCAAAAAACATATTTGAATTAATATTTCACTCTTTTGATGATGCCACTTTTGTTGGGACAGTTAAGATTGACAAGGATGAGTGTAATATACACTCCTGTGTAGTAAGACTGAGCAATTAATCATTTTTCATTGCAGAAAATAAAAGCAGCTAATCTTTGCATTGTTTTACCAACTTTTGATTTTTTTTCTTTTTTTTTTTTTTGAGATGTTGACTGCATCTCAAAAAAAAAAGCTTTCACTGTAATGTAGAACACACAGCGCTGCTACTGTGTTTTCAAACAAGGTATTTTCAGCAGTAACTTTTGCTTTAGCAAGTATTCACACATTCATGAACCCCCTCCCCAAACAAATAAACTCCTTTTTCCCCAGGTTAAACATATAGGATATAGGCATAGCTATAGCCTTATTCCTTCTCCATCTCATCCAATAATTTGACAGTACAGGCTCAAGTATTTCCATAAATTGATTTCTGGGCCATGACAGATACTTTTTTGGAGGGGCCCTCCTTTAGGAAGAGGCATATGAGCTTTGTGAATTACCCTTCTAGCAGCCAGCACATAAACATGTCCTGTTTATTTTTTTTTATTTACCCAGTAATAGGAAATATACAGTATTATTTTCTGGCTTATCTTTTTCAAATTTCACACAAGGACTTGAAGTTGTATTAATTTTAAAGGACATGCTATGGGAGATGAACTTTTCAACTTAGAGGAAGACAGTTTTTGCTGTAATTCCTTTGATAATCCTTAATAATGGAGTAACATATAAAAGACTTCTACTAAATGAACAAACCTTCCTTAAAGTTCCAAAACATTTCTTCAGAAGAACATTTACTAACTCTTACATAAACTCTAAAATTTTTATTCTTTATGCTGAGTGTCTGCTTTGAGCTTGACTAAGTTTTTGATCCTTTATCTTTCTTCGTCCTCTTTGCTTAAGATTTTATTCTGTGGTTTTTATCTATACTTCTAGTATTCTATGATCTCTGATTGTTTTATGTTTTCAGGAGTCCAGAAGTTTTAGAATATTTCTTTAAGATCAGCTTTATTCTCACTGCTGTCTGTCCATACACTTTTTCTTAGTTTTAAAGAACTACGTGTTTCAAGGTAGAATCTTCTTTGCAGCATTTCTTCTTGCTAATTAGTAAAAAGAAATTTGTGAAGTATTTCTGTCCTCAGCATTTCATATCATGGCCACATGACAAGTGGGTAAAAAACAAAGTCCAATTTAAAAAAACAAATCCAAACCCAAATAATATCATTCTCTATAAACCCAGCCTCCTAAAATGAGAACTGATTTTCCGAGAACCTTGCAAATTTTTGTATTTTTCATTTATCTTTCAGGAAAAAAAACCCAAAACTAAAACTTAACTTGAGTCTACCGTTTTGAACTAAGCAGGTAGAGGTCACATGAGTTTTGGAGGGGATAGATGTGGTACCAGATTTGAGATGTCATGGTTTTGTTACTTTTCCTTGTGCTGTCTGAACCTCCTTTAGGCTATAGCTGGAATCACTGGCTCTTGGAACTCTTGGCTCTTGTGGCAGGAATGGCAAGAGAGGCTGCTGGGCTAAGGTGGCTGCAGTCTCTTTATGCTTTAACAGAATGGAATCATGCAGCTGTGTGAGCCCATACACAGAGTGTCCTTCATCCATGACAGAAGCAGCTGAGCCTCAGCTATGAAGTAAATAACCTTGATATTTGGTGCCTAATTGGTGTGCAGAGTAGACAGGGCAAGTTTTATAGAGTTGGTTTGCTTAAGTGGTGGTTAAAAAGCTGTGGGATTCACCTAGTAGTAAGCATTCCTAGAAATGCAGAAGTAATTATTTATATTTTTTCTCAACTGAATGAAACAGCATAGATTGTCTCTATTAAAGGCTTTCATTTAATACTAGCCAAAAAAGAAAGTTTGACATCTTTTCTGTTACACAAGAGTGTAGGTTTATTAACATTTGGGAGCAACACTAATAAATGCTGCTGACTATTGCTTATGTTTGTTTTCTAAGAAATTGGAAGTTCCTCCTGGGGATAGTTCCAGGAAATGTCAAGTACCAGGTTTCTGTTCAAAAAACTGTTCTGTACTTTTCAAAGTGATGTAGGTAGCATGGTCAAGACCAATCTTTTGTTCTTTGATTTATGTGTGCAAGAGCTTTCTGTAGCTTGATGGGCACTCTGCATGTGTTCTTTATTCTTCAGAAATCTGATTTGCACCAATATTGTAGCTTCATACCCAGATAATTCTCTGCAAAGCAGGAAGCTCTTACTTTGCATTCCTCACCTGAGGAATGTGATGGGCTATTGCCATGGGGGCTGCTGCTAAGATCTTCTCAGGTTTTGTTTCAGGCTCTGGCTGACATGGCCAGCACTGGGCTTTCTGCTGACAGGTGTCAACATGTGCTCAAATATTGACTTCCTAGCTAGAGAGAGGTGCTGGACCCCCAAGTTTAAACACTAGTTATATGTTCATACACTTTAATTTAAACTTGGAAATAGTCACCAATACAACCTGAGGTATGGTACAAATCTTTTCTGTATGTAGCATTAAGATTTAGTTAATATCTTAATGTCATAAAGGAGATGATGATTGGAGGAGTTCCTGTTGAATTCCTGTTACTTTTCCTTTTTCCTTTTTTTTAATACAGATTAAGTTAGTGGGTTTCAGACAGAGAAAATACAGGGCTTGAAGAAGGATTTTTTGTTTGCTTTTATTTACTTATTTATTTGTGAAATGAACCTAGTCCAACAGCCAGTTGACTCTGCTTGGATCTAGGTGGCACTGAACTTCAGTCAGCTTCAACCTAAGAAGAGGACATTGAGCCAAACAGAATTTATTCTATGTACAAAGAGAAATTTTGTCTTGGCACAGATTCTATAATGTGTGTGCCCATTACATACTTCTGAACCTACAATGTCATTCAAGGGATTCAGAAGACACTGACACAGAGCAGTTCACTTAACAGGACATCTAGATCCTGAAAATGGATGCTCACTGGTACTTCCTGCAAAAATAAATTAGAAATAGAGATAACACAGCTCTCTCTGAATGCCTCTTTGAAGCTGTTTAGGAGCTGTCCAGAATTGGGTGCAAGTGCTGGTTATTTTTCTCTAGTTTCAGATGTATCAAATATTTAATTCTAAAACCTTGCTGAGCTGGATAATTATTTTAACTAGTCTGTGAAATACAAGTGAAAATCTCAGCAAACTCTCTCCAGCCCTTCCAGCTCACCCACACTGACCAGTCTGGCATTGCTCCAAGAGCAGCTACAATTCATAAACTTTAAGAAGCATTAAACACATTGATCATGTTAACCAAGAGAATAAAAGTTGCTGCCTTCTACCATTAGGTTCAGAAACAGCAATCAGTAGGGTTCTTTGGGACTATCATTTTGTACTAGTGGAGAAATTTAATTTCAGACATAATTTTATAACCTCTGCACAACTGTTCTACAATTTTCCATATGCTTTATTTGAATGCCACCCATCAGAAGCTGCCCAAGGCAAGGATGTCTGTCCTTTGCCTTTGACTTTTTCCTGTGATTTCTCTGCTCAATACACTTACAATAGCTGTTACTTGGGTACACCCACCATAGCATGGAGCAGAATTCCTCCCACAGCTTCAGCCTTCTTGAGTCAGGAAAACACAGCTGAAACTACTTGATCAAAAACCTCTTTGTCCCCAGGGAGCTCTGCTATCAGTGCTATGTTTTTGTTTAAGGGACATTCTGCCTCCATGTCTGATGTGAGGACATGTGGTTGGGAACACAAACTCGCATTGCTCCAACACAGGGACAAGGGCCTGAGTCTGCTGGTGACTCTTGTGTTGTTACATCAAGGGTAGGATAAGGAAGAGTGGCCACTCTAATGGCAGCAACACTTCCACCTGGTTTCAGCATTTATTAAGGACATAAGAACATATATATATAAAAGGGTTACAACTTCAGCCCAAAGGTCCTGCCTATTGCAGGAGTCAATGTGCAGCAGTAGGTGCTTGACATAAAGGTGGTATGTGTGTCCTTTTTTTGCCTTGCTGCAGTTTGCATTTCACAGATTGTGGTATATTATGCCAAGCTAATATTTTAAAGCCTAGTGAATTTTAACTGGTTTTGTTGCATACATCACCAAAGAAAAGAGGGCACCAGAAGGTACCATTTGCAGTGCTGCAGTTTTACAGGTCAGTGATTCCTTCTGAGGAGATTGAAGTCTCTCGATGTACGATTGTTGCTCAATTTAACCAGGTTAACAGTAGTATATTTGCAGTCTCTTTTAGATGACTTCATGATCTTCTGTAATAGCATCTCCTTTTTTAAAATTTATTTCACCACACTAGTAAATGCTGATGATTGTCCTTGAAGAGCTGTCATAACTACCTACAACATTCTGCTGCATGCAAAGGGATTGCAAATCAGCTGGAGGTTAGGATATGGTTTTAGTTTCTTTTATATCCTCTAGGTTTAGTGAAAGTGTTTTGGAGAAAGTGATTTAGAAACTAAGCTGGTCACTGTCTGGCTGTCTCAGTGTTACTTTAAGCAGGAAGCCAGTCTTTCTCTTTTTTTGGTATGGATGGCTGTTCAACACCTTAAGCCCTGAGCAACACTTTTGCCCTGTGTGCTAACATGATGCAAAGAAAACACTGTTGTAAATTTAGAGGGCAGCTGTGATTCTGCTGAACCTCTGAAGATGGGTTTTGAAGGGCTAAATATCTGTCTGTGAATCAAAAGTACAGAACATAGGCTGTTTTCCTCGACCCAACTGGGATGTTTTGTGATTTTATTGTCTATAGCAACAAAAACCATGGAAAGTCATAGGTGAAGCCAGAATTAGCAAGAACCTGTTGGAAGCAATCTAGAGAATCAATATCTCTGGTGACAGTTTTGTCAACTGTAGGGTGCCTATATCTGTATCCTGCTTCACTAAATAATCAATCTACTGACTGCCACTTAAGGTTTGCTCTGTATTCCAGACACCATGCTTGTGCCTGAGATATAATTAGTGTCTGGGATTTGATGAATATGGGGGAAAATCAATTGATTAGAATTTTCCCTTCCTTTCATAAGAAGGGTGAAGGAAGCATTTTTTTTCAATGTGTTGAACACTTGCCCTGAAATCTTTTTAACTTCTTCTTGGATAAAACATGTACTCTTTGATTGTAACACAATCATTCCTGACTGTCTCAAGACTACTAAATAACAGCATATTTATTTTAAAAAAAGGTACATAGACAAGTCTGGCTCTAAATACAAATGAATATTTATATTTTAGGATTGCCTTCTTTCAGTTTGCTACTAGATACATACACTCTAAAATTTCTACACTGTTCAAAATTTCCTTAGACAAGACTGTGTTACTTGAGTGACTCACAACATGGAGAAAACATGCAGAATTTCTCTGCCAAGAGAATCGGGGAAAGGAATAAAAAATGGCATGGAAACTGACTTAATGGAAGTTTTTTTCTATTTTTTTTCTTTATCCCCTGTAACCAAGTTTAAAAATCCAATGAGGTTTTAAAATAGGTTTATTTCTTTTATGATTTCTTTATGAAGTAAAGAATTCCTGTAAGACTTGTCACAGGTGATCCTTTTGCTTTTTTATTAGAATTTGAGGGGGTCTCGAGCAGAGTGTGAAAGCTGGAAAATTAAAGAATTGTTGCAAGCATGAGCATAACAAAAAGGAATACTGAATATACCAAAGGGAATAAGAGATTCAAAAATCTGAATTTTGTGGATTTCCTTGACTTGTACCTGTGCATAAGATATCTAAGCATATCTTTGGGTAATATTTGAGACAGAGGTATTTTTTTAAAGTCTTAAATTTGAAAGTGTACCACCAGTAAATCAAGCAGGAAAACCAGGGAAGAATAGCCTTAACATACTTCATAAATTTTCAGTTATGAATCAAATAGACAGAAGAACTTAAAACCTATCAGACCTTCTTTACAGACATCCTAGAGCATTGAAAATGTCTCTGTGGACATTTTCCAGAATTCATTCAGTACTCTTGTTTAAACTTCTGTGTTTCTCAGATAATCTTATAACTAACTTAAAATGAGAAAGATTCAGTCCTCATATTTTTTACAGTCTGTATGGACTGTATATTAGCTTGAATAATGAAGAACTCAAAGTAAAAGTTACAAATGGAAAGAAGGAGGTATAAAAATGGTTGACAAGTTTTTGTAAGAACCATGGCAGTTTAATTTATAGGTCACAGTCAAGTCTTTACCCCTCCTTTTTTTCTTCCCTCTAATGTTTTTGGCAATTCCTCAGTTGTCTGTTATTGTCCTAGATCTTTCATGCCTTTTCTTTATAACTTTTGACTCAGCTCTTCTTGCTGAAAGCAGAGTTAACTCACACTTTAAATGGTTCTAAATGGGTTTTTGGAGACTTTAGGATTTTTGAGGTAGTGAGAATATTTCCTCTGACTTCTCTGGTGATACTGTTAGATCTGTGGTGCTTCCCCAAGTTCCACATGCTTCGGCAAATGGAGCTCCTCAACAATGGCTTTTTTAATGAAAGAAGTTGGTAACTACAGTATATGTATGCCCTTTAAATTTTATTACCTGGTTATAAATCTAGGCTGAATGGTGAATGAAGCAATTCAGAAGTTTGTAGGGCTCAATAAATTAAAATCAAAATTTCTTCCAAGGCATGGAGAATGCAGTGATGGACATCAGCTTTGTGTTTGAAAAGAGTTTACATCTGTTAGTAAATTTAAATAATGAGTTAAATGGTTTTTAAATGATAGAGTGTGAGGGCATATCCTTTACATAATTACTTCAAATTCTTTTTTATAGCTTCAGGTTTTATGTTGGTAATCACATTGCTACCTGACAGTCTGTATGCTGTAATCCTGCCTCTTTGATGGCTTTCACCTTGTTGAAGGGGTTATTCATTTGATCTCTCTTTAATTGGCAAAGATAACTTCAGTAAAGAACAGTGCTCTAGTAATTCTGAAGTAGTTTGAATGATGTGCTAACATTCTATAAGCAATGGATGTTTTCTTGAAACAATTTATTGACTCTCAGGGGTTTTTGCAAAGTAGGAGCTTTAATAAAATTCTAAGCAATAATTGGGCTAGTTTTCACAAAGTATAATTTTTAGATTCAATGATAGTTCCTTAAGGAAGGGGAATATAATGTTATTTCCTGAAATGAAAAGACAGTAATTAATTAAAGGATGCTAGATGGGCACAACTATATTTTTCCTTTGTACTCATTAAAATCTTATGTAACAAGTTAATATATGAAAGCTGCTTGTGTCGTATGGATGAAAATGCTCCAGTTAGATCTTTGAAAATGTTTTAGGGGCTTGGAAAACTCTGCAGCTAACCTGGATGGCTGTTTCTTCAGATTGTCTTATTCCAAGGAACCTTAGACCCCTTCAGCTCTGTGAAGCTGTTTTTGTTTTCCTGTGGTCACTGAGCAAGCCCCATGCCCAGACACACAGCTTGCTCTTCCCCTCTCCTGGCTGCAGGATATGGTAATTGGGCTCCAGGGAGCTGTGCTGGGGGAGGCACAGAGCATCCTCCTGGCCTTGCTGTGTTTTTCCCTGAGCAGTGGGCAGGCAGCACTGCTTTTCATAGCTGAGTGACAGTCCTGTTGGAAGGTGTAAAGGAGCTACAAAAGCACTTCCAGCTATTAGCTCTGAAAAGCAGTTCAGATAATGGGCATTATATACCATTTCCAGCTTTGCTTTTTTTCCTCCCTAATCCAAGAGAGAAGTGAAAGGCAGCACATTTTAAGAATCAGAGAAACCTATTATTTGTTAGGATAGCTCCCACATGAAGTTTGAATTGGTGAGATGGGTTCTCACAGGTGACCTCTGGCAAGCTGAGCTGGTTGGTGTCTCACCCTTCTGTTGGTGGCTGGTCCCTCTGGAGCAGGGTGCCAGGTCAGCATGTGTGCCTGTGCCTCTGGCACCTCACTCAGCAGCCTGGTGCATCACTGGATCAGCACTGGTGGTCACTGAGTCGTGACTGAGCCAGTGTGACACATGGCAGTGCCACCTTTCACGCTCCTGGAAGAGACTGGAGTTTTCCAGAAATGTGTGTTTATCTGATCTGAAAGATCCATGCTTTCAACAGCTATCTCATCTAATGCAAAAAGTTTATTCTTTTAGCTACACAGATACAATGTCAATGGTCATGGTCACTTATATACCATGATTGTGACTGTAAATTATTATATCTGTACGATTAAATGTGATGTGTTTTGTGCTGTACAGAGTGTGGTTTTTCTTTTACTTTTATACTGGCTCTTTCTCCTGTGCTTGCTGGGCTGATGTGTGTGTTTACAATTAAATACAACAGCCTGTCGCTAGTAACATATTTCAGAAGATGAGGGGGGAAATCAACTCACTGTCCTCTAATCAACCCTGGTCAATAATTTAAATATTTTCCATTAAGGTGAGCTTATTCTGGGCAAATTTGCTCTACTTTTCTTCCTTCCAAGTAGCCCTGCTGTTAGGTTTGGAAAGTCCTATACTGTAAAGTTGGCACCCTGGAAAAATAAAGACAAAAACCACAAGAAGAAGTTCAAAAGAAATACAGACTAAGAATGAAGTTTTCAAGCTACGTTCCAAGGCAAGGACTTTTCATCTTTATACCTTTGAATTGTGAATCAAGGCAGTAAAAGTTACTACTAGGTTAAAGTTTAAATGGCATAGAAAAGGTAGAAAAAAGATTAAACATATTCTGTCTGGACAGTGGAACAAAGACTTTGAATCCTTATCTATGCACCTGTCTATTGAGTATCTAAGTTCCAGGAGTCCCACAGAGGACATGCAATGAGCACTCTTATTGTTCGTATTAAGAACTGAAGTAATTGAAAGGAAAAGTAAGGTAAGGAGAATCAGAAATCAGATGTGACTGCCTGTATGGTTAAAAAATAATTTAAAGGGAAAGTGACTATCAAGCAGTTCATATTATGGAAATCTGACCATTGAAGATAGAATAAAAAAAAATCTATTATTCTTTGAAAGAGTTTTTCCTCTCTAAGTGAGACTTAAATATCATTTGAAAACCAGTAATTTTCACAAAGTGCCTTACTGGCCACTTGTAAAGGAGCAATTGAAATGCATGTTTTTTTGATTCTTTGAATTTGTCTGATGGCTGGGTTTGAGCCATGGAGATTTTTTATTTTGTTTTTATTTTTTTCCCGTAGAGACATCTATTTTGTGGCTTTTTTAAAGTTTAAAAATTATTCAGGTATAAGTAAGCATATTAAAATTAAAAACCCTATTTACTTTGGCTTCTTCTTGAATACAGACATAGAATTCAAAATTGATGTGACACCTCTATTTTGCTAAGAGGGTAATAATCCTAATAATAATTTTAATGTTGTGTATTCTGAGTTATTAAGTTGCATTGTCTACCCAAATCTTGGGTTTGGGTTTTTTGAGCATTCCTGTCAGTTGATTAGATTGGTAACTGCAGTGTGTTATATGGAAGGTGATTTATGAGCTTATACATGTTAAAGGACTACATAAAAAATTCTTATTAGATAGAATGAAATCAGTGTGATTTTAAATTGTATTTCATGCAGAATTTATAAATTATCAATTAGCACTATGGCTTCTGTTTCATTCTGTTGTTGACTATGGGAGGAGAAGGATAGGGGATAGTTACTGTCTGGTGAAAAAGAGAACTTACCAAAGAGAATGGAAAATGCTTTAAAAAATAGATTTTTATGTGTAGCTTTTATTTAATACAGATACTTTGCGCCCTACAGAAGTTCAGCAACTTTCAAAATTGTCTATTGCTACGGTGCTTACTATGGTTTATGAAATATTCAAGAATATATTGTGTCCAGGATTGATATGAAGTGTTGTGTCATTATCAGATGGTATGATTTTATTTGTCTTAAGTATCTCCAATGCACAAGGCATGTTTCTGTCCAGCTTTCATTTGTCTATCACAAAGGTGTTTCCATTTTAACTTGAGACCCACTCTGAAGCTGAATTCTGGCTTTACCATCCATATTTCTGACTGAGGGTCTCAGTCTGGTGGCCCAGTTACCTCTACTTAGAATGAAACTTTGTCACGTGTTTGGGGCTGTGAGCAGGAATCATGACTGATGAGCTGGTTGTGTGCAGAAATGTTGTATGCTGCAGCTATGCTGGATTTGCTGCACATGGTAGGACAAAAATGTAACTGAGTGCATCTGGCTTTTCCTGGGATGTATTATCTGGATACAGGAAATCTAGGCTGAATTCAGAATGCAAGATGACTTTGCTTTTCTCTGTGAAAACACACATACATGAGAATCCCAGATACATGAGGGTCTGCTTTATGAGGTCAGAATTCTTCTGACAATATGTTTGCCCAGACAAGAAATCAGCCTCTTGTTTAGACCTTTGTGCAAAACTGAGCAGGTAAACAGAACAATCTCTTCAAACCCACCACACAGTGTCTCTATTGGCTTGCCTTGACCCTTACTGGATGGTGCTGTGTGTGTTGGGTTTTCACATGGGGTTGTTCATTGCAGTTTATTCCTTGACTCTAAAGCACCACTCAACACAGTTTGTGTTATCAGTGGTGCAAGTGTGGCTGTGTTGTTACCCCATGGTAATGTTTGCATATCCATCCTCTGCGTGTCTTTAGCCCCTGGCATGCAGTTCAGCACCAGTGCATCACAGTTCCCATGGCATTACAAATTCCTCCCCATCAGCTGCAGGCACACAGCCAGTCCCCATCTCACAGGGGTACAGTCACGTGTGATGAGCCTTTTTCCTTTGCATCCCAGATTTCAGCCCATCTCACCTCTTGCCTGTGCTGTACTGGATGGGGCCTGTCCTGTTGCACAATGGTGGCAGCACACTCAAGATGTCACCTTTAGATAAAGCCATCATACTTGCTCATCCTGCTCTGCCACAATCCTCATTACACTGAGAAATGTGCTGAAAAGTCACTCTTTTTTTCTTACAGTTACCTTTGCTTGGTCATTGGGGCTGTGCTGGTGTTGAGCTGTTGGAGGCTGTTTTATTTGGGGTTGTGATGATTTGCAGAGAACTGAGGAATACTGGGGACCCAAGGGTGGTAACACCAAGAGAACATCAAGAGAACACCACATTAATGGTCTGGAAACTTTAATGGTGAGAAGAGGATAAGAAGAAACTGATGTAAAGAGCTGTGGGCTATCTGACAGATGCACAGGATGAAGATTGCAGTTACATGATCTTTGTGAGGTTTTCCTCTTAAAAATTCTTTGAATTATATTAATCCACTGGAGTGATTTGATGCTAGTATGCTGCTTTGCATCATGTTACTGAAGTGATTTTTATGTCATTCTTAATATCCTAAAATGTGCACTACATCACTGTAAATGTTTTTAAGTGGAAAAAAACTTCAGAACTCAGAAATTGCAGTACTCTATTTGGTTAAATATTAATTTCTAATCATAATATTAAAGCTTCTTTGTTCTCCAGACAAGGAGCACACATTTCATGACTACAGAGAAATAAAACAAAAAATTATTTTTCATAGGTGTTTCTACATAAGCCATTTTTATGTGACAGAAAAGTGGATTTCCATTAAAAACAAGCTTCAGAAGAAGTAACTATGTTACTTGGATGTTATTGATGTGAGTGAATCACTTAATTTGTTCTGCATAAGTATTCATTTTTGTTTGAAGAGGGTTTTTTTCTGATTGAAATATATAAAATATCTTTGTCTCAAGTTTTCAGTATAGGCCGAGTTATATTATTACCATAATGCAGCTGATAAATAGTTCAGTTAATACATACACAATGTGTATAAACTAGAGATGGAGAAGTCTAAATAGATGTTTAGACTTCTCCATGATCCAGCCAGTTGAAGGGGCTTTTTTTTTTTTTCTGTAGTATATCATACATGCTGTTCTCCTGTAATCTTTCCAGATTTTAGAAAATTAACAGTTATCTGGGATGTCCCTCAGGCAAAATGTCCTGTGCAAAGAATTTAGATGATGCTAAAGACAAAATTGGAGAGTACTCTGCTTATAAACAATGCTAAAAAACAGTGTTAGGAGTCATAGGGTAGCTGGAGTGCTGACTTTGGGTGATATATGAAAGCAAACTCTTTAACAAGTGTGATAACTAAAGATTTGAGGCTGCTTCATGTACAGAAGGGGTGTTACACCTCCTCACAGGCCTGGCTTGTTAGTCAGCTTGGGAAATTACATTCTTATCAAAATTCCACATGAAATTCAGTTGGGATAAAATATTAATCTCTTCTTGTCCTAAACAGCTCATGTTACTATAAAGCTGCTATATTTCAGCTCCAAAAGACTTGCATTGCATTAAGTTATTGGATTATAATTTTGTGTGCTATTCAATATTTTTGAATGAAAAGCATTTGCTTGTGTCTCCTTCCTTGCCTCAATCAGTGAGGAATTATGAACTTCAGAGTATTTTCAAACTTGAGGCTTCACACTGGGCTGCACAGGAGTGGGTGTGTATTTTAGACAGAGATGGACATGTTTTCCATAGTTAAGGAGATAAGAGGGGGTTGTACCCATTTGCATAATATAGTATGCCTCATCCTGCTTTAAGAAAGGGTGTTTATGCCTTGTCTTTGTAGCCTGAATTTCTTTCATAAAGTAAATTGGAGCTAGCAGATGAGGTTGCTGTTCTCTGGTGACTCTGATGTGTCTCCTGAGCAGAGTAGTTTTGCCCTATGTACCATAATGAACGTAGTGTAATTAACCATTGGAACATCTTGCCCCAGTAGGTTCTCTGTCACTTGAAGTCTTGATTTAAACACTGCAATTTTCTTGAGAGACATGTTCTAATACATCTAAGATCTAGAGAGCTCAGGAGAGGTGCTACTGAGTGGAAGTCCACATCCTATTTAACCTGAGACCTCAGACTAAATAGTCCAGATACCTTTGTTTTTTTTTTTAGCTTCAGAAACCACATGAACACATTTATAGCTATATCAAGATAACATCCCATGGGCTAATCTGTTTCACAGACAACATGTCACTGAAGTGTTCTTTTCTTAGAAGGTGTTGGAAAACAAGGTACTGGGATCTTTGCAGATTAATGGTCAGAGGCTTTCATTAGGCTTTATCTCATCAGTTGTCTTCCAGGTCTTCTGTCTTCAGTGATCTCCTTGCTTCCTTCTTTAAAATCATCTCTGCCTCTTCTTTCACAGTGACCTTTTCTGCAGACAAAAAAAAAAAAAAAAAATAAAAACCCCAACAAAACAAACCTTACTCGCTTCTGTCTATCACAGCTTAAACTTGGTAAAAGACGTTCTATTATTTATTAGTCTCACCAGCTTGGCAAGATTTGCATTTTTATGACTTAGCAAGCTGTTTTAGGATCAGCTTGGTACATGGTTGGATTTGTCATAATTCTAAATCTTCTTTTACATGAGCAGAGTACTCTGGGGTGATATAGTTTTGTGTGTCTGCATCATCAAAACAAAGCAGGTACCAGTGATGGCCTCTTCTAAAGGTACCAGGCTGGGCTCAGCTGGTGGCACAGCTATGGTCTTGTTCCTGGAGAAGGAGACTGTGAGTAGAGCTTTCAGGTCACCAGAAGAAAGTCATCACCAAAACTGGCCCATTTGTGTCACTAGTACCATACTTATGTACAAAACTCACTCCATAATACATAGTTAGAATTTACTACTCTGCAAAATAACTGATGAGAGGAGCATACCTGAATGGATTTATTTAGGTTAAATTGTGCCATGGGAGTGGTTGGAAATTATGAGTTATTTGAAAGCAAACAAAATTTATATTATAGGGAAGCAAGATTTGCAATGAATTAATCAGTTGCATATGTAAAGTAGGTGTTTGTAATTTGTGTAAGGGGAATTTAGTATAAAATAGGATCGTAGGGTTTTGTTGTGGATTTTTAGCATCTGTTTTAGGGATTGTACACAAAATTTGAGATTGCTGGTCTTTTCCTTTTGTGATGCAAGTGCAGAATACTGTGCTGTGCCCTATTATTGTGCTTAAATTGGAACTGATGCCACCGTGGAAGCACTGTGGTTCTTTTTTGCATTCAGTGCCTGTGCAGTTCTGAAGCAGCCTGCAGGCGCTCTATTGTAGTTCGCCTTGCACAACACTTGGGGCCCAATTTTGAATGGCTTATGCATTAAAGAGACATTTTCCTTATTTTTCTAAATGTTTAGTATTGTTCCATGAGGAAATTTGTAAATTTTGTTTGCTTTAGTACTGCATTTTAAAGAAAACACTTTCAACCTGGCAGGTGATACCTATGTTTTGCACTTGTGTCCGATCATGAAGTCTGTGTGTCTCTGTGTAGTTCACAAAATAAATTATATAATATATAGTCATATCTGTTGTTTTCTGGAATTTGACTAAGGCTTACAACTTCAAAGGTGAGGCTGGGCTCCTTTTTTGTGTTCAGAGAGGGTGACTAAACTATTGTGACCAGCATTGCAGTGTAAGACTTGTGAGGCTCGTCCTTTGTTTTAATCTTTAAGTGCCTCAGGAGTCATCCATAAAGGCTATCCCAGTGGGGGAGTTGAGGTCTTGTGGACAGTTGGTGGAGGGGGCAGAGTAAAAATTCTGGAAAAATCTGCAGATCTCCTTTCAGGATTTCCACTTTTGTTCCCTTTGGCTAAAATAACTCTTTGAAAATGGTGCTGTGGAAGTGGGTAAATGAAAGAGAACTACATGGGGCTAAGGAATGGTGATGTTCTTTTGGGAGTTCAAGGCATTTATACAGTTTGAGAAAGAGAGTGGGGAGCTCAGTATTTGATAAAATCTACTGGAGCCCTCTAATTTGTTGGAAATAAAAAAAAGGAAAATGGAAAAAAATTTAGGTTATTCCCTTGTTTAATTTGCTAGACTGGTACTAATTCTGCAGTTCACTTACTGTACTAGTTAATTTCAATATCCACTCTGCATTCTTGATTTCAACAGGGGAGAAGGTGGATGCTGAGGGCAAAAGGGTACAGGATTGGAGGGGGTTTGAGTGGATCTTTGCAGCAAATTGCGCATACCCTTTTCACAGCTGTACCTGGATACAACTCATGTAATTTTTTTTAATTATTCCATGAGGTTTTTAATTGTGGAATTGTTTTTCCACTTAAGTGAAGCTTCCAAAAAATAATTTTTCTGTTAGATTTTATGAAACTAGATGGAAATCCTCTATCAGAAAAGATGAACTTGCAAGTAATAACACAAATAATATAGAAAGTATTTTCTAACAGCTTCTAATTTCAGAGTTACTTCATGCTGCAATGTTACTTAAATTTCCAACAGGGCAGAATGCAGGTGCTCTAGAGATCCTGTCAGCCTGTAGCCCTCGTTTTTCATTCATGCATTGTTCCCTCTGCAAGATGAAATGTGGTTTTGCTTAGAAATCTTCCCCTTACTCCATAATCAGCTCTTCAAGCCAACTCAACTACCATTTCTGATGTTGACTTATTTTTAAAAGCACTGATTAAACTTCCCAAAACAGTCACAATTCCTCTTAAAATATCAACAGAAGTTCATGCTTCCAAAAGTTGGTAAGGATGAGGCCCCTAACATTGCCCTGTGTATATTTCCATACAAGCAAACAGTGTATGGAGGAGTGTTTCAATATTTTCAATAGTCTTTTGAGTAAAAACTAGTTCAGTTAAGTACCTTAGCTCTCTTCTCTGGGAACGGTTGTTTTACACAATAGAATTCCTTCTTACAGTTGTCTCTTTTCAGAGAGGTTCATTTAATATTTGTCCATGGTATCACCAACTGCAGTGCTCATTGAATGGTCAAGAAGGAAAAGTGCCTGTTCTAAGCAGATTCCAATCTAAGGATGGACAGCTAGACAGATAATATAAATGTGAATGTATAACAAATGCAGAAGAAGAAAGGGGTTGCTGGTGTGAGGGGGAGGAGAGACACTTCAGCATGGTGAAGCCGTATTTTAATCACTCCAAGGAGTAACAACAGGTTGCATTATGGCAGGTCTGTTATTTAATGCTGGTGGGGTTTCTTTTTTTTGTTAGGTGGCTGCCATAAAATGTATTTATATGTTTGTGCATAAGAAACCGAATCCTTTCCATATAAAATGTTGGTTGTCCTTTCGTATTGAAAGAAGGTGGGTTTATTTCAGACCTCTAAATCTCACTCTGGTCTAAAGCTGCCCAAATGGCATTTATACTGGTGACTTGCTTGACAAGGGTTCTTTGTGAAGGTGCAAATGTGCTGCAGTCTCCCTGCTGTACAGTTAAACTTTCTGTGAATAAATCATTTTAGTAGATTGGGCCAGCAGAGGATTGCTTGTAGTGCATTGTGTGTGATTTAATATTATGCTATATGCAATGCTGGAGCTTAGTTCCATATCTCCCAAATGATATAACATGTACCAAAGACTGAGTCCAGATTGTTTTAGCATCTAAAAGGCTGGCAGTAGCAATGCTAAGGTGCTTGTGACTCCTTAAACAATTCAAAATCTTTTGTTTCTCATAAAAACCATTTGCAATATTGACACCTTAAATTCAGTGAACTGCTGAATCAGGACCAGCCTTGCACCGTTGGATTCCCACCCACTTTCCTGGGGAGGAGAATGGGCTGGTGTCAGTGTTGTCCCTTTCATTTCGGTTCCCTGCAAAAGTTCCCTGTAGACTTGTACCAAAGCAATTTATAAACAATGTGTCCACATACAGAGAGCAGTAAGAAAATGTCAGTAAAGATTTTGGTCAATTAAAACACAGTAAAATGATATACTCAAAATTGAGTTATTCAGGTATTATTTTTTTAAATCAGTAGATTCGTTCAAAGGAGAATGAATAATTTAAAATAATTATATTCTTAAGGAATCAGTCTGGAACAACGTAACTTCTGTTAGATTATTTCTTTACTGAAACCAGTACAGAAATGGATTAAATATTTCACTTTTTCTGTCCTCTCAGCAGGTGAGATGATTTTTTTGGGAGGTAGAAGAAAAGATGAATTTTAGTTGTCTGGGATATCAGAATTTATAAATCATTAATTAGAAGAAATGGACCCCATGCTTTCAGTTTGTTGTCTGAGTCTGTGTGAGAGTTAGCTCAAAATGTTAAAAAAGCAACCTTTTGGGCTGTGGCTGATGAAGTTTTTGTAGTTTTAAAATTTGCTGTGGCATTTACAGTAGTCATAAATGGTTTCAAAGAGGCTTCTAAACAAATTTATGATTCCTTTATAATTCCTGTGAGGGCGAATTGGCTGCCAGCTGCAATCAGCCAGACTCAGGGCTGTGCTCCCCTGTGCTCTGGGGCAAGCTGAATGCAAGGGCAAGGGTGCCACGGCTCTTCCTGGTGAGCAGGACCTGCTCCTGGGAAAACTGGGCACAGGGGTGCTGGGCAGGGCACCTTGGGAGCACTGCTGGGGGCCTGAAGGGAGTCATGGGTGCTTTGTGGCCATGCAGCAGCTCTTGGGGGCAGGGGCAGCTGCTCCCTCACAGTCAGCTGGACATTAAGTTCTATGGTACTGAATATCCTTTGGCCTCTTTGGGTCACCTGTCCTGAACATGCTCCCTCCCAGCTTTTTGTGCACCTGCTCCATAGCAGAGCACGAGAAACTGAGAACTCCTTGTTTTAGAGGAAGTACAACTTAGCAACAACTTAAACATCAGTGTGTTATCAATATTAATCTCATACTAAATACAAAACACAAGCACTAAACCAGCTGTGAAGAAAATTTACTCTATTCCAGCCAAAAAGTGGGCTTCTTTTCTTAGCTCAGTTTACAAAATATTTTTTTTCTTTTCATGAAAAAGTTACAAAATCTACTTCTGTTATTTTTCATCATCATTAACTTACCTTTCTGTTTAATATATTTTTCAGGAAATCATCTTTTGAAAATAGTGATATTTCAAGTCTTCCTTTTTTGAATATATGAAAGTGAAAGTGCTTTGAATCCTTCAGTCTTTCAGGAAGATGGAAAATGTTGCACATTTAATTTTGATTCTAGTTAAGTTGTTTAATACTTTAAGGGTGATATAGAGAAATATGGAACTTCAGAAATAAGGTTAAGCTGCACATGTTTAGAAAGAGTGCCCCTTTAAAAGGGACTTCTAAGAATCAAGCACAATGATTCAGCAAAACCTCTATGTTTTCTGTGTCTGTGAAAAATCAGGCATGATTCCTGGATTTTTGTTATTAATATGAAATAATATGTACGATATATTTTCAACAACATCTTTCTATTGGTGATGTTTCTAATGATCTTATGAAATTGTTCTCCTTCGGAATATCAGACTTTTGTAGCAGATGGACGTGCCATAAGAGGTATGTTGCAGTAGAGGGGAACATGTCCTTACCCTAGAGCAGAAGTGGTGTAATATGTGAGTTTTTATTGAGAAAATGCTTGTTTGAAACTGAACTGCACTCCTAAGGATGGCTTTGTGTCTAGCAGGTACAGGGATATCCATTTATTTAGGGATATCCATTTTAAGGACCGTATTTGATTATCACACCCTCTTTTAGTTATTTTTTTCACTCCCTGCCATCTCAGGTGTGCAACTGTGACATATGAGCATTACCCTTTGCAGTGTGGGGAACCTGTCAGGTAAAAGCAGAAATATCTTTGATCCCATATGAGCTCTTTTCTTGTTTTGACCTGGCTTCGTTTTCCTTTATAAATGGCTTGGTAGTACATCTAATACATATTTCTTCCTTCTATTGTAAGTATTTGTTACAAATGTAACAAGAAATCCTGGCTAGGCATGTATTATAGGAAACTGAAAAATTCTATGGATAAGCAAAGCAAGCCTTGAACTGCAGCAATGTATGTATAAAACATACACACATACATAAAAATAAGGCCTTTACACATCTCTACTGTTGTAAACAAGAAGCAAAGAACATTTTGCTCCATATTCCACCTTTAAACAGCCAATTAACTCTGCAGAGCTTTTAGTTCCTAAACTGCAACTGAGAACCTGTAGTACAAGCAGAGGTATTACTAAGGGACTCTCATATTTCAGTTGGAAGGTGTCCTGCAAAGAAGCAGCTGTTTGTCTCTAATGCAGGTCCCTGGCTTTACCATTCTGATCTCAACATATCCAACCAAACTAACTATAGAGGTGCATTGATCAGACATTGGGAAGAAATTCTTCCCTGTGAGGGCAATGAGGGCTGGGCAAAAGTTTCCAGAGCAGCTGTGGCTGCCCCATTCCTGCTAGTGTCCAAGGCCAGGTTCGATGGGGCTTGGAAGAACCTGGGATAGTGGAAGGTGTCCCTGCCCATGGATAAGCTTTAAGGTCCTTTTCCAAGCCACACCATTCTGGGGTTCTAGGCTAGTTAGGCTCAGTAGAAATCCCTCTGTGCCACTCAGGTCCTTTTGGGATCTGAGCAGCTGACTCAGCACTGTGGGAAACACTATGCTGTTCATGAAATTCAGTATGAAATGAATTCAGAAAGGGACACATGGCCTGTGGGGAGGTTAAGAGAAAATTTGGGCTAGCTGCAGTTCATACAAGTTATAATTGTAAGAATACAGCTGTGAGGACAGTAAAGCAGATTTTCTGAGTCGTGCTATGGCCGTGAAACTGCATCATCCTAGCAGGGGCAGCATGTGCTCTTTAGGTGATTTCTGACACCTCTGAAAGATGCTCTTCAACTTTGTTTTTAAATGTATTGCACGAGGTATTTGTGAGGTTCTAGTTAATTTGCTGAGAGTCAGTCCTGACTCCTGTAATCTCTCCCAGCAAATGACAGGCTCATCTGTAGCAGCTATGGTGGGGTCTTGTGTTCACTGGAGTACATCAGCATGGGTCTGATTGCAGCCTGGAAATTAAATGGTGTTCTACCATTCACCCTGTAACCAACACAATTGCCAACACCTTCTGGTAATCAAGATGAATTCAATCATATTTGAAACCTACATGACATTTCAGCCGTGTTTCTTGTAAGGAGTTCTGAAATCTGCAGCCCTCCATGAAATAAGCTGTTAAACTGCCAGGTTTTTTTAAGAGTGAAGATCTGATAAATGATGTCAGTTTCAGAGCTGCATTTCAGTCTAGTACAGTTATTCTATGAGCTTGCAAAATGATAATACATTTGATCTAGTGCTAAGAATGTAGTAGCTTTTTAATTACAGCCTCGTTCTGTAGGAAATTCATAGTAAAAAAAATTAGAATGTGGACTTGTGAACTTGGAGATGGCCAGGGATTTCATCTCCTTTTCCAGGCAGTTTTTTCCTACTTTTTTTTCTTTGTGGTGGCTAAAATTTCTTTTAGAAAGCTGTGTGTAGATGCCACTATGTGAGATTATTCAGGAATGCTTGTTGATGTGCAGGAGTTCCTTGCATGGCTGAAATTGCATGTTATTACTTCCCAGAAAAGAGCTTGCAGCAGTGTTCTCACCTGGAGAGGAGCAGAGCCCAAATGGGGAAGGGACAGGTGCTTGTTACCCATTGGCCTTTTTTGGAATTGTTTTTAAAATTAACATAACTGCTTCTGAAAGTTTTAGAGACAAGTGTTTTAAGGGTGGCTCTGACTGTGGTTTTATGGGAACACTTTTAAATTCTGGTTTTACAAATCTTAGAACTTCACAGTTGCTGACCTGTCAGAAGAAAGCTGTGAAAACTGAATGCTTTTCCATGAGCTGTTCACTGGTGTGTGTATGTTATTGTAATGGAAGATGGAGAGATTAGTTTTATTGCCAGTTTTTTGTCTCTCTACATGACCCTTGTGATTTTCTGATTTTTTTTTAAAGTTGTTGCTTTGTGCTGGAATTCACCATACTATCCTTACATTAGCTTGATTTCAAGGTCTTGAATAAATCTCTCCTTTAAAGAAGGAAGAATAAATTCTGATTCAGTTTTAATTGCAGTACACAAAAGCAAAGACTATTGCAAGCTAAGGGTGTTTATTGTCCAGACATACATTATTTTTCTCCTTAGAAAATAAGTGTGCACCTTTGTTTCATTATTTCTTCCTGGTAAGTGGACATTTTGTAAACCCCCACCTAAGGGCATGGCACCTCGAAAAAGGACTGTGTCAAGGTTAGTTGTAATGAGTAAAATATGCAAATTCAAATTAAAAATATTTTCTTAATCGAGGATGCATAAATTATTCCCAGTGGGCACCTAAGTGACAATAAATTTCGCATGCCTGGGAATTAACATGCCCCACTTATATTACTTTTCTGTTCCATTAAAAAAATGCATTATTCATTTAAATGGCTTCCATTGTATTTAGCGTCTGAAAAAGAGATCAAACTGGTATTTCAAGGCCTAAATCTGAGCAACATATAAACCAATTTTGTGTATACTTTCGTACTAAACTTGGAAAAAATCTTACATTTGCCATGTCTTCAAAAGAACAAAAATAAAATCATACAAAAACCAGGTAAACCTCCTCAGCTAATTGCTGTGATTCACTGAAATGATGTCAGCATTTCTGATACCTAATTTTGGAGTACCCAGGGTCTTTCTGTACATTTGATCTGGGGCTCCATCCCTGTTAAACCTGTGCTGTGGCCAGGCAATGTGGTACACGAGCACATCTTGTCCTCTCCTCCTCCCAGGGTTGTTTGCCTTTCCCCTGATCTGCCTCTGCAGGCAGTTCTGCTCTGTCCACCCCACGCAGGGCTGAGAGGGGACAAAAGAAGCTAAAGCTCGAATTTTCAGTGGGGGCCAAGGCATGTTTGAGCTGGGAATAGGCAGGGGGAATGAAGATCTGTGGGGATGGCATATAGAGCTCTTGGCTGTCCCTCTGTAGCTGTCTTTTGATAATCTTTAACTACCAGTTTGCTCATGTGAGCAGCAGTTATTAAAAATGGGGGGTAGTTTATCTGCACGCTTTCTTCTTAGCTAAGCAGGTTTGAATGTCCAAGGGTTTCTGTGAGCTCTTACTCCGTGTATACTGAGCACATTGTATCTAATCATTCATTTTTTTTCAAGCCCTTGGAGGTGCTTATAATCCTAAGGATGCCATAGAAGCTCCGATTCTCTCCATGTAAATCATTTACAGTGGGATTTCAAAAGGGCTCAGCCTAACCCTGCTTCCTTAGAAATCAATTGTTAAGGTCCTTGTGACTTCAGTGGGAGCAGTTACGCCAACACAGAGTGCTTTGAAAATGCCTCCCTAAACTGTAAATGAGAATATACATTTGAGAATGTTGCAACCTAATTTTTAGACTGAGCTTGTGAGATGGTAGTAAGAGAGTGCCCTAGATTTAGTGCTGTATCTACTTGATTATGTCACTTTGCCACCTTGTCTGAATTTGGCACTGTAATTCCTATTTACATGGGATTTATTCTTTTTGTCTGTTTGGTCTTTGTATTTTTATTGTAATGATCTTATCATTCCAGCTCTACATTGTAACCACAGAAACATTTAAGAAACTCTTTACCCTAAATGTTTTGGTATATATAAACATAATATACTTTAATGTATATGTGTGTGTATGTATATATATATATATATTCTATTTTTCTGCTTGTAAATGTTTAGAGACAGAGTAGATGTGGACTAAATTGAGAATTTTTTGGATTTGCATGTTGGGATTTTTTTTGTGGAGGGGGCTTCTTTTGTTTGTTTGGGTTCTTTCTTTAAAACATCAAAATAAATATTTAGGTGGCCCTTTATAAACATTGGCATCCTTCATAGTTCGATTATGACTGTAATATTAGAAATGCTAAACCATGACAGATTTTAAAGAATATTTCAAAAACTGAGTCTGGAGGTAACAGCTTTATTACTGCATGATGACTTGACCCATATTTCCTAACATGATTTCCCTGCTGTAACTCGTTCATGTAAGTCTAATGATATCAGTTGACCTTGACAGCTAGACCTAAAAGCCTGTGGTTGTCCTGTTTTTTTAGGATCTTTTAGATTTTTCTCATTTTCATTTTTCCTATTTAGTTTTTCAGCAATTTCAAGAAATCCATTTAAAATATAGGATACCAAAAATTCTACCAAAAAGGTAGAGCTAATTCTAAACAACCAGAATTTTTGCAATTCCTTTGAATCTTTGGACTGAGCATATTTTACATAAAGTTGCACAGTGATACCTCTCTCTAGTATAATTCTTAACTGCCTTGTAGCAAACAAATAGTGCTAATTACACAGCCACATGGAAAAATTACTATCAAATACTTTCTGTGTCTTCAGTGAGAGATGACTTTGCTGTTGTTGTTTAGAATTATTCTTAGCCTTCAGTTCTGCCTTTAAATGAATAATTTTTATTTGGTCTTTTTAAATCCCCCCCTTTAGTAAGTATTTTCCACTTTCCCTAAATGGAATTTCTAGCTGGAGTTCCTTGGCCTAAGACTAGGTCAGTTTTAGTGATAATGATGAGATTAATGCCAGGTATTTTAAAATCCAGTCTATTAGAAACATTAGACTTGTGCATAATAATGTAAAGGGGACACTACCAGCTTTCCAGTGAGCATGTCACTTTTAGCTCTGAGATCACATCTTCAAACTTGCTTTGAGCCCTTTAAGAGCAAACCTGAAAACCACCTCATTACTATGCATAGAAAAACTACTTTAATCACTTTGAGATTTCTAAAATGTATTTGTTAAAATCTTTCTCTTATTCTGAGGCTGATATCATTTGACTAAGGGCACTGAGGGAGCCTGACTTGAGAGGTATTGGGACATGAAAATATTGGAAATTCTTATAAGCAGTGTTTAAAATAGCTTTTCTGTAAATGATTTGGTTCACATAGAAAAAATGATTGTCTGGTGCTGTGGTTTGGCAAGCACTCATGATGAATATGAATAAATTCACAGGTGATTTCACCTTTTATGAGTAACATGACCACAGTTTAAATTGTCATAGCAACTTTTCCAGCATCACAAATCCTCCCCTTCTTGTGTTAGCCAGTAGCTGTAGGCGGGAGAGACATGGAGCTGGTGGACAGAGTCCAGAGAAGGGCTACAAGGATGATTAAGACATTGTCTTTGTATCATCTATTCCCAGAGGAAAGTCTGAGGCAGAGGGGACTGGAGAAGAGAGAGTTCAGGGGATTTTATCAGTGTACCTTCAAGGAAGGGTGTGAAGAAATCAGAGCAAGGCTCTTTTGGCAGGTCTCCAGTGACAGGACAAGAAGCAATGTCCTGGTTTTGCTCTTTGCTCTGTACCCATGTGCAGATAGCCTAGATCCAGAGCTCTCCTTCCTTCTTGGCCAGACTTAAACACTGCTCTGCACACAGGAGCTGCAGTGCAGCCCCTTTGGGCTTGCTGTGCTCCTTCTGTCCTGCATCAGCAGGCCCTGGGCTGGGGGGACAGGGGGAGGAAATGGCCAGAGAGCTCAGGAGCTGCTGACCAGGGCCTGCAGCTGATTCCACCATCCCACTCTCATTCCTGTATCTTAGAAACCTGGAGAGAGCAAAGCCATACTGCCTGTATGCATTCCATGGCCTACCCCTTCAACACCTTTCCTGTGAGACCCATCCATCCTGAGCCAAAGGAGAGCCCTCCCACATTCTTTGCAAACTTGTTAGTGCAGAGATTTGGGAGAATAGCTGTCAGGAGAGGGTGCAACGCTAAGAAATAATTTTGTTGGCATATCTATCTGTTCATACCAGATGCTGAAATCATCATTGAAGGGTAAAATACATTCTTTTGGGCCTTTGGTTTGGTTTGTTTTAAAAAAATTAAGTAGGGAAGTTTTGGGGATTTTTTCTTAATTTTGGTTTTCTTTGGCCTTGATGTTTTTACTTTTGATCAATTATGATATTAGAGATATTTCAAGTAATAAAGGGGCTCTGTGATTGTAATTGAAAAGGCAGGTATTGAAAGAAACCCAAATTGTAGACCAGTAGCTTACTGTCTAGGAAATTTGATTTTATATTGTTTGGTAGAAGTTAATGACAACTGAAAAAAATGTTTGTAAACTTCCAAATCTGTTTGTTACAATCATTTTACATGGATTGATTGTTACTGACAAGTAGGCTACAGATAACAACAGATTTTTGTGAATTGGTAACAATCCCATAGTATAAATCCCATAGTATAAAATCCCATACAATCCCAAACAATCCCATAATATAAAATTATTTTATGAAATTACATTTATATGATCATTTTCTTGGAGACAGTTTGAAATTGAAGATGGAGGACATGAAAGATAGAATTCTCCTTCTATGGAAATACTCCATACTTGAGCACTTAATGACCTGAATGAGAAGGAAGTATTTTGCCTGTTAGAGACCTAACCATTCTTTATCCAAGTCTGGTTCAGCCAGATACATAGGTTTCTAGATTTTGGACACCTTTCAAATATGAGAATCAGCATAGAGGACTTGAGGAAATGTCATTATTAGAACTACTCCAAGCTGAATGCAAACTGAAGTTGCAATGAAATTTAGGTGTAACACTGGTGCTATGTATTTGATGCAAAGGTATTTTTTCCTTTAAGTTCTGAGCAAAGCGATTTAGGTTTATTTTTTGGGGGGGTTGTTTGTTTGTTTGTTGTGTTTTTATAATTTTGTATATTGAAAAAGTAGTTTGTCTACCTCATAGGAAAGGAAAGCACATAACGGGGATAAAAGAAACTGGTAGTTACTAAATATTTGCTGCTGTTTGACGGGCAAAGTGTGGAGATCTTGGGTTTGGTTTTAGGGGGGCAGAAGTGTTGGTGTTTCAATGGGGCTTGCTTCTTTTATGATTTAAGTGTTGTGGGTTATTGGGTTTTATTATTATTTTGGAAAATAGATATTTACCATGAGAAAAATATTCTTTATTTTTAGTTTTATTTAATAACTGGCACAGACTTCTATGGGTAGATTTACTGATAGACTGGATATCAGGCTTATGAAATGTTAATACAGCTCTTCAAAATATTTTGATAGATGTTAATATTGAAATAGCATTGGAAAATAAGGGAATATTTCAACATAACTAGCCCTTGTAGTTTGATCACCTGATCCAGTATTTTTGAATCCTTGCCCTTGCTGGGCTGGAATATGAAATTAAGCATTCAGATCTGGAAACCCCAGTCTCTGGAGAATTTTGCTCTTTTGGAAAAGGCAACTCTGTCAGCACAAAGGCATTTCTGGAAGGCATTTCAATGAAGACACGAAACTGTAGAGGCCACATAGAGAGAGGGAGAGCAGGGAAGAAATAAGGAAGTGTGTGGGTGAAAAAATGCTAGAGAGACAGTGGGCCAACCCCACTATTTTTGTGCTAACTTGGGTTAAGCAACCCTACAGTATGAAAACTTATTGAAACAATACCACAAAAAATCTGTAACAAAAAATGTTTAATATATTACTATTGAAATGAAGATGGCACCTGCTGACTTGTTTTCCTTTTATGTGCAAATCTGTTTTTTATAATTCCATTTCTGCATGATTCTACTAGTTTAAGAAAGTTTTAATACAGTCTTGAAATACCTTCTAATTGAAATTGATTAAAACATGTTTCACTGTTTTTGTGTGGTCGCATAGAATACATTTTTGCATTTAGCATTGGTGATTTTTATTTTTATCTACATAGTGTAAGCCATTCATGTAACTTCAATGTGTGCTGGATTAGCTTCTACTGTTAACATTCCTTTTTATTTCCAGTTGCTGGAATTATTGCAGCTGATTTTGCCCCAGGCACAGTTCACCAGGGAGTTGGTACCTGGGGTTCTGTTGATATCCCTGTCACTGGCAAGGTAAGGAGAGGTTGACTTGCATTCGCTATGAGTAGCAGGCTAGAAATAAATCATTTTAATATGCTTTCTGAAGATAAAAAATTAGGAGGGGCAGTGGGTGTCTTGCTGATTATTTATATGCACACCAGTAGTAACTGGGAACCTTGACTGTGGTTTTTGAAACAATATTCTTTCTTACTGATGGGTTGAGAAACAACACTTGCTCACAAAATGAAGGAACTAACTTATCTCAAAGGGAGTATTTTCTGTGTGACAAATCAAAATGATATTTCTTTCCTTGGGAGAAAAAAATGCCCTTCTAAATGAATATCTGCAACAAAGAAAATTTAGGACTGAAGTACAAAATTTTAGCAGCTTCTCCATTCAACAAGTTTCTTACGTGGCACCTCAAAGCTGGTTCATGAAAAGTCTGTGTGCCACGAGTCCATTTAATTGTTTATTTTGTTGCTGGCTCTGATGATGTTGGATCAATAAAATAACTTGACTTTCAGAAGCACTTACTAATTCCTTTTTTTCCCTAATAGCATGGAAGGAGTTACAGAGATGAATGACATTTGTTTAGATAGTCGTGTAATATGAATATCTTTTAAAAGAAGAGAACACTGAAAATGAGCTCTTTTTTAAAAGGACTCAGTTTTGACAAGTCACTGCTTAGTGTTTGAATACTCGTGAAATGATTTCCTTGCAACAATGCCATATTTAGCACACTAATAAAAGAGAGGAAGGAAAGTGGATCTTTGATAAGCTAATTATTTTTGGAACTTGCATCAGAGTTTAGTAAATCAGCATGCTGCATCTGCAGTGCTAACCAAACTAATCTAAAATACTTGCCTCCCTGTGGAGGTATAGAAATGTCATAGTCTGTGGAGACCTGCACTGCATTTATGCAGGTCTGCCTTTTCTGTCATAGATTCAACAGACCTTTCCAGAGAAGAACTACAGTACTTTAAACAACATTAACGTGGGGTTTAAAGAGATTAATGAATATCAGCCTTGTACTAAATAAATCTTCATCACTTGCTTTACCTACTGCAGTAATTGCCTCTGTGCAGTGGAACCCATTCAGGCTGTCAGCTTGCCATTAATCTCAAATAGATCTTTGACAAAAGAATCTACCTTATCTTCATTTTGGTTGTGTCTGTGTTTGTATGTGAGCTCTGGCACTTAATCAGGTCATCAAAGTACCACATATGAATCTATTTAGTTGTATGAATGTTATATGTTTGAGGAATTCTGACCTCATGTAACATGATTTATAAATTAACAAAAAACCCCAGGGCTTCCAAATCTGTTTGTTACAAATATGTACCCATTCCTGTCACCAAATGAAATGTGTTAACAGATATGAGGGCCATGACTGTACTGTGTGAGGATTATGCAAGCAAACAATATGTGTGTCTTGCTTGTGGAAACATCCTCACTGGCCCTCCCACCCAAATAACAATAATTTGGATCATACCATAGACAGCTTTGTGTGCATTTGTGTGCATTTATGTTTACAGATTATGGTTTCAAAATTGATTTTTGTTTACCTGTGTGATAAACCCCCTCCTTTAATATGGCTATCAAGTTATAATTGAGAATCAAGCTGCTGAGATATGTAATTAATGCACATATTTTATAACTGCTTCATAATGCAAACAATTTAAATTTTTATTTAGCTCTAATGTCACAATGAAATTAATTATATACTTCCATGTGAATTTAAATTTCTTTAAGCTGTTTCTGAATTTAAAAAAAAGTACTTGTTTATTTATGATTTATGGAGTATTTTCAGACTCTTGTGAAAGGACTGTCTGCTTTTTGAGCTCACAGCTAAACATGTAACCAGAATTCAGGTATTTTTGGATTAACAAGTAAGGATAAATTATATAAATGGATTAAGTTCTCCCTGGAAAGGATAGAGGTTTAGGAGATATATAATTCTGTATGTGGAAGAAGCCTTGCAGATTTATTCAGGTAGCTCATATCTGCACAGATAATTGTATAGCAAAAATTAAGTAGGAACATGAAAAGGCAAAGATTGAGTACATAGACTGAAACATGAACTTTAACATGAGTCTGAAATCTGGTAGTTTTACACTGACAGCCTTAAATTAGGTGCTGCTTTGGATTCCTTCCCAATAGGTAGGATTCAGATGAGGGTGTGATGTACTCATTAACTTCATCAAGGGAGATGATTAACAGCTGCATTTAAGCTGTTTAGCCTCAAAGACTGGGGAGGAAGATGACCAAAACCTAAAAAACCCAAATTTGCAGGGCGTAAAGCTCCTTGTGGATTGAAATATCTGCTGTAAGTGTTGCTGAACTAATAAGTTAGTGTTGAAGTCATCAAGAATGGTGAAGTACTTTGTAATTTATTAAAAATTAACCTATTTAGGTTGGGTTTTCCAAATGGAGGCTCTTAGGGGTGCTTGTTTCATATTTTGAGCGTTGCCCATGGCTAGTAACTGCTGTAGCTGTGTGAATAATGCAGGCAGTGGCTCTGTTGGGTAGCAAGGAGGTGGGGACCATCAGCATGGTTTGATGCAGTGGGCTGGGGAGGGCTCCCAGCATCCTGTGTCTGCCTGGTGCTGTGTAGATCCGGTCCCAAATCAGCCCAAGTGAGCCAGCACAGCACTGACCCCATGGGCACAGTGCTGCCTCACACAGCATCAGGTGCTGCTCTTGTCTTGTGCTTGGACCCAGCTTGTTCTGTGCTCATTTGAAGACTTTGTCCTTCCTTGCACAGCTTAGACATTATCTACTCAACACCACACTTAAAATTAGGAAACCTGGATCCCCCGTTTGGCCTTTTGCATGTTTCTCACATCACAATAGTTCTGCCCTCCACTGCCTTTCTCTAAGCACATTGACACAGATCTGGAAATCACTATGTAGAAGTATTATGTAATATCATTGCTAAACACTAGAGGATATCCCCAACTTCTGTTTTGCCTTTGCATACCACATTTCTTAAAATCTTTAAGGAAAACAGATTTCTTAGAAAAAATAGTTTCAGTGAATAAATAAGGCAATATATCCTGGTTATCCTGGAATTTCAAACAAGTCAAGACTGGATAATCGAGGCTAATCTGTACACTTATTTGAATTGTTTTGATTAAGGGGTAGGTCTGTTCAGCAGAAAAACCACAAGTGAGAATTTGCCCTTTACATTTAGATTATTATTTTTATGCTAGGTTTCTTGACCTTTCAGTGCTGTGTTTGGTGCTTGTGGTTGCTAAGCATATTTAGCTCCTTCCTTAAAAATCAGTCACAAGCCACTGATGGGTTTGAGACTGTATTCAAGAGCTGACAGAAAGCTTGGTTTTTGTGTGTTTTGTTGTGGTTTTTTCCCCTCTCATTCACAGCAGTCCTCACGTATCTTTAGCTGCTCAGCTGCTAAGACTATGACCAGCTGATGCTGTAATGCTTCTTCCTTTTTCTCCTTTGACCCACTGTTTTCAGAGTTTCATTGGAGTCCTGCATGTGAGCCACTCATACTGCAGCTTGATGCCTCTGCCTGGAGCTGCTGGTTTTGCCCTTGCTCTACAGTTGACCTTGCAAGGTCTTTCTTTCACAGTAAAGGGCTTGAAGACCACACTCCTACAGAAATGTTTATCCTGAGAGCTGTTGTTCATGTGTCAGTAACAACTGCAATAAACACATGATTTACAAATCCATGCCAGCAAAGCAGAAGCACTTTTACATGTTGTCAGAATTACAGCTATTTATTCCAACAGCTCCTCCAAAGCATTCACCCCACACTACAGAACAGAAACTTTTCAGTACACATTTCTTCTTATAGACTGTTTTTCAATCTCTGACATATTGGCTGAATATTTGAATTAGGAGATGGCAAGTAAGAGCTGAAAAGGTTTGGCCAAAATTCTTGAACTGTGTTCCAGATGGTTATTGTGGTTTGGTCTAATTAATAATGTGCTCACTTCAGAGCTTCCACTGACATGTTCTTGCAGAAATGGCCATCAGATGCTCATGGATTGAAAAACTAATATGGAAGAGAGACAAGGGCAGAGACTTCTCTAGCTTTAGTCAGTAAAGACACTGGAAAGAAAGGGTAAAGTATAATTACTTCCAGAGTTCAGCCTGAGAAGAAAATTATTGGGAAGACTGCTGGATGCAGAGGGTGGGATGAAAATGACATAGTCAAACCAGAGGCATGCTAGAAAACCCTACCTTTAGCTTTCCACAACTACTAGCATTCAATTGGGCTATTTTGGGAAAGGTATTTCAGTTTCTCCTCTGCAAAATATCTCTAAACTGATTGGATTGTCATATCCCTCTTCAGACTTACTCTGGCTGGCTAGTTTTGTTCTTGATTTTAGGGATGTGATGAGAGCTTTTTCAGCTACTAGCAGACACATGACATCAGGAGGTTTTGCTACTCCTGCCAATGTAGGTCACATCTCCCAGGAGGTATCTAAGGCAAGGACCACAAATTTATCATCATTTTACAAATTTAGATACAAATCTAGTGATTAGAAATCATATCTGGATTTTTAGTAATTCCACATCTGTTTTCAGTTTTATGAGAGACTCTTGGATATTCTAAGCACTGACACTTTTCTGAGTAGCCTCCCTGTGTTGGTATATACCACCAGTCATTTCTTGTAAGCTGAAAGGATCTGCTCTAGTCACTCAAAATCACAGATGGTATTGTCTATATAGAAGTTCTCAATTGCCTTGTTTCTAAACTCTGGCTAATAGAAGCTCAAGCTCAATGTTACATGTAGATGCACTTACTATTATCTTCTTGGATTTTTATAGCACATCATTCACCCGTACACATTTTTTGAAGAAACTTCTCCCTTATGTGAAGAATGTTCTATGGGTTTAATAGTGTCTCAACAACATAATTGTATTTCAGTAGTTGTATTTTCATCTTTTACTACAGTGATTGCTACATATTTTTACGGGTGTAGGGGGAAGCAGTGCTCTAAATCTATTTGAAGGACAGCTAAAATAGATGAATATTTTACATTTCGTCTTTTGTAATTGTGTTCTTTTATAAAAAATCAAATTTGTCATCAGTTTTTAAGATGTTATTTTATTTTAAGAATTATGCATTCCTGTTTCAGGCTTGGTTTTACTTTCTCACTACCCACTTTCTCATGCTTTTTAGGGAAGCTGGGAACTCTGATATCTGTCCTGCACAGAGACTGGGCTGTCTAAAGGGTATGATCTTGGAAGCAGCTCTCATCAGTGTCCCAGACCTTCAGTGCCTCAGGATCCTTGTTAGGTTATCGTGTCTCATTCAACTTTTTTGTCGCTCTGTAAGATTTATGATTTTTTTATTGCTGCAAATAGTGATTTCCAAATACAAAAAGTTCAAGTAGTCTACTATTCAAGCAGATAAAATTAACAGAGAAGGAAAATTTACTTTTTCTCTGGTTAAACTCCTTGATGGTTTTCAGGAAGGCTTTTTAAGGAATGCCTTGGTCTTGCATACCAAGTAACAAAATTTCCCAGTGTCGATTCTGTTTCTTTATACTCTCAAAGCATTGTTACCAATGAGAGGATTTCATTCAGCCAGGTCTTGTTTTGTCATTTTGGAGTTCAAATATTAATGCCTTTTTCTGTGTCACACCGTGCGGGTCAGACTTCGCAGAATATTGGAAACCGCGTGCATTGATGAAATAACTTTATTTTGTGTACTTGAGATACTTCTATTTTTGAGCCCTGTATATCTGACAATAATGACTGGTGCTGTCCTTGCAGTGTAAAGGGACAAATACAGGCAAGTTGCTTGAAAAAGATATTTAATGTAGTTCTCAAAGCAATACAGCAAAACTTTGAAATTAGGCTTTATTTGGAATAATTAAAGGAGCAGGTTTGGAATCAGTTAAAGACCATACCTATGTGTAGGAAGAAAAGTGGAACAATATACAGTGGAAGGATGTCACTCTTTGTTCTTGGATTTTCCAAGGCTCCTATGTGGAAAAAGATGAATTAGAATTAGTATGAATGGATGAAAATAGGTTTTTAAAATATTTTCTTTCTTTTTCTCTTAAGGCACTGCTTCCATCTACAGCTTTCTTCCAAATCTTGAGATGAATGAAATCTCTTTTAACTTCAATAAAATTAGAAGTGCTATGAGAAGCCTTTGGGACAGGGAATTTTCACATATATTTTTTAATGAATGACATTCTTCAGCTGGCCCTGTACCCTGCCTAATATTTTGCACAGCCTTAGAAATTTTGGTTCTGTATGCTTTATTTGCTGTGGATATTTGCATCACTGAATGTATTTTTAGAGACTCTATTGAGAATTAAATTTTATTAACTCATTGAAGATATTATATTATTTTTATGCAATTATTTTCCACTTCAGAAAGATTTTGTGTAATATTACAAATCAGGTTTAAGCCAAAATATGCACAATGGAATTTAAAATCCTTGTTTCCCAAATGATGATGATAGAATTAACGTGTTGTTTACTAAGGAATCTCAGTCCCTTACATGCTGTTGAATAGAGGGGCAGAACAAACTCCTCACCCAGGCTTGTCCATGATGTGTGGGCGCCATTTACAGCAGCCCAGTGCAAAATCCTTTCTGGATCTGGGAGCACACAGCTGTCCATGCCTGTGGGCTCAGCCCAGGGAGTGTGGACTTGTCCCTGAACCAGGCACTGCAGGGCCCTTTCTGTGCAAGGATGCCAAGGGGTGGCTTCTATTGTTAAACAAATTTATTGTTTGTGCTTTCTATTAAAGGGGAGGATCATCCTCGGAAAATACTCTTGATGACACTCAAAAAGTTTCTTGTTTTGGTAGAATTTTTTTCTACTTTCCTTTAAAATCAAGTAGCCTACTTTGATGAATGACAGGTCTTCATCTTTCTTCTAGAAGAAAGAAGTGAAATTGCACGTTTGATTCACCTTTTTCTTGAAGGATGTTGCAATAAATTCAATAAGTTGCCATGCCATTTTTATATCAGTGGTATTTTCTTTTTCCAATGGTCTTGGATTTTTCTTTTTGTTTTTCCTTCTCACGAGGTTTATGCGGCAACTTATGAAAATATATGTATTTGCTTTAATGCCCTGAAAGGTTGACCTCAGAAACAGAGAGGATGAATTATCACCAAAATGTAAATATTAGTGAGGTTGGTCAGTTTGTTTTTCCTTTGGTTTTTCCCATTCTACAAGATGGTGTTTTTCTTTGAGCTGTTTAAGGTTCAGTTTTGGCAGTTTGCTGTGGGCAGAGGCACTGTGGTCTGTGAAGACACACCAGTACAGATATCCACACCCAGTTTTTGGAATAAGGGATTATGAGCTACCAACTGGTTTTCATCAGCCTACAATTTTCCTGTCAAAGCCTAAAAGAACTACAAACAATTTTGTTTGTGGAAAAGCTCAGTGCCTGCTTATAATTAACATTGTGACAGTGGTTTTCACACAAGTCAATTGCTTATTTTATATAAACTTCAAAGGCTTTTATAAACATGAAATGTTTAACTACTGGAAAAATAACTAAAATTGAAATATTGCAATAACTTGGAGGAGATATTTTTTCCAATGTTTTCTGAGAAAATTGGTAACACAAGGTACATCTGGAGACCTGGCCCAGATGAGCTGTCTCTCCCCTGTTTAAGGCTGTGTGCAGTATGGTCTTTCCACCTCTTTTGTGTGCACCAGGTTTTATCAAGGACAGCAGGAAGAACATACCTTTGAAGAACTTTGTGTCATGTCATTTAGTTGAGTGTATGAGATACTTTAGGGTTTCTTTCTGTTTAAACAATGCTCTATCCATGTTGTCCAGCAAGCACATTCTCTTGGTTTGCTCTTCTAACTGCAGCTACCCCAAGGTCCTTTCTAATATGTGTTCTCTTAATGCGTATTTTGTGACTAAGTGCCTTTCTGTAATGAACTTCCTTCCACATTTTCTTACATCACAGGGTTCTGGTTTCAAAGGGGAAGATTTAATTTTATTTATGTCAAATTGAATATAAAAACTCAAATTGTTGTGTGGAGTTTTTGAGAAAATCTTTAAATTATTTGTTCTTAGGGTGTTTTTAAATCCATGAAGTAAATAATTTCAAATTGGGAAATTTTTTTTTTTTAGTTTATTTGGTTATTAATTAAACATTGACAAAATACCCTACAGAATAAGGAAACATTTTGACATCTGAAAGTAGAAAGTGGTGTAATTTAACAGGACAAGAGAAGGTGTTTTCTTTTAAGATCTTTAGCCATACCATTCTATATAGCAAAGAGAAACTGAAATTTTGTTGTTTTTTTAATCTAAGGTGCCCTTTTATTTTAAATTATTTACGCATTGCTATTTTATTTTGGTTTAAGAGATCTTTACCAGCACAAAAATAACCTCACATAAGGTCAGATAAGAGGTAATAAATCATGTGTCATTTTCCTTCACTTATGTTTATTTAATTGGAGGAGGGTGCCTGGTCCATACCAGACTTTGTCACACAGAATAGTATTTGTTATACAGTTTTGAGTTCAGGAAACTACCCCTGAATGAAATTTGTTCATAGCAGTAATAGTGTGTCGCTCATACTGGGGAAGAGAAGAACTTAAATCAGACTCAAAACACACACTGTGAATTCTGTAACATTTTGTATAATTTTTACAGTCACTTACAAGATTTATCTTATCCAGAGTGTTCAGGCATATCAGATCTATCACCAGTTTCCACAGAGAGTTAGATACATTCTGGGTGCATGCAACAGCATTGTGATGATGTGTCATCTTTCTTTTGGCAGTTTTAAAGCAGTTTGATTGCAAGTGGAGTGTGGTGGTGGGGTTCTCCGCTGATGTTAATTCAGAACAGGTGTCTATATCTTTGTTGTCTTTGGAATTTTGCTGTGTGTTTTGGCTGCTGATACACAGGACTGAGGGACTTCCCTTGGCACAAGCTGGAGCCAAGACAATGGAGATAACTCTTCAAAAACCATCATTCCTCTTGCCTTCATGCTACTTAAATTGCCTTCTCAGTCACCAGGTAAGCCTGGCAATTTCCCTATTAGTTTCTTTGTTATTAATTTTTTTGGTAAGGATAGGTAAGGGTGAGTGACTTTTGCTGTTGGTAAGGGACATGAAAGAGCTGGTTCCCAACTCTCAGCTCAGCATTTTACTGTTGCTGAGTGCAGACTTTGACCTGGGACAGGTGGAACATGGACAAAGTGCTCACAGAAATCTCAGTGTTTTGCTATGCAGTGCTCTACACATTCCTTCCTCTTATTCTTTTAAGTTCCCAAGACCAGATTTTGGAGCACCAAGTTCCTTGTGGAATCAGCTGTCTTCTGTTCCTCATAGCACTTCAGGAGTTGTACTCCAGCTCCCTGGCTGGTCAGATGCCTCTGTTGCAAAGCATCCTCCTTATCCTGGTGTCAGGAATGACGGGAATGGATGTTGAGGGAAAGGAAGATGCCTTAGCCAGCATCACAACAGAAGATCCCCCTCTCCTTAGCCTCCTGGAAATGGGTCTGTGCTTGGCTTGTTGCCATGCATCTTTGAGTGGGACATTATATCTCTCTGCTGAGCTGAACTCATGACTTTAAGGTTTGTTTGGAAAGACTTGGATGCAGCTGTCTCAAATTTCCACTCAAATATGTTCATTTGGCCTTGCTTGTAATGAGCTGAATTTCATATTGCCTGTACTGCACAGTCAGCTTGCTATACAGAATCTTAACAGCTTTAATAATTCCCCTAACCATCCAATTAGACTAATAATAAAGGCTTAATTACATATCCAGTTAATCATCAGATTTGTTCACTGAATGGCTTTAATTGGTAGATAGAGCTGTTACACTATTCCAGTTTGAAAGCTATCACCCATTTTTGCTCACAGCTATATCCACCCAATTGTTTTTTATGATTGGGATTTGACCAGCATTTATTGAGACAATAAAAAAATCTCTTGAGCAAAGAAATGTAACCACCCAGAGCTGTGGGAGCACCCTTCCACCTCTGGGCTCCTGTGTTCAAGCCAGGGCCTCTCTTCACAGTACTCTGTACTGCCCATGTTGAAGGAATTCCAAATAGCAAATAGCTGCTTTACAGGTTTCCAAAAATGAAGATGTTCTGTATTCTGCCCAGGTAGTTCGTTCAAAATGACTGTTAAAGACTCTGGGACCTGGAAGCCCCTTGGCTTTGTAGGATTCAATAATGCACCACCTAAGCCATTTTGAAATAGATACTTCAGTAGCCCTGAGTCTTTTCTTATTATGGAAACATATAAATTGGCTCATCCTGTAAAACCCTTCAGTTTTAAAAATGTAAAACCTAATTGCCTTATGGACATTCAAAGAATGGAGGCGCTTCTCTGGGGAGATTTTGCACTGAACCAAAAGATGACAGAACTAGTTACTGATTAAAAAGAAAAGAAGAGTTAACCTCTTGATGCCAGTTGTCAGGATTTCCCCCACATATATTTCTGCCTAGTTTAATTGCTACTATATTTCTACACCACACAGATCTTATTTCATTTTCTTCAGGGTTGAATGGGGTAACTGGTTACAGAAACCTCATTGTCCCAGTCATGTTCCCTTCATGCTTTCACATCAAATGTCCTATACAACTGCAAAATAATTTTCTTCCTTTAACAAGCCTTCCAGCATTCTGAGTTCGGAAGACTCATGTTCAATGTTGAGCTTTAGCTGATAATATTGACCTTTGCTGTATTCCATGAAGGTATCATTTCAAACTACCTTAGCTGGGGGTAGCTGGGGAGAGCAGGGGGAGTTTTCCAGTATGTCAAGAATAATTATTCTGCCTTTGCATAAATAATCTGTTATCAGAGGAGAAGAAATGGTGATATTTTTAGCAGGCTCTACACCCTGGGGAAGTAAATGACACATAAAAATGAACTTTCAAAGTCTTGGTCTATAGAAAAAGGAGCAGTATGTGACAGGGAAAAAAAGTGAATTTCTGTGAATTAGTACAACTCATTATTCGTGCCGTACACACTCGCTTCCTTACATCCCCTGCACTGCCGCTGGAATAGAAAATCAAACTCCCGGCCGCCTCCCTGGCCCCAGTGGCAGCCGCTCTGATTGGATGCCTCCTGCAGCATGGCCGGGAGCATCAAGGAGCGGCGGGCCGGGGAACATGCAGAGCAGCCCTTCTTCAAGTGCGTGTCACAAGCTACCTTTAAATAGATGTAAGTGCTTTAGGTTTAACAGGCACCCCAGCTCCCCCTTGCAGCTCATTTAAGTGGGAGGAGGGGTGTACACACAGATCAATAGCCCTTTGACAAGCTGTGTTTCCGTAGCTGGATTCTTAAAAAAAAAGAAGAAGAAAAAAAAGAATAGAAGATTTCAGAAAATGCACAGATGCTGAACCTTAAGTATGAGAAATTATCTTACTTCAGCAATCTTGTGTTTAGAGTCCTAGGTTTCTGGCTGTTTGGTGTGGGAGCTGTAGATTTGTTTAGTATGCACATTGCACATAAAAATTAAACAATGTCAGTGAGATCATAGAGTGTAACCTTCGATTAACTTCTCTTCAGATAATTAATGTACTTATTCATAATGTACTTCTGTTCATGATACAAATCTAATACTTTCTGTAACAGAGGTTGAAAAAAATCAAGGTCTTGCTGATGGAGCCCAGAGGTGCTGTCTAATGTCCTCATGCAGCAATTTGCAATATATTGTTATCACAGCAGCTTCTAGGTGACACCAAAATAATAGCTGCTGGTCCTGGAAACCTGTGAGTTGACTCTTGGAGCTTTAGCATCACTCTGTATCCTCAAATGTTAGCTCCTTGTGCATCCCTCTTCCCCAGAGCTGGGGGGAGTCCTGGCATGGCCTGTGCTTTGGTAGAGGAAGGAAAAGGGGTGCTGAGCAGAGCCCACCACATACTTTTGAGGGCCAGTGGAGCCTTTGGGACTGCTGTGTTTGGTGTCCCAGCTTGCCTGCAGTCTTTCTCTTCCTGGCTGGCTCCTGAGACATGTCCCTTACAAAGCAGCTGAGCAGAGCTGTGTGGGGAGTCTCTGGCTGTGGAGGAGTGTGGAGAGGACAAGCAGTGCTGGGATACAGGGGCTGTGCATGAGGGAGGGACAGAGCAGGCAGGTGCCTTTCTGTTTGTGACATGGCAAGAACTTCTAGAACAGGTTCTGACTTCACTGGTGTAGACAGCTTTGGGAAAGAAAGAGCTGGAGATGTCTACACTCATCCATTGCCCTTGAAACTTCATTAACACCTGGTTCACAGAGTTAATAGTGTTGTGATGCACAGTGGCTCAAGTCCCCTGAGACTTTCAAGTACCAGTTTTTTCATACCCTGATAGCAGCTGATTTTTGTGTTTTCCATTATTTTTTTGTTTGCGGCAGCTATTGGCTCTCTTGTTTTTCCTTCCACAAATTTAAAACATCTTCCTCTACAGTGTTTAGCTGCTTGATGGCTTCCTAGTGAAGGGGCAGTTGCAGATAAGGGCTATACCTGTTCCTACCCTTACTTTCTCTTGTTCTGCAGGCCATAATGACATAAGCCATTGCATTACATAAGCCATTACATTTTTTTCTTTAGATTTGATCTTAGCTTAACAAACTGCTCCAAAAGTTGATAGGGATAGGTATGTAAAATGGATAAAGCTGAAGTGTATACTTTTTGTCATTACATTTGAATGAGAAATTTTCAGAGGACACTAAGGACACTTCACAGTAATGAAAGAGTTTTGTGCCAAATTTCTTCTGTAAATGAAAAGAACTTTATATAATCTGTGATAAGGGGTATTTTTCTGACAATTTTCTAGTTCTCTTTCTAAATGTCATTAGCCTTTTTTATGAATATCATTGTGAAAGGGATAGAAATAAAAATAATTTCTTCATAATTAGAGAATGCTTTCTAGGGTTAGTGCTTTTTATGCACCACTCTGCTGTGCCATAACTATCCCTGATAATACAGAGCCCATTTCTTGCCTTGGTGAAGGCCAGTGCTGCCTTCTCAACTGTAGGACTTCTGCTGTCATTTCCAGACAAAATTATTTTGCCTGCTTAAACTTTTAAAGGCCTTTTAAAAATCAGGACCTTATCAGCTCTGTTAGTTGTGTCTGCTGTACCCCATTCACTGTAATCAGGCTGAGATTCCTATATCTGTGCCTGCAATTATGCAGTGTAACACATTGCTTACAACCATATCAGGAATCTTCCTGGTTTATGATGGTTCATTAAGTGCATACAATTAAGCATCTGTTCAAACTAAAATGTTAAACTTTATGGCATTTGCATTGACAACCAAGTGTGTTCAGTACAAATGCCACATTACAGTACTTGACTTTTTAATATTTTATTATGTTGTCTTGAAATTAACTTTTTACCCTTTCTTTCTTCGCTCTTTTAGGAGTGAAGAAAAGAAATTTCTCATTTTTCAAGAGAAATGCTGAAGCTTGTTCTTGCTTCTCCAGAACTCTTTACACTTCTGCCCTGGCCTATGTCTGTGACCTGTCAATTCTTGTTTGCCTCCTCTGTAAATTATATGAGCCTTGAGACCTTTTTCTTTTCACACTTTGCATCAAACATTATTTCTTCCTCCACATTTATTCAGCTCCATTTCAAACTGTTAAGTGTTCACTTTTATTTTTTTCACCCACAAGAGCAGCAATTAGTTCTTGGAAAGCTCACAAATCTGCAAACTGTACCCTTGCTAAGTGAACTTGTTTGTGATCCTATTACAGTGACTCTTCCTTTTCTCAGTGTGGATCCCTCTGCCTTCCTACTGCTTGTCATGGTCTTGTCAAGCATTCAAATGGAAGCTCTTCAGGGAAGGGCTTTATGTTTAAATATGTTTCTTTATAGCTGCTGGAGTACTGTAAGAATAAATGAATGTTCAAGGTCAGGCTACTAAAGTTTATTTGATGTGCCAAAACTCTTCTGCATTTTGGAGCCACAAGAATGAGCAAATTCAAAGGTTTATGTCAAAGCTTTAACTGCCAAATTATGAATGCAATGTAAAACTATTACAGCAGTGTTTTGACATTTTCCTGGTGGTCACCTTACCAAAGGGCTGTTACAGCAGAAGACAACACATTTTCAGATGCATTTGGGTCACAAGCCTTACTCTGAAAGCCACAGATGGGGCTGTCTGGATCTCACCCAGTCGACCAAGACTCTGCAGCCTTTAGAGACAGAAATAATATCTTGGTCATGCATATGTGAAGCAAAGATTTGTGACAGATTGCATTGTATGCAATGGTTTATTGTTCATAGGAGATTGTTCACAGGGTTAAGGAATCAATAGAATCAGCATGAAAAAGCTGAAAACATTCTGATAGTATATGTCATGAAAATTAGGAGCAATCTGAGCTGATGACCATGTGGGCATATTCCAGTAAAATGCTAAAGCTATGTTTCAAGGATGTACCTTTGGGTCTGTTTTGTGCCAATTTGGAGCATGAAAGAAAAAAAAAAGTACTACTTCTGCTGGATTCAGTAGTTGAAGTCAGAAGTGAATCATGGGCCATGTATCGAAGGTGTTCAGTGGAGTGAATTCACCCAGCTTCTCAAGTTGCTCGATAGCAGCTGTTTCAGTGCTAGTTTCAGTTTTGAATATTAAATACTTGTTGTGTTCAGCTTTCTCTATCTATTACTGTACTGGCTGCAGAATAACTTTGGTTTTTTTCCATCCAAATCCATTCTAATAACAATGTATTAATTAAAATGCTGTTGCTAGTGAAAGAGACAGTCACTGTTAACTTTTTTTTAACCACTTTTTTGTGTTGAGTTGAAATGTGATGGAAATCAGTCTCTCAAGAAATTATACAGGAACTTTTGACCATGTTTCTAATTTAAAATCATTCTGCTCCTTACCTGGAGTTCTTGGGAGAAACAGAATATTTGTGAGTCAGAGTTAGCATAAACATTACCCTACAAAACAAGATATTGGTCATATAGTGGAAGAACCTGAAAGATTTTGAAAACTGATGCTAGTTCGTATAAACATCTAAAAACAAGTGCAATCCAGGTGACTTGAAACTTCTGAATATCTTTCAGAACTGTACATGGTGATGTCTGTTACTTGTTCATACAAGTCCCAGCACTTCATTGCTCTTGTTCTCTCTTTGTTTGAAAATAGCTGTGTTTACTTCTTCAGCCTTCTGGGAGACACGACTAAACAGGAGGTAAATCCTTTTCTTCCCTCCTTCTCTTATCTTTTGGATGATCAGACCATATTTCCCTTTTCTCCCTAAGAAGTTTGGTTTCTCTTTTTCCATTTTTGTCCCTCTACTCAGCTGTAGTTGTAGCCTAAGACTGAGAGTGGGTGATGCTTGTGACAGACTGTGTCTGCTTCCTCTCCCTGGTGCCTTTGGGCCACTCTGCTCCTGTTCCTCCTCCTTGGGGCTGTGCAATCCCATCTGTAGGCAAGGATTGGGCCACAGGACCAGTGGCTGCCCAGGCAAACTGCTTCACCTCCCTCCTAGATCAGCAGTCAGAAAAGTCTCTTCGGTATCAAGAAGGAAATAAAGATCTCTAACAGTGTGGCAACTCTAACAACATTTTGTGAAAGGCAGAAATTTGGAAGCATCACCACAAATTCTTAATTTGCTTTCCATAGTTAGAGTTTCAGAGATTATCACAGAAGTATGCTAGTGTGAAATTAAATTCAAAATATCAGGGTTAAATTCAGCATCCACTAAAAGAAAATATTGCAGAAGCAGGCTAATATTTTAAAAATACCAAATTATTTGCACAATTAGCTTTTCAGACTCCTTAATGAGTGATACATTTTGCAAACCCTGTGTATTTCTGTTGAGTCCTGTCTTAGGACTGAGGGATTTTCAGTCCTGGCACCCATTTAGAGGAATGAACTGGCATCACAACATTTGTTGTTTAGGGCTGACTTTTGTCACTGTGTTCTGGTGATGTGTGAAAGACTCTTTTCTGCATACAGGTTTTATTTAAAATCTGATGAGTCTTGAGAGCTAATCAATTGCTGTCTGAAATTTCACTGTCTGAAAAGATACTCTTGTGATTGTGTTTGTTGAAAAATATCGATGGAGCACTAGAGCAGTAGGCACCATGTAAATCAAGTGGGTGCTGCCAAACCATGTAGTCAGAGGTGCTCTTGTTTGGGATACAGTTTTTAATGCAGAATTAGGATTAGCCTGTGCAGAAGCCAGGTCTGATAAGCCCCCTGGAGTCCTCAAAGATGAAGTCACAGAATTTTTTAAATATATTGTCTATGGCACTAAACAATGAATAATGAAATAGACTTGCATTTGTTTTAACTTTAGTTTTATTTTCTTACCACTGTGTTGGCGAGCATTTGATGGACTCAAAGTCATTCTCTTGCATTTTGCAATTCTTATCTCCTTTATTTGTCTTCCATTATGGAATCTTTCTATCAAATAGGCAGTTGAGGGTCCCTGCTGCTGCTTAACCTGAGCACAGTATGTTTCTGATTGACATCAACCAGAGAGTTCCCAGTGCTGCTTACTTGGACTGAGAGAACAGGCTAAAGCCCTTCTGCACTCACAAAATCCATCCTGAGAAATTTGAATAGCTGAAATGGAAGCTCAGTTATTTTCTAGGGGAATTACTGCTCATGTATTACTGGGAAGGGGGAGAAAATAATGTAGTGAGGAAAGCCTTCAGAAAGAGAGAAAGTAGGTGATAAAAATAGGGCATTTCCCTGACTGAATTTCCAGGCTGTACAGCGAGAGGCTTCACTCCTCCTTTTTTGACCTTAAAAAAATAAAAGGGGAGGGAAGGATGTTGGTACATCAAAACAATATTGGAGGTTTCTTAATAGATTGAAGCACTGCCCAAAAAAAGGGTATTTGATTTTGCTGCTGTTGATTACACTGGAGCTGCATGCAGCTGGCTTTAAAGCATTCTGTGACTCTAAGGCATGCAATGAGATAGTCCCCATCAGCTCCCACGAACCTGTAACTAGTTACAAAGCTGGCACTTTAATTATCTAGCAATAGATCCCTCTTCTTGCTACTACAACTTGATCTAAACTGGGCTTACAATGCAAAAGTAGTTCTGAGATTAATGCAGTTATTACAAATAACTTTAAAAATCCATAACCAGTTGTATCAGTAAATTAAAAATATAGATTTTTCTTATGAGATGAAAAGTGTGTAAATATACCATGAAAATGAAAGTGCATGCAGTGGAAATATGTGTGTGTACAACATAATTTGTGTCTGTAATATAAAATTGTGTGATGTCCAGTGATTTCAGCTATAAGTGAGCCCCATCTGCTGGTGATGTAAAGAAACAACTAAAGTTGTATCTGCAAGGAAAAGATGCACAAAAAACTCTGAAACTCTTTGCAAAAGATCAAGGCCGTAAGTATATAAATTAAATATATGCATTTAGGTGCAATCTAATCACAATGCTTCTTTAAAATACTCAGCTCTTCTGCACAAACTAATCACTATATCTTAATAAAGAATGAAAAAAAAGTATTTTTGGAAAGTTTGCAGATAGGTTGGTCTTTTGTCCTTTGTGAAGATTGAATTTTATTGCAAATTCTTGTGGTCTAACTTTTCCACATTTCTGATTCAAATACAGATCAACCGTTTCTACAGTTTATAAAAACTATTTTTTTTTTGTGGCATCAAACACTTCCTGGAAAAAACTTAATTATCACAAGCTCCTCTGGTTTTGTTGTGCAAGGCAGTAGCAGTGCACCAGCTAATGAGAACAAGGAGAATAATTAGAAAGGAAGCCCTGACAGCCTCCTCCAATTTGAATTTCATACACATTTCATATGTGTATGAAATTCAAATTGGGCATTTCTATTATATTTCTGCTCTGGTGTTGGTCGAGGTTGATTTGCTCTCAAGGCTTGTAATGACTGTTACAGAGTTAAGGGCTGGCTCTGTTGTGATGGGACTCCAGGGCTGGGTTCTGGCAAACATTTTGTTTTCCACCTTTGCATGGACTCCCCATCTCAACAAGAGCTGGGTGAGGTGCTGTTCCCAGGAGCCGTCCTGGGGCTGCACTGGGCTGAGCTAGCACAGAGCTGCTGGGGTAGCCTGGACAAAGGGGACGGCTGGGTGGCACCATGAGCCCGCTGTGCCTCTTGGCACACACCCACACCAGGCTGAGTTAGGTCCCAAAGGCATTTTCTTGCTTGTAGACTAAAACCAGGCACTCTCTCTGTAGGCAGGTTTTGGAGTGCAGCCTGCCACCTCAGCAAGGTCAGCACATTCCTGTCTTGAACCAGTGGATGAGCAAGGCTGCAATGGATATAGGAACAAACTGCAGGTGTGTGAGGTTTAGGAGTTCCTGGGCTCCAGCTTCTCTAGCTGCACAAAGAGCTGAGATTAAGCATCCAAAATAATCAAATTCAGTTCTTTATTATTCCACTGGTAGGGGTTTAATTCTTATTCATTTCTCAAAATATGCATATTTTTATATTCTTCTTCAAGCTCAGATGTTTATAGCTCTATGCATCCTATACAGCTTTGTATGACCCACATTGGTTTTAATGCTGTCTAATGTAAAACTATTTTATTTTGTGTTTTCATAAATGCAATTGGTAAGTTTATTACAATTATGAGTGCTTCAGTATTTGTAAGCAGTTGGTTCTGTTGTGACCCGAGTCAGGGAGTGCCTGAACTGTGGCAGTGTGTTCAACACTGGGATGAAGGGCAGATGCTGTGGGGGCCTTCCCCCTCCTGAATGGGACTGTGCTGTTACTCTGTTGTGCCTCTTTGGCCAGGTGTAAGTTAACATTGCACTCATGGTTTTGCTTGTTTCAATATGGCATCCTTTATTCTGAGCCTGAGTATTTCAGAGTTTTTCTTTTCTTTTGTGTTTACTCCTGATGTTTTAGAGAGAACTACAGAGGGAGAGGTGTGGCTGAATTCCTGTAGCAAAGAGGAAGTGGATGTTGTGTACTTGAGTTGTGTATAAAAAGTTTGGGAAATCTTCTGGGCATACAGTCTTAATCAGTAACGTGCTAGCTACTCCTTTTTTAAAAGATCTATTACAATTCTGTTAGTTCTTGCTAAATCACATTCTGTTCTAAATTTTGTTAATGGCTTGCATGGCTTTCAGCTTTTCAATTAATTATAACACCAATTTGAGGACCTCTTCCAGTGCACATGGTGTTCTTCTGAAAAACTTGGAAGGGGTTTTCTGTTTGAGAACATCTTAAAAAGCCGAGAAATGGAGTTATGGCTAAGTTAAGGTTGAGTTATGGCTTTCACTCCCCCACCTGAACTAATATTTAGTCCATTTAATGCTGTCTGGTGCTGTGAATTTGCTGTGAATCTCTGCAGAGAAGCTATTTCATGAAGCTTTGTGTATGGGGATTTTATGAGATCCTTCTTTTCCCTTCAGCACTACCTTCCTGCACTGTACAAATTGTGTAAACTTAACCCTTTTCCCACTTTGCTGGAGGGCTGTGGAGGCTGTGATTTCAATTCTGACTAGGCTGAGTGAAATGATTTCACACTGCAGTACTCAGCATTTCTCACAGAGACTTGTTTCCATGTCAGTATTTACTGTTCTCTTTTGACCTTGCTATGTAAGTCCAACACAATTGCAATGAAAATGGAAGTTTGTCAGTGTTCTTTATATAATGGTATTGCTTATGAACTGTTAATTGTGGTACTTAAAGCTGTGTAGTCAAAGCTGCTGTTCATTAAGATTTTAAGCCTAAAAATAGAAATAACACCAATGTCTCTCCTAGGGGTCAAAGTTAACCACTTCTGCTTTAGACAGAAGTAAATGCATCAATGGTGTATGAAGCTTTAGTTTGCCTTTAAATCAATAATTGATAACAGTTGAAATTGGAACTGGTCTTGGTAACAGCAAAGAGCTGTGAAACACCAGGTGGTTGTAACCCATGGTGAGGAGAAAATTTGAAATTAGAAGAGGGAGGTGGACGGAAGGAATTAATGTTGCTTTGCAGAGGCAACTGCCATGTATTTAAAGTAATTTTATAGGTGGGCAGTAGTAGGGTGGGTGCCATCAAGTCTAAGAGAAGAAATAACTAATTAAATGATGGATGTTATATTAGCAGGAAAAGAACTAGACAAAGGGAAAGGGAAAGTGTGGTTTGGGAAATGTTATAAAAAATACTTAAACTTGAATCACTGTGTCATCTTTCAGGCAGGATAAATTATCCTTTGATAGAATAAGATTTTTGAGAACAATGGAAATATTACAGGAGCATTAACAGACACAGACCTCACTGATGGCTTATAGTGGGCACTAAAGTTTGAATAAAGCACCTTCACATAGAATAAGTCTTTGGCTTAGAGGATTTTGAGTGTCACCAGAATGAGTTTCTGAAAACTTTCACAAATTCTGCAGCACTGTGTACGGAGGGTTGGCTAAGTTTGGCTGTTTGTCCTTGTGTACTCCCCAGCTTTTCTGAATTGTTCCCTGCAAGATGATTTTCATCAAAACCGTATTATGTGGGAAAATACAAGCTTTATTGAAATCAAAAATTTCCACAAACCCATATATTTTTGATGGTGGTTGTTGTTTGGGTTTTTTTATAGAGGGGAAAAAGAAGTATAAACAAGTCCAAATTTTTTTCTGATATCAAATTTGTTACAATTTCAAGAACTATTTTTAAATAGGTGGGGTAAATGGAAAACAATCTTAAAAAAGTATTTCTAATTTTGTCTAGTTATATCCCAATCTAAATGGACATTGTCCTTTTTCAATAATTATTATAGTTTGAATACCTGTTGAAAATTTAGATTGTAAGAATAGTGTTTTCCAAATACATAATTTATCAGCTTCTTCTGGTTGAAGGAATGATTACAGAGCCCTGTAGGAATGGACTGAGCAGTAATCACTCTTAAAATAACAGAGTAATCAAAACATGAGTTTCTTTCAAGGCTTAAACGAGATGTGAATTCATTTAATATGTTGTCATAATTTCAGGTAATTAAAAGCTGGTCTAAAGACAGCAAATGCCAGTTGAGAGAATTTAAGTTCTTAGAGTCATACTAGGTATTGAGGAGAGAGAGTAGTGTTGTTAATACTGCTCAAAGTCCATATATTTGCATTCAAGAAAATGCCATAAAGTGTCTTGCAAGTAGTTTTTAATTTTGGCTTTTCTTTTCCAAACATAGTTGTCACTAAATGGTTTCATATTGCCTCATTAGAGACAGTTCTTGAGTTGTGTGCTGTAGGCACACACATCTTTAATAAAAATAATTTCAAGTTGATGACTGCCTACAGCATGCTCAGCAGTATTTGGAGAAAAAGGTAACCTATTAATATGCCTGGATTTAATTATTTGTGCTCAAAAATGCTGGTTTATATTTTAATATTATTTTAATATGAGTATTTAGATTACCAAAAAAACCCAAAAGCCTGCAAAATTCACTAGCTGACTGAAAAAAAAAAGAGAAAAAGGAAAACCCACCACAAATAAAAAGGGAAAAACATTTTGTCAACAGTATTTGGCACCTTCTTAAAAACACTCAGAAAAACTCAAAATACAATTCCTTGATTTCTCTCTAATAAATGACCTTTCTTGGCAGGTAAAACATCCTGTACAGAGGCTCTTTAGATTTAAGACCATAGTGACAACACTATTAAGGGAAACAATTTTCAGCCATCTGGAAAGTGTTCTCACTGCATCCCACGTGTGCCCCAAGAGCACAGGGTGTGAGCAGAGGCTGGGCAAGCCCAGGGCCAGCTCTCTCTCCATGGCTCTGCTGCAGCAGGAAGCAGCACTGGCCAGGCCAGCTCCTCACTGTGCCTCCCTAAAATTCATGAGCTGAATTCAAGCATTGAGAAAGTGGTTCATTTATTGGTTTTAGTTTAATCTTTTCAGGAGATCATGTGCTTATTCTTTGTCTGCCTGTAGATGTTCTTTAGAGTTCCATTCTAACCTAGATTATCCAATGTTTCTAAAATTGTAAAAGCTGTTACTGAAAATACAGGTGTTCTTCTGCCATAGAGGGGGAGTGGCAGAACAAGAGGACGAAAATTGCTTGAGAGATAAATTGGCACACTGTGGCAATCCTTAACTATTTGTTTGTCAGGATAGTACTGTATCACATGTTTAAAGTTCCTTCATTGATAACTTAAATATTGTTATGGCCTTCTAAAGAATTAGTAGATTCCTCTTCCAGTGGTGCTGAATTTATTCCCAAAATTCAAGTTATCAAATGTAAAATTAAGTGCATGGTGTGCATCATGTGATTTGACATCAGTCTCAAAGACCTCTCTAGATTTATAATACCAAGCAGTAGGAATATTTACTAATACTTCTGATAGTTGTAATAATTTCTCATTATCATTAATCATCATCCTGGAATGAAGTGTCTGAATGGAAGCAACCCCATATAGCTGCTGCCATTAAAAGATCATTTGCCAGCAGCAGCACATGGCACTGTGTGGGCTGGCTCCCAGGCTAACTCCAGAAGCTAAACACAGTAGCTCATGTGGCACTGTGTGCTCAGTTAGGAGCTCATGAGTTGTTAATGACCCCCCTTATACCTATTTTTTTTCTCTATAAATCTTTGAGATGTTCTTATACAGAAACAGTAGTCTAATCTGCAGCTCAATAATTCTCCAGGTCAGATTGCAGTCTTTGGTGAAATTTGTCTTCACTGCAAGCACTTTCAGAGGTAATCTTTCAGCTTTTATCAGCTGGAGATGTAGACTTGTTCATACCTAGGAAGCTGAGGTGAGGCCAGCTTCTCTCCCATTTCTGGTAATGCTTGCAAGGAAGGAAACATTGCTGTAGCTTCCTGCTTGGATAAGCTACTCTCACCCATGTTCCAACTGCTTGATGCTGATACCCATCCTGGAGGTGCAGGTGATTTGGGACACAATTTGAGAGCTGCTTGCTGGCCCACTGGAAATGCTGCCTGAAACTGGTGGTGCAGAGGAGCAGGTTGCTGTTGCAGGGGAAGAGTCACTGGAGTAATTTTGTTGTGTGTATGTGTGTAGAATAGAAATTGTAATATGTTTCTCTCTTGGTACTGTTTGTCTTTTACTTCTATACTGACTAAATCACTTGAAATTTGTGACTATTTATTTAGTTTCATAATCCCCTTGTGTGTAATTGAGTATCCCCATTTCACAGATAAGGTACTAATTGATTTCCTCGCATTATGCAGGGAATTTGGCAGAGCAGAGAGTTGAATGCATCTCTCCAGAGCTTGAGATTCCCTCAGTACTTACTGGGCCATATTCATTTTCTCTGTGTCTCCCTTTTCCCCCTTTTGTTCCTCTCCTTTTTGTTTTTTCCCCTGCCCCTCAGTTTTCAGAAATGTGCCCTGCACTGTAGAGAGTACACACACATAGTTTCTGACTATAAATGTCAATTTAAAAATGTGTCTTAAATAAAAATCCAATCTGGATACACAGAGGATACCACTCCAAGGAGGAGGAGGGATGGAAATGGGTGTCAAAGGACAGTGACAAAGTTTTGCATCAGTTTGCATCACTCAATAGCCTCTGGATTCCTGCTGTTAGGAAGCAGGATTGCATAATAATAAAACAAAGAACTCTAATACCGAGTCAAAGTTTTTCACCTTAAAAATGCCTGCTTGCTTTCTTGCTGTCTTTTTTCCAGAACACCTACATAAGACAGACAAGTATTCAGTGGTTGGTATGTGGAAAAAATAAAATTGCCCTTTGTTAAGTGCTACTACTGAGTTATGTGTTCTGTGTGTATTGAAAACTCTGGAGCTTGCTGAGTGTAAATGTTAACTGTGGTCACTGATACTGTGTTCTGATAGATACCCAACTAGAGATTTTCTTTCACTGTTTTTGAACATATAAAGCAGAAGTTACTTTGCTTTACTTGCTACCTTTAAAAGGAAACAAAGTTAGGGTGAAATAATTGCTATACAGAAGCAATTCACAGTGCAAATTAGTGTCACCAACTAAATTCCTATAGATGCTATGTATGCCTTGCTTGATGTAGACTAATTTGGACTGTGTAATTTTTAAGGCTGCAATACTTTCCAATATTCCATTAGAAATCATTATTTTAGAGTTATAAAACATGTATGCTCTTTTTTCCTAAGAGGCCAAAATGGCTACAGGTCTTTCAAGTTAAATACTGTACATAATTAGATAGTTTTAAAAATGTATCTTATGTACCCAGAAGTGGTTCCAGTCTCTTGACAACATATAAATAAGACAGATAATTTTTAGAGTGTGTGTTTACAAAGCTGCCTAGCCTTTCAGTCAATATGTGGTATGGTAGCTTACACAAATATATGCTTTAGTACATTTAAGCTGTAACTCGCTTAAGATGCAAATATGAGTTGAAGAGCCCTCACTGGAGCTGATACTGCTTTGTATGTTCAATTAAAAATGTAGAAAACAGTTTTTGAAACCCTCAAACATATCTGTCTTTACAGCAGCTAAAATCTTTTTTATGATAACAGTATTTGCTTGGGGGCTACAGTAGCACAAACACCACCTTTTAAAACCAGTAGATCTCTGTACAGGAGTTCTCTTCTGATTTCCTTTTGGAAGGAGGTGGTTATGTTTAACAAGGCAATGAGTCTTTCACAGGTTACCATTTCAGGACAGTCTGTCTATGGAGTTTTTACACGTATGTCAGTGCCCTGCTGAGAGGTCTGTTTTTTCTAGAGGTGCCAAGCACCATATGTGAAGTGTCCAATTGTAATTAAGTTGTCTGATGTTAATAACAGCTTAGGTGGTTTCAAACATAAATCTGTGCTAACAGGCATGGTGGCTTTTGGGCTGAGGCAAGATGCAAGCTCCCAGCAAGGTTGCAAACATAAAGCACCATTTCAGGGCATATTGAATTAGAAAATGTAGACAAGCTTGAAAAGCCAGCTTGATACAAATCCAAAGCATTTCCTGACCTCTTTCTACGGTCAGTTTAAAGAGGATCATATCTTACCAGGTTACAAGTGGGTGATTTGGTTCTTTAGAAAATCATGATGTGGTAGCTGCAACCTGGATTCCTCTTTGGCACCCAGCTAACATGTTAGCTTAGTAGATGGGGAGCTTGATGCAGGAGGGATGGTGTTTTCTGAACCAGAAAAATGCTTGTTAAATAAAATCATTATTCTTAGTGCCTTGAGCATACACATGACATCCCTTCCCTTGAAATTCTTTGCTGTGATCAGAGCAAGGGCAACATACACAGATTGGACAGTCAAGATGTCATGAAGTGTCAGAACATTTGTTTGGTTCTGTGTTTAAGGTTTCTGTTAGGACAGCAGTAAAACTGAAAGGGTTTTTCTGTAAAGTGAAGTAGCTTTATTTCTTCCTGTCCCTGGAAGAGGAGCTGATTAACTGATTTTTTGGGAAGCCATTCTTTAATGTGCAAAAACAACAGTGACTCTTCTTTGTGGGTCATTGGACTAAGAGGCATGTCCACTTACTCTTCTGGTTTGAACTCTTTGCACAGTACTTGAGAGTGCTGCTATGATTATTTTTTACTGTGCTTTGCTTGTGTTCTTCTGCCACCAGCCATGTCAGTCAGTCATGCCACTTCAGAAACTTCAAGTTATTGTCTCAGTCACTCTGGTCCTTCCTCATTCTAAGTGCTTTGACTTCTGCTGGATGCAGGTACTTCTCTGTGTATGCAGAATTCACAGTCTTTTTTTTGCTTTGGGGCTTCTGAATTGCCACCATCACAATTTCAGGTAGGTTGGAGGATAAGAAAATTGCCAGAGAAATTGAAGTTGGATTTGGTTGGGAACTAGCACAAGAGATGAAAATCTTGGGACGGTCTTTTCTCCTGGCAAAAAGATATTTTTGAAAAATGGAGGAGGGAAGATTTTTGCTGTTTGAGGACATGGATATATCCTAGGGGTAGACAAGTGGCCCAAGGTTTCATTCTGTTTAACTAGTGCAATGTTGTAAGTTTTTGTTCTCCACCGAACCAAGTGGATAAATGAAAGTGGTGCTAATATTGTGATTTGAGCTTTGTTCACCCTTTGCAGAATGTGCAAAACCAGCCTTTGTAACAGCACTTTAAGACCAGAAACATCCCAGGGTATAATGTGAAATAGAGCCATGGAGAAACACAATGTCCCTCCTCTGCTCACAGAAGTGGTGCTGGGTTAATGGAAGCCTCCACTCTGGAATCGCTGTGTGTTTGTGAGGAGCCTGTGGCTCCGTGCAGACGGTGGGAGCTGCCCAGCTTGGGGGCTGTGGCTGATTGGAGCAGTCTCGGCTGCACCGTGTGCATGTGTGTGGGCACCGTGCCCGCGAGCCGGGGGAAGGAGAGCGATTCCTCCTCCCTGCAGTGGATTCATCCGGCACAGCGGAGGCCAGAGTGAGGAACTGTTCCCTGGAACCTACCCCGTGCTCCTGCTTCCTTAGCTCCAGGCCATTGCTCCTTGTCCTGCCATCTTCTGAGACCGGAGAATTCCCTTCCTTCATTTATATTATTACCTTGAAGGTATTTATAGACTGTGATTGAGGCCCCCTGAGTCTTCTCTCTTTGAGACACTGTAAGTTTAGCTCCCGAAGTCTCTCCTCACACATCTTACCCTCTAATTCCTCTATTGCCTCTCTGTATTTCTTCTAATATTTTAAACACTTTTCCTAAACTCCAAGCACCTGAGCCAGCTGTAGTGTATTGCTAAGCAGGGCAATGCTATTAATGCCTACTAAATATTCACTTTGCCTGTAACTCATCCAAGACCAATTCTAGTTTGCACCCTTGCTCATAGTATTATATACTCCATTTTGTATTCTACTGCCAAGTGGTAAATTTTTCTTCTGCTTTTGTGGGTATCTTAGACAGCAAAGTGCCAGGGCTGTTTAGTTCTACTTTTATAGTTACATTTCTTGCTTTATTCTTTGAGCATTTTTTTTTCTTACTGGTCGCAGTTTTCTTTTTATACAATTTTATTTATTTTAAAAAATATTTTTAGTTGACCTTAGCCATCAGTGTTTTAGGCCATCTTGTGCCTGCCCAAATGTGGACAATATGTAGGATCCAGTGTGTACACAGATAGTGAAAGATGACCTGTATAGTGACTAATACACACCACTTTTCTCAAAAACAAAACCAATTTTGTCAAAAATATCAAACATGGTACCTAAGAATTCACCTGCCAAATCACTGCTTTGACCACAGGTTTGATAAGTTGAGGAGCAGATATTGCCATTGCAAGCTATGCATAAAAGGCTGAAGATAGAGGAATGAATCATTGCTTTCTATAATCTGCTAGGTCCTTTATGACAGAAGCTGAATATTCAATGTAAAGACCTGCTTTTCTGCGATACTGGTGGGTCTTGGAGTCTTTCTTCCACCAGGATATTAAAAAATATCCTGCTGGTATTGATCAGACAGTACTGTGGATCAGCTGCTGCAGGAGAACTGACCCTGTAAGAGGAATGATAGTGAGCACTGAGCTGGGAGATCTTTTACTGATATTTGCCAGGTTTCCAAAAAGGAGTGTCCTAAAGGATGCCTCCATGTACAAAGGAACATCATTCCATGAGGGTGGAGGAAACCATTATTCTTGGCTGCTACAAACAATCTCCAAAGACAATGAGAATGTGGATTGACAAACATTTATGGTACCAGTTTTGTCACCTCACCAGTCTGCTGCTCTGTTGTACTTAGACACTGATCAGTTGGTATAGCAGGAATTTCAATTACTGGATTAAAAAAAATATGCTTTCACTAAATGCTTTTTTCACCTTAATATTTGTCTGTCAGCATGAGCTCATTATCTCCTGGCAAGGTTCTGTTCCATTGACATTATCTCTTAATTATATTAAAATGAAAGACAGAATTTTACTGTTCAAGAATAATTTCTAAAACTATAATTTAGATTTAGACAACTGTGTCAATAAAGCAGAGGGAGCATGCTCTTCAGATGCAGTGTAATTGGATTGGGTCAGTCTGGTAAATCAATTCTCATAAATATGGCATGAGTGTTGTGATCTCCCCTGTCTGAACCTGCCCCTTTGGTGGCTGCAGCAAGCTGACCAAGCTGGGCACATGGTCCCTGAAGTGGCTTCACTGGAACTTCCCTGGGGCCTGGTATGGTGGTTTGGCCTCTTGATTCACAAAGGAGGCACCTTGCATTACTTTCCACTGCCAACACAAGTCAGAGGAATACACTGACTTTTTTTAAAGGCTAACCAGTTTCTAGCAGTTCCTACAATTACAAACTAAGTATTTGGGATAGCTATTCCAAGGAATTTAAATATCAAATAGGAAGTAAATAGAACAAAATTTGGAATTAAGTTAACATGCGCCAAACAGTGATATTAATTACTTGGTCAAACTACAGACCTCTCCTGTAGTTTTAACTACAGGGCAGTTGTGATGAAATTGATTTTTTCCTTATTCCTGTTTTAAATCCTGCTCATTATTGGCAGTTTCTGAATGTAGTAACCATTTTAGTTGCTGTTAACTGCAAACAGAAAGGAGTTTGCATTCATTTCTTTGAAGAAACAAATGCTACAAGGGTGTACTTGAATCAGGGGTGGGAGAAAATGTATTATTTAAGAGCTGGTCATGGTCTCATAATTAGGAATTAATTGAGTTTTACATGTAAATTGAGGTTGACCAATCTCTCTTTTAGTTTTGAATAATACTGTGTTTTCATAATTCCAAAACACACCCTTTAAACTAGAGACTTAATTCAGATTACAAATTTAAAATTAGTTAAGTGCACATTTTTCAAAACATTTAGTTCCCCAAGTCAAATGGTTTTCTCTCCTCACAGACTAGATCTTAGCTCTAAGGACAGAAGCCTGTAGTCTGTTTTGTGTAAAATAATATTTATAAGCTCTGCAGGGAACAAAGGACATAACTTTGGATTGCCCCAATAAGTGAAGATTTCATCTTCTGCACAGTTTTAATTACTAGAATTCATTTCTCAGATAATTTTATATAAAAATACTTTCCTCTAAACTCTGTGCTCTCTCCCTCTGGTCGGGTCTGAAAAATGAGTGAGGATGAAAAAGTTTTGGGTGGTGGTTTATTTTTGGGTTTTTTTTTGTTTTTAACAGAAACCATTTTTCAAAACAGCTACCAACTCTGTTTCAATACTAGTGGCTCCAAAATTTTAACCCACACTTGGACTTACTTAATACTCTCTGTGAGTCAAGCCACTTAATGTCCATGCTGGTAAAGGCTGTTTATTTGTAAGTTTAAGATTAATTCTGCAGTTTGGGTGTTTATAGCACTAGGAGTTCTTGCAGTGATTTCCAGCACATCCCTAATAATTTTAGTCTAATATTGATGTATCTTTACATTCATTGGAAATGTCTTCTTAGTGTTTAGCATAGGCAGGCCCTATGTAACTAAACATCCTCTCTAGGTGCCAGAAGTCAAGGGGTCCTGAGACAAGTCTGTGATGTGGGGTAGGAATTTATGGTGTGTGAAGCACGGGGAGAGAGGGAGGAAATTGTGGTCTTTAGTAGCCATTTGCTGCAGGTATTCATCATTTGGGGTATACAGAGTCGTCAAGCTGGAATGGTTTGAGTGGTCATAATGTTTATAAAGTTTAGGTGACTTTTGAAATACTTTAAATATATTATAACACTTAGCATCTTGCTATTATCAGCTGAGATAAACACAAATATAAGATATAATCCCTAGGTATTTCCAACCAAAAGCAAAGTGAATAGGCTGTCCACCTATAGTGCTGCTGTTTACATCAGCAAAAGGAGGGCAAATACACTTGTTTCATTGGATTTTTTTTTCCTTTTTTTTTAAATTAACTCCTTCATGAATAAATGCCAGGGTGTGCAATTGTTTCCCAAGGAATGCAGATCTGCTACTTAAGGAAAGCAGAACACAGCCCCCAAACATCCTCACCCATGAATGAAATCACCTCTGCCTCAGAAAATCTTTTAGTTAAAGGTGTTTATTCTTCTGCATTTGTGTTTTGATTCCACTCACAATTTTCTTGTGAAATTTTATCCTTGTAAAAATGAATCAAAAATCTAGAGCAATGGACTACAACTCATACCCCAGTCAAACTTTAAGAAGCCTGAATTCCCTAGTTTTTACTTTCCTCAGACATAGGAAACCTGTCCCTAAAGCCTTGGAGTCTGAGATATTAATGGATTTAGAAGAGGGAGAGATTCTCTGAGGAAGTTGTTGAAGGACTGGCTCTTTTAAAAATGGGCACTACAGAAAGTAAATGGTTGTGGTTTCTACTGGAATATACTCTTCACAGTTTATCCCTGCTCCAAGTGAGACTCAGCTGAGACCCAGAAGTTACTGCTCACCCTTGATATTTCTTAGGACTTAGGAACTGGAGTAAAAGGAGGCATGGTGGAGGTTCAGGCTGGTTCCCAATGGGAAGGGTTTTTAAAATAATAGCCTGTGTTTTGCCCTACTACACTTGTGAAAACTGCACTTACTTATGATAGTCTGTCCTTAAGAAAACATGCAAGGCAGCAAATTTTTTGTCAATGTCAATAAAGATAAATGTTTACTTGGTTTTTTAAGGAATCATTTCATTTTTCTTTCCTTCTTTTTATCAGCTTGTCGTTCAAGTTCCTTAACAGTGTCAAAGACTCGGTTACATTTTCTTAAACTAAATGCTAACAAGTGTTAACCTTTAGCTAAGTAAACATTCTTCAATTACTTGTGGTAGTATATGTATGTTTGTGAGAAGTAATAAAGATTTATCTGTTATTTAGGTAGCTGAAGGTACAACCAGTGTCATTTCTGTGACTAAGACAATTCCAAATGTATTATGGCTAGTTAGATTTTCTCTTCCATTAGATCTTATGTATATGAGAAATGTAGTTAATTCTTTTTTTTTTCTCTCCTCCCCTCTTTTCCCTCCAGTTTATATATTGAAAAGATAAAGTACCCATTTTTTTTTCTCACTCTATACTTGGAATAACTCACTGGTATTGAAGACTTTCCATACTTTAGCACTTTTACTGTCCAGCTGGCATGTAACATTGCTGACAACACTATTGCAGCTCCTGCCAGCCAGATTTCATAGAGATGAGAAGAAAAGGTGCTGTTTCCAAAGGCAGTTGGGCTGCTGAGGCCAACAGGTCCTGGTGCTGCTGGTGCCTGGAAACTGAACTGTGGTGATTCTACCTAATGGTAACATTGTTATCTCAAATTTAGTATTAGCAGTCCTATATTAAACTGTCTAAATGTGGTTGGTTCTGGAGAGGGTGTTGGATAGTTACAGGATTAAGAAACACATTGGCTGTTACTGTGCTGTGCCCCAGAGCCATGTCCTGGCAACCAGACAGAGAGTATGAACTGAGCAGTGCCACTGTATCAGGACAAGGCCAGCTTGCTCCAACTGGGGCAGTAGCTTAACCATTAAATCAAGCTTAATTAAATTGAGGGCAATTGTAAAACTGTTTACTGTAGAAAAGCGTTTTGAACAGGGGAATGATTTAATCAGCTACATTTCTGTTTGTGTTGTCTCATAAAGGTTCCCAGTGTGTGTTCTCCACACTGAAAACTTGAGGAGCTATAAAAGCCTTCAGTGAACATACTAGATTATAAAACTTTTTTCAAAACAAATTTATATTGCAAATGTTTTTTATACTTTGAATCCCTTCTGGAAAGAAATTTTGCACTCTTTATACAGACAGATAAATGTATTATCTCCTCATCTGCCGCTGAATCACCATAAACCAGCATTTTGATGGGAGAATTTCACTACCATGGGTACATAATGGATTTTTTTCCTGCCTGTGGTTTGGTGTTTAGAAAATAGCATGTGGCTGCTGGCCATGATTAAAGGGACATTTTCTTCATTTTTAGAGTCCTGTTTTCAGGGAGGTCTTAAAAATTGCACAAATGAGAAGTTTTCAGATGTTGAGAGTGATTTATATTTAATCTCTGTTCAGAGTGGACTACAAATGGCAGGCTTTGGAGACTTGTTATGAATATGACTGGGACCAAAGGCACAGCACAGGTAATCTTTGTGTCAGAGCTGAACCCCCACCGACTAGAGGAGAAAAAATGGCTAAATTTTAGGTGTGAAAGATGTATAGTATAATATTCCTCTCTTCTGAAAGCAGAAGGTGGAGCTTCTTTCATCTTCAGTCTGTGAAGCTTTTCTTTAAGCAGCCACAGATTTTCTGGGCTTCCAGTACTTTATTGTTCTCATAAGTGAAGAATTTCTTCTTTATATCTATCTAGCCTAAACCTGCCAGTTTTCAGTTTGAAAGCCATCCTCCCTTGTCCTGTGGTTGCACGCTCTTCCCTCTGGGTCTTTCCTGTAGGCCTCCTTTAGCACTGGAAGGTGCTGCAAAGTCTCCCTGAAGCCTTCTGCAGGCTGAGCAGGCCCTGCTGTGTCAGCCTGTGTCCATGGGAGAGGTGCTCCAGCCCTGCGATCCTTCTCATGGATCTCCTCTGGACCCACTCCAACAGCTCCACGTCCCTCTTGTGCTGGGGGTCCCAGAGCTGGGTGCAGCACTGCAGGTGGGGTGGCAAATGGGAATCTGTTTGCAGAAATGCATTCAATTAAACCAATATATCTTTTGACAGAGTAGAAGAATTATTCACCTACAACCATCTCTCGGAAGGTGGAATGTCAGAAATAAAACACTCACACAAAAGTCTAGATTCACTAATCTGGTGCTCCCAGGGACTTCAGGTCATCTAATAGCTTGATGAAACAGAGTAGCTCAAAGAAAAGTGCTTCCTCTGGGATGGGGATATCTATAGCAATGGACTTTTCACAGAACTATTGGAAGATCAAAAAAATAACAATTGTGGGATATGATGTACTGAGAGCAGCTTTGTGGGACAGACTTGTGGCTTTTAATGATGATAGGATATGCTAGATATCAGACTGGAGAGATTAAATAATATATTTGTTATTAAATGAGAACTTAACCCACACTGCTAGAGGGAGGCAGTATTTTTATGATCTTACATGGTATAGATTCCTCTTAACACTTCACAGGAAGACCTAGGAGTGAATGTGTGAAGTTTTGGTTGAGGTGACCTTTAAGTACAAGAGGGGATGACAGGTGGGAAAACACACTACAAACAAGCTTCAGTATGAAGATTTTTCCATGTTTGTCTCTGGTTTAAAGTAAAACATTCTGTAAAAGCCACATGAGGGGAAAAAAAACACAAAATACAGCTTTTCATGTAATTGACAGTTTGCTGACAGGAATACAAATCAAAGCCTTGGCACCTTAATTTTCTCTTTTAATTTGTAATTGTAGTCTGCTTGAGTTGTATGTATTGGGCATTTCAGATGCAACTTCTCCTGGAGGAAAGCAGCCCTTTCCTTTCAGGCAGTCACTGATGTGAAGGGCACTGTGTGGCCCCAGAGAGCAGGAATGGGCAGGGTGTTCCCTCCAGCCCCTGGGAAAGCTGTGGCTCAGTAGCCTCTGTCCAGCCTGGCTTGCCACCAGAGCTGGGCTGGGTAGAGGAAAGTGAGCCCAAGATATTCCACAAGTTCATGATTTTGGTGCTGTTCAGGGGAAATGGAAGGATGGAAGCAAGCAGGGTGGGACGAGATAGCTGTCAGCACAAGCCTCTGTGTCTTGGGAGAAGAATGGGTTCTGAATCTTGTGGAGATGAGATGAGAAGAGGAAGAGGGGCTAAAGGAATTGTACCTTTCTTTCTGAGAAGAGGATGGAAGTGTGGAGGATTGGTTGAGAGTCACAGGCATCTCTTTGGGCACTGGTGGTGGAAGAGAAAAAGGAAACCCCTGAAGGGATTGAGGATCATGTCCTCACATCCCAGGTACAGGGCAGCATGGTTCCTTCCTGGACACCTTTTAACCCTCCTCCCTGGGCTTTGAATTTCTCATGGTTGGTGTCCTTTGCAGCGAGAGGGAAGCAGCTTGGAGCTATAAGAGAGCTGACAACTCCCTCTGGAGCTTTGCTGCTGCATGGCCTCCCAGGCTCCTACACACTTGTGTGGAGTTTTACTGCTGTCAGTAGTAAATACAAAATATATTATTTTGTACCTCATCTTTTAGGAGGGGAAATTAACTTCCGTCTGTGGTGCTGGAAAGCTCTGAGCAGCACATGACATAGAACCTTCTAAGTTAATAAAAGGAAATAAGTGTTTTTAGTCCCCAAAATGCTACACCCAGAGATCTGTGAGCCTCTAACAATGTAGTTAAAGCTGAATGGCCACCAGCAAAAAATGACTTTCAGGGACTGTAAATAATGTGATGGTTGGAACTAATCTTTAGTCTTGCCACAATTCTTATATGGGACTTCAGCCATTTGAACAGCTACAAGACCATGTCCAGATTAGGGTATCAATATCTGACCTAGTCCCCACCTCTGTCCCTCAACATTGTCCCCCACTTTTTCTTAGAAGAAGAAACAGGAGCAGATGAAATATTGCTTCTGTAGTTAATGTACTTGGCTACAAAAATGGCACTAGCCTATTATTTAATTTAGGAAAATTAGAAGCCTATTTCTGACCCAGCAACATTAGAAATTGAAGTCTATTTGTCACCTGCAAACACAGAGCTCAGCAGCAACAGTGCAAACTTCTTCATATTGGTCCCTAGTGTGATACTAATGTTATCTGGGAGGAACAGAATTCATTTTGTGAACCTGCTTTAGAGCAAAGATTACCTATTGTGCTTAATTGTGTGCCTGCTTAGGAGGATGTGGTATGGCTGGGAACAGTGCTGAAGGTGCTACACCTGTGATCCCAGGGTAAACCTTCAGCTTGCTTTCAGGATGAAGAAACAGCACTAATAGTTCTTGCAGAAAATGAGAATAAATACAACAACCCCTCTCCCAGGATACACTTGCTTGCAGTCAAAGATTTAGAGTTGTGCAGTCTTCAAGTGTGATGTTAGTGTGTACAACCAAACCAGTATGGACATTTCACATGCTACAATGTAACTGATTTATAATAAAGTACCAAGATGTTATTTGCTCCTTAAGAATGTATTGAGAAGATAATTCATTTATCAATATACTTTTTCATGTACTCAAATTATATTTATTTACTAGAAATTGGCATATATTATTACTTGCACTTTCCAAATTCAGGTTCAGAGAGACACTGTTTCACTAGGAATTCAATACAGCCATTGCAGTTTGTAGTTGTGGTTTAGAGCATGTTAAATTGTCAAGTACTACATTGTTGTGCAGTGTATTTTGTTGGTAAAATTGTGGATGTGTTTTTCTGATTTGCAGATGTAATTCATTTATCTTTCAAAAAAATCTGCAATAGAATTGTTTGAAACTCTGTCCTTCTCCAGATACTGGCACTGTGCACTGGGGCTGTCCCATTCCTGGGAGTGTTCAAGGCTCTGTTGGACAGGGCTTTAAGCAATCTGGTCTAGCAGAAAGTACACATGGCAGGGGGTTGGAATGAGATGATACTGAAGGTCCCTTCCAGCCCAAGCCATTCTGTGAGCTGTGACTCCAACTGCTGGCCCTGTAACAAACTGTTTTGCTTTACAGTTTTTAGGCCTGTAGGCTGCTGTCATTCAGGAATACCAGCATCTGTGGAATCTCTTGGAATCTGTCAGCTCAGGCTTTGGTATTTTTAAGGATTTGTACTCGCTCATGCTTCAACTCAGCTTTGAGTGTTTCAAATTGTTTTAAGCACAGACTGGTTCAAATAATTTCAAACTGGGACTGTATTGATTCCATAGGAGTTTTGTAGTGACATAAACAAAGAAAAGGATTGCATCTCTCATTGGCATGGTGGGAAACACGGCCTGCGTGTTGTGCCAATGATTCAACTTTCTTGGAACAAAGGTCTTCTGAATTTCTTGGAGTTTGGGTGATACAGACAAAGTTTGCAACTTGGCTGTTGTAAGCCAGAGTGTTGTCCAGTTTGGAATGAGCTGTAACTGGCCTTGTGTTTCTGTTTGGATAAATGCAAAAGCGTTCACCAACTTTTTCATTGCAACTGCGTGAATTGCCGAAGTAGTAATTAGGCTGAGGTTGGATCCCGTTCTCTGACTTATAGCATTGCCTCACAGAGAAGGCAGCAAGGGAATTATTTACCTTTTAATTGTAGTTCTCTGAAGGTGGGAGTCTCTATGGATTGATGCTCAGGGGGTCTCAGCTGTTGTGACCTTGGGTACTGAATGACTAGATTAAATGGTAAAGTTTAGAACTGGTCATAATGAGTTAGTACAAAAGGATGCCTTGAGGGGTCTATATGGCATATCATAGCCCCTAACTCCCAAATCCTTTTCAGACTAATTATAATAATTAGAACTTAAATAGGAATAAAACCCCATCTCTCAGGGGGAAGTGGGAGGATGAGTGTGGCTCTAATAGCGGACACCATGCTCAGAGAACTCAATTATAAGCAAGTAATTTTCTTCTCTCCAAAAGGTAATTGGCCTCTTCCACATCTCTTTTCTCACAGATGATGGGGGAGAATTGTGTGGAGAGGGTGCGTGCTGCCAATAGGAGCCAGGATTGCTGGTTAATGTGTGGAAAAGAAACCCAGCAATGGCCTTAATATTCTGCACTAAAAAGGAAATGTCCTGGACACTAAAAATGCCCAGTAGGATAATATGGGAAAAAATGCAGGAGTTCAATAGGTGGGTGTATTGAAAGTTGTCTTCACCACCCTGGAGTTAGATGACTTTCATACAGACCCAGAACAGGAGCAACTCTCAAAGCTTGCAGTTGCATGTCAATATCCCATTGTTAAGATCACCCCACACAAAGTATTATAACTTGGCTTTAAGTATTCCTCTGAGACTGCCAGTAGTGGCCAGTTAGTTCAAATGTGGCAACAAACTTCTGACAAGCAGTATGTATACCAAAGGTTTTGCATTTTTAACGTGCATGTTTAAATTTCCCTTTTTAATAGCTTTTGTTAAGGAGTTTCACTATGAAGTATTGCCAAAAAAAGAAGCTTCAAGGGAAAGGCTGTATACCCCTCTCTTGCTCCTGTTCTTCATTTTCATACCAGGCCACCCCAAGCAGCTCTTCAGCCTGGCAGAGAATACAACTAAAGGATCTTAAGTGACTTGAGGTTTGCTACTGCAAAATTAAAAATACTCTGCTGGTATTCAGTCAAGCTTAAGAGGGGTTTCTGGGCCTTAAGAATGCTTATGGCCCCTTATAATTCAGGAAATCTGATTTACTGGAAATGTTGATTACAAGCCTCTGCTGTACTGGTTGTGGACAAAGCCAGCTGAACAAACCTGTGATTAAAGTTAGGAAATTGTACAATGTCCTGCAGAGGGCAGGTTACTGGCCAGGTTGATATCTTTAATTTGACAGCTTTCTAGTACCTCTGAGATTTGCTTGCAGTTAGTAAAATGCATAAAATTCCAGAAGAGTAGCATGTGGCTTTTAGTTTTAAAACATTTTGTAACTGACTGATTTCATCTGACAGTAGTTTCAGAACAGATAGCAATTGTTTACAAAACCAGATGTTTTTATCTCATATTCTATAATTCTTTGCAGTCAGGAGGGAAAATAAATAATCCACTTTCCCAGAGATATGTCTTCATATAATAACAGGCTGTCTTCACAGTCTGTGTGGTCTGTGGTCTGAGAGCATTAAAACTCCAGACGTTCAAATCTCTGCATTTTTAGGCATGAAGTGGGAGTCCTTATCTTCCAGCTGCCCCCAAATTACAAAGTTAGTGTTCAGGTGTCTTTCTATTTGCTGTGGCATATAAGGATACATCTAAAAGTGCAATTACCCCAGGAGCTCCTTGGCTGGAAGGTATAACTGACTGTTCTCAGATTTCCAGTTATGGGTAGAGAACTGCACAACGCTGTGCATCTGCAGGGGACTCTCTGTTGCTACTTGCATCAAATATTGGCAAACTTTTAACTAAAAAACCTCTAAATGGTGTTTTTAACCTCTCTGGCATTCAGCATCTGTAAAAGCTGTGGTTGCCATAGTAGCAAGTTGTTGCCTGAGCAATAGTGTTCTTATGATGTCATCAGAAAATAGCCTGTTCCCAGGAATACCTTGAACTCCATATAGAAGAGTGCTGCCCTCAGTGTAGTTCAGTATGGAAACAATTAGAAATGCATGTTTTTATATTGTTATGAAATACTTCTTTTCTATGTGCTGGCACATCTTGACATCTGTGGTGGAATTTTTGAAGAAAACAGAATTGCTTTGAACTTGTTGAAGAAGAGTTATTATGTAAAATGTGTATCTGATGGTGAGTGGTTTTTACATTAACCATAGTGGCTACGTGCCTTTCTGCTATAGACTGGCTATTGTTTAACTGGAGTGTTTTATTCTATGTCACAAAGTTCATTCCAGTTTCTTAGCTCTGTTCCTGAAAGAACTACAAGTTTAAAGCTTAGTGATGGTATTCTTCTCTGTTCTCAGCACTTGACAAAGAGTGGCCTTTTCCTTGACATATATTTCTGTATAGAAATAATTGGCACTCTGTGAATTCTACCTTTTTTCTTGCTTGGATTAATACGTGATAAGTAACAGCTCTGAGATGGTGCACGCTGATCTGGGAGTGGCAGCAAGGAAAGTTTTGTTTTTTGTGCTCTATCCTGCACACTGGGTTTCTGCATGTCTCATCCTAAGAAGTTTTGAGTAGAACAAGCCACATCACCACTCTTACAGCTTTTCCCAGTGCATTGCCATGAATCCAGGAGCCTCTGCATGGCCCACGCACATGCAGAGTGACCAAGCATCTCACCTGGACCAGAGTGTTTGCTGAGACTGTTGCTTTCTGGCAGGCTGAACGAGCTCCAGCAGGGATAATGGAGCTGGCACAGCTATTTCTCATGCCATAAAACACCTGCTCTGTTGTTAGCCTGGTGGGTCAGTTTGTTCTTCTGTGGGCCACAGCTCTTGAGGGGTCCAGCCCTCTGTGCCTACCTAGGGTGGGGAACCCAGCAAATTCTTAGTCTGAAACTGCTAATCCTGTGTCACACAACCTGGGCCCCACCTGATCCAAGTGTCTGCCCTTATTTCATTTTGTGCCATCAAATGGCCCCAGTCATCCTCTGATCTTGTTTGACCTGGTTTTCAACAGATTCACAGAACCAGCAGAAGCTGCCCTGCCTACTGCCATGCTCACTGTGTGGTCTTGCTCAAATGTTGTTGGTTTTTTTTCTATCTCCTTTAAAACAGAATCTGCTATGAAAGATATTTTGCAATCTAATTTTTATCCCCAGTATATGCTGGAAAGGTTTAATCTTAGGAAGAAATTATTTGCTTAACTGTGAAGATGATGGGGCACTGGCACAGGATGCCCAGAGAAGTAGTGGCTTCATCATCCCTGGAAGTGTTCAAGGCCAGGTTGGATGGGGCCTGAAGCAACCTGGGATAAGGAAAGGTGTCCCTGCCCATGGCAGGGAGGTTGGAACAAGAGGATCTTTTAGATCCCTTTCAACTCAAGCCATTCTAGGATTCATTTAAAAATACTCTTAAAATTAAGATTTTGAAGCCAACAGAAATTGAGCTACATAGATGGAGAAAAGTGTTTGTAAGGGAATGTTTACACACTGTGTATCTTTTGCGCACTCAAAGTCAAATGAAATATTTTGCAGAATCTGTTGTATTTATTCTCAGCCTCACTGCCCCTTGTAAAATAGAAAGGATTATATTCTGCAGTAAAAGATTAATGGTTAGGGGTTTTTTAAATGGATATTTGTTAAAATTATGTGATGACACTGAAGAGGAAAAATGCTGTTCCAGTCTCTTCTTTTTTCCAGAAAAAATGCTAATTGGCCTGTTCTGCTTTTTAATAGTGGTGTTTATTACCTATTGAGGCAAATAAATTTGTTTAATTCCCATTTACTTTTATTCCCTTGGAAGAATAGTTAATTTATATTTCATTTCATGTAGGACACTCTGGACTTGAGCTGTCTTGTAGCAAAGAGAGCTGGAGAATGGAGCAACAACCGTATTATTGAAGAGCTCCATAGCCACAGACTGGGAAAAGCATGATCGGATGTGATTTTCAGAACAGATGCCCAAGCAGAGTTGGCAGTTAATTAAAAGCACTATGTACTTAATGATTAACTAATCACAGCGTGATGGCATTCAACGGAGATGCAAGAAACTTCTCTGCTGGATTCAACAGAGAAACTCCTAATGTCTGCCTTCAGGGTACCGTACTTACAGCCGTTTGCTTTTGCATTACCAGCAGAGACAACAGGAGCAGTTAGGCTGGCAAATTTCATTAAGCATTGCTTAGTTAAAACTTTAAAAACAGAAAAGATGGGCTTAGTCAACTCTGTATCTGCTGTGCATATAACACAGTGTGTCTTTAGCAATGGTATTTCACAGCCATGTTGTCAAGCAAGTGATGGCAAAGCGCTGTGAACGTTTAATCAAACTTCATGAGGAAGGTGCAGTAAGTATTATTTCCATTCTACCATGAGTAAATAAGGGAGAGAGAGATTACACATCATAAGTGACATATCTGTAAATAACAGTCTGGAATGTTCTAGATATTCACCAACTGATGGTGTTTCTTTCTGAGTTTTTTGCAATAGAATTACAGAGTCATGCTTACAGTGTAACACCTATTCATTTCAAGTGATTTTATTTTCTTTACCTGTTTTTCCAATATTTTATTCTTTTTAATTTTACCCTCAAGTATTCAATTCTTTTGCACAGGAGCTGTCTTTTTGCCTGGATTTATGTACAACACCTAGTACTATAAGGTCCAGTGATGTGACAACACAAATAATCACGATAGTGCATTTCTGCATTTCATAGATTGTGATCACAGAAAATCTAGTTATGTGCAAAATTCAATGCAGGAAGCTGAGGCATTTTCAACCCAATTAGAAAGCAAATTTCTGAGAAATCTCTGGGGTGATTGCTTTCTTGTCACAATTCTGCTTCATGGTGTGGATGCAGTCCAGATAATTAGAGCTAGAAAGAAGAATGACAGTGGATTAAAAAAAAAATTACCATTTCAATTCAGTGATGATACTGAAGAGAACATTTTAAAATTATTGTTAGAGATTGCCAAAGATAATTGTTCCTGTGTGATCATGTTTGGCAATATAAACCTGCTACTTTCGCCAGTAGTGAAGTGCTGGCTGTGAGTATGCCTGGGTCCTGCTCCTGACTCACACAGGCTGCAAGTGCAGGATACTCAGCCTCTATCTCCTTGCTCCTCAGATTTGTGGGTAGCAGAATCCAACATGGGAAGAGATGCTTGGATTAATTTTGCACTTACACTATGCACAAGAGATCCTTGGCTGGACCAGGGTATCTCACCCAACACCAAGGCAAACTGGGGCTTGTTCTCTTGATACAGCTTGAACGTGGTTTTCTTCCTTGCAGTTAGGTCTAATTCAGGGAAAAAACCCAGTGTTTATTACCTCCAGCTTTTGCCATGGCCAACTGTTGTGCATGTTCTGTTTTGGTGCAAAATTGGCGTTTCCCAAAGTGAAGCCTTTGGAAACATAAGCAACCAGCTTTTCTTTTTCAGGCAGTAGGTGGAACAATAAGACTGGCTGGTGCCTCTGTGGTGGCAGCAGCCATTCAGCCCACATTCCCATCAGAGAGGGTCTCTGGGTCCCTCCATCACCCTGATAACCCTTTCTGCTTTCTTTTCCCAGTCCTGCAGTCCTGCTCCAGCAGTCAGATGAGCTGTGAGCTGCAGACCAGGCACAGGAGGTAAAGGTGTCAAGTAGAGGTCCAGTCCCTTGGTGTCTGGGTAAAGCCCAGATATCCTTCTGTGTCCTCATGGCACTGCTGCAGTTTTCTGGTGCTACCACAGACAGGACAAATTTGTTTTGCTCTGCATGTCACCTTGTGGCTGCTGGCATGTAACTCTGCAGAGCTGAGACCTTGTCCCAGGGATTTGCATGTGCTCACTGGAACATATGGACAGGACACCCAAGGGTTGTTGGCCACTATCCAGAAGCCCAAAAAGATAAAACACCTGTCAAAATCCCTGATTTTTCAGTTTCAGGTTCCTGGCTGCACTATAGAGGAGCCAATACAAAGTGCCTAAGCTAATGATGATTCCAGGACAGTCATTGCCAAAGTAAAGCTGCTTCCAGACCCTGCTAGAAAAGGGGAGTCCCCATGGTTGCAAGGCTATAGGGTGGCTATGTGTCTTTGGAGTGGGAATGTTGCTGGACTTCTGTTGAAGTGTATGGTTGGTGCATGTATCTCCAGATTTGGGCACCCCTTTTTTGAAAGGAATAGTACCTGTTTTTCTCCATCCAAATAATAGTGAAGAAAGACATCAGAGGAGATGGACCTGTCAACAAGCTTGCCAAGAGAAGTTGTCTATGTGTTAAGAAAGCAAAGTAATAGTGACTGACCAAGTTAGAGGAAAGAAGGAAATCAAATAATAGCACAAACTGATCTGACAGTACATCTCCTTTGTTGCTCTGAACAGAAAAAAACAATAAGCAGAAGTGTTGCTAAAGTGAATGTGCTCAGTGCTTTCCACGTATAGAAGAATGTTCTGGCCTTGTTTTCAAGGCAGAAAAACAAAGAGAGGAAGTACAACATGAGCAAAGCCTGAAGTGGCTCCTCTCCATGGTAACGTGTTGCATGAATATCATCTTTTTGGTGATAAGGCAAGTAGGAAGCTCTTGAGCCCCACAGGAAAAAAATGTCTTGATCATCTCTCTGTGCCTTCTCTGGAATAAATAAGCACACCATGGATGAGAGATACTTAAAATTGTATTTGGGTTCTGTGGTGTTACTTTGGCATCATAATGGGCTGGTGCCAACATATCAGAATTTCCCACGGTCTTTCTACTTTTTAAAAAAAAATGGCATTTAAAAAAAAAATGTTACTTTTCAAAAGGCAGCTCATTGAAAAGACCACTGTTTTAATGGGAAGTTCCAGTGTTGAAGTGCCTATTACAGTACCCTGGGTGTAGGGGAGGCTGACCTTTCTCACAGGATGGCAATATAAAACTGAGACCAGTGGGAAAAGCCATGAAAGGAAAATATTTCTTTTTTTTCAGATTTCTCTGTTAAGATTCTCTAGGTTTTCAGTCACTTCAGGGCAAAAGCCCAGGAAAGAGATGCCAAGAAACAACAAGAGCAGAAAGCATCACTAGTGGTGGCTGGAGCACTGAGTTGCTCTGTGGAAGGAGCCAGCCCCAGTCACACTGATGCCAGGATGAGTTTTTTGCCTTTTCTTTTATATACCTTTTATACAACTTTTATGTATCCTTAGTACTTAGCATGCATACTTGTAATTCCTTAAGTCTGATAATTTAGCATAGTCCCAGTTCTCTGTTAGGCCAGGAGACCAAACATCCTAAAGGCCTCCTAGCAGGAGGCCAGAAAGCCCTAAGCTATCTTGGGAAACCAAGGTGCCCTCTCAAACATGTCCTGTAAACTGGAGATTTGGCCCATCCAGGGGGGAATTTCTCAGATGGGGGGATATCACACCATCCATCCAGGCCTCCCATTGGGGCACCCTTGTTAGATCTGCTAATTTGTAAGGTCTATAAATTGTACACATGATCTATTGGGGGTGTGCATTGTGGCACATCCCACCTTGGCCACACAGTGCACCACAAGGATCCTTATTAAAACACCAAGGTAAAAACCCCTTATCCCTTCACTGTGCCTGGCTCTCAAGTTTTGAAAACCAGGGAGAGGCATCAACATGAGCTCAGCTATGGAGCCCTGGTGTTTGCTGGCACAGCAGTGGTGGGCCATCAGGAGGAGACTTCTGGTGCTGTTTTCTGCCCCTTTCCCTTGTTATTTACTTGACATTGCCTCTTCCAAGACAAACAAGCTGTCAGGAGGAGAGGGTCAGAGACAGAGGGAGTGGTGATCATGCTGATCAGTGTCTGTATGTGCACCCATGTGAGGGTGAGCTCTTCTCTCTGTCACTTCCACAGCAGCTGGCCCATGCTCTGACTTGCAGCATTGATGAAAAATCAATGCTTGCCAAATGGAGACATTAGAAAAGTCACAGCAACAACATTAAATCAACAACAATAAATTAAAAATCAACAGCAACAGCAAAAATGTTGAAGTTAGTACCTTCAGGTCATGGAAAATAAGCAAACTTGAAAAAATATTTGCTTGTTTTTTTGTTTTTTGTTTTTTGTTTTTTTAATGCCAGAGACTGGTATGAAAAGATTGCTTGTAGTGAGAGCACTGAGCTGGGGTGCAGGGAGCTGATTTCCATGACCTCTGGAGAAAGGCTTCTTTATATAATTGTTAAAATGAGAAAAATCATGGAGATCTGAGATTTAACCTACAACCCTTACTCACTAAGTTGTTTTTTTAATGTTGTGGACTATTGAATGATAAAAGTAATTTTTCATTATGTTTGCCTCATTTCTATGTTACACTGACTTTATAAAAATGTTAGCTCTTTCTTTTAACATAGGAAGGATTTAAGAATGAAACTTTTTATCAGTATTAATGCCTGTTCTGTAAAGCAAGTTGATAACTATATGTTAGGGTACTGGATTTCACATTTCATATTAAGCAGGTATTCTTCTTCTGGGAAAATTAGTGGAAATGCTAAATAAATACATTTTTAAAATCCCAATCCTGTATTATTTTAACTTAGAGGATTTTCTACTTTTGGTAAAAATAGCCTAGAACTTGCAAATCAGGATAGTGGGGTAGATCTGTGAGAGATATACACACTTTTCCATTTGTCATGTCTGGTGCATTGTAGTTTTTTTAGTTCCTTACAAAAGAAAAAGCATCATATTTTTGAATAGGTATGCATTAGTTACTGAAACATTTCAGAAAGTCTGTCTCAGAGCAATACAATACCACTCCTTTCTATTTTTATACAATCAAAACTGATTTACAAAGAAAGACATGCTACCTGGAAAACAAACCCTGAAATCAATTGGTGGATTCTGCTGATTGCCATGTAAACTTCTTGCTTCATTTTCAGCATACAGGAGCTTAGAGGATGAATTGACCTTGTACAAACTTAGCCAACCTCAGCAATCTCCTGCCAGATGTGTGCTTCATTATTTAAGTGATACCACACTGTCAGACTCCTCCTGAAATGAAGTGGACATGCCAATGCAGCGTCTGGCCCTCAGATCCTCAGTTCCTGTAAGTAGAAAACCCTGTACAGACGGAGAGCTGATTCCATGGGCCCTAGGGAGGCTCACGTGGGTTTGAAATGTTAATCAATGCAGTTCAGACTGCTCTGAAAGTGCTGTCCTGAAAGTGGTAGAACTTTAAAACTTCTGAGCTTCTTGTCTCCATTATAGTGTGTGTTTATAATGTTTCAAAATTCATTATTTCTGGTGTTTAGGTAGATTTGATTACTAACAATTGCTAATGATTTCCTTTTTTAGAATACAGTTGAAAAATACTTGATTTTAGGTAAAATCAGGCTCTGTGCATTTCTATTTGCAAGAAATTGTGTGCTGTTATATAAATTAGACTACTTTCCCTTTCCTTCTGTGGGTATGTTTGGGGGATTGTTTTGGGGTTTGATTTGGCTCCTTTGTGTTTGGCTATTGTTCCAAAGAATTGGCATCACTGTCACAGTGAACACCTGTGAGCCACCCTCCCAGGGGGGTAAACTGAGCAAGTAAGTCCCCAGGACCCAGCATTTGTTCCCTTGATTCGCAGGCTCAGGCTGTAGGGAGGAGGAAAGGCTTTGACGAGCTGAGGCTCCCTCTGTAAATTGTCCCAGTTAGGACGCAGATACTGCCCTGTCACAAAAAGTCTGGTGGCAGCTGCTAAAAGGAACTGGGTGGAGTGATCAGTAAATGTGACACTTTCTATTTCCAGAGTGGGCAATACAAAAGGCACAGCAGGGTCTGGGGATGCACAAAGGAGCAGAAGTCAGCACTGGCACTGGAGAGCAGCCTGCTCCAGGAAGGGGACGAGCAGGAATGGCTCAGCTGAATCAGAGCAAGCCATGCCATGAGTGCATTTCATAAGCACAGCTTACAAAGCATACTGGGACTCTTGCAGGGAGCAAGGGGGACTTGTGGCAACATTTATTTTTCACCTAACTTGATGTTTTGGGGAGTTTTATTTTCTAAATAAGTGTGTTCTTGGAGGCAACAAGGATGGCCATCCCTATCTGAACCTGATGACTTCTTTTTCAGGAGACAATTTAAGAATTTCACACCTCACTTAATGCCAAATTTAATTTGATACTTTTTCATAAAGATTACTTGCACAGTGTGGAGGCATTTGGTTTAAGCAAGGCTTGAAAGATTCTGAGCATTTAGAAGTGTGCAGCAGAGCGTGCCAAATTAAGCTGGTTTTCTAAGCAGAGACAGTTTCTTTGATTTTCATTTATTTATTCACATGTAATTATTTAAAATTACACATGAAGCTAAAAGAAAATTCTCTGAATTCATGGGAAAAAAAAAGCCATTTAAGGATGCACAATACTGTGACAGCTGAATGAGAGTTCTTCTAATGATGTGAGGGCTATTTTATGCATTCCTTTATGCATTACTTTTGGAGGGGAGGAGTTTCTTTCATTAATTGGTGATATTTAAAGCCTTTGGCATTTCTTTCTTTGAACATTCTGTAATCCATTCAGCCATCATGTCAAGCAGCTTCACTCCTGTACATTTTTGTATATCTGAGGTGGTCTTTAGGTTTCAGGTAAAAGGTTTGTATTGTGCAAGGTGTTTTACTGCTATTGGATAAAAGATTTTGGTTCATGGGTCTGCAATCCAAATAGATGAACAAGAAAGAGGAAGGAAGTGGATGGTGTCTGAGGCATCTGTTCAACAGGTGAGAGCAGGGAAACAAATCAAAATTCATGACTACATACAGCCTTCCACACAGGACCAGCACTGCCTGTACCCTTGGTGCAAGCCCTTCTTGGTTTTGCAGGAAGGTTTCCAAACTTTCATCAAATCTACCACTCTTTTTTCTTTAATCGAGTAATGTTATAATGTAAATACAAATTGCTCATACAAAAGTGTGTTCATGCACATTCACAAATCAGGTTTACTGTTGAAGGTATGGACAAATTAAACATTAGCTACAAAATGGAGCTGGTGTAATGTGTTACTGCAGTGGAGATCCTCCAGAGAGAGAGGTTTTGCAGTTAACCCTTTCACCATGCATGAATAGTGTGTTCACACTCAGAGATGCAAACGGTTTGGGTTTCCCTTGGGCCTGGACACAGCAGTCAGGAGCTGTCCTCAGAGGGGAAAGGAGGCAGTGGAAGAGTGCTGCCATCAGTCTTCAGCTTTCTTTGTCCAGGCAAGAAACAGTACAAAGGGAAATTATCAACAGCTCTCAGCTTAATCTCCACTGCTGTTTTTGAAGAAATACATCATATTGCTTGTAATACTACAGAGCAGTCTGAAAATACTTGAAGAACAAGGAGGCACTGCAGTCAACTGAAGTGACTGCTAGAAGGCTGAGTGAGAGCTTTCCCAGAGGCTTCCCATGGCACTTGGATCCATCCTTGAATTTGGTTGTACTTCCCTTCCCGCGTGTCAAATGGGGAATTCTCCTTTACCATGTTGCAAAGACAAGGTATATCACTTGTGTACAGGTAAGTCCAAAAGGTCTCTTGAACCCTGTCCTGCTTGAGTAAAAGCTGCCTATGATTTGTCCAGGCTTGCAGAAAGTGTAAGCCATGGTCAGCTTGTCCAGCTTAACACTCTGCTCTCTCAACTATTTGTTGGGACTGGTTTAGGAGTGCAGTAGCACAGCTTTGTTGCTTCATTGTACACAGAGCATAGACAGACCTGGCAGTCGTGTCAGCCGTGAAGGTCAATGGACGTATCTGTGAGGATGTGGATGGAGGTACTTGAGGAGAGAGCACCAAAACCACTTCTCCCTGCGTGTACATCTATATCCAGAGGTGAGTCAGGCTACTGGCATGAGGAGAAGGGAGTGGGAAGCACAAGTTTCTTGCCTTAATAGCACTGTCAAAAACTTTCAGTCTTCTTTCTTCAAAAGCATTTGAGAACCAGAGGGGACAGCTTAAGAGAAAAGTTGCTCTAATGGAGAGAGATGTGGAGGCAGGTCATCCTGAAACTGCACTTTAACTGTATCACTATGGATCATTCCCCATCTGACACACGCTCTGAGCTCTTTAAAAATCCAAGCACAAGATGTTTAGCTTAAAATTATTTAACAATATTTTTATTGTGTTAAGATCCACTTTTTTCCCCCAGTGTTGCTAAGTCTGGCCTTGAGCCAGTGCTGCTGGTGCTGTGGTGCTGGAATACCCAGATTGTTTTAGGGAAACCTGTTTGATGCATGTGTCAAATATTAGAAGTTTTGAATATATTTTGCCCTAAAAGCTTTTTTCTTTTTCTTTTTTTTGGCAGTCAATTCTGTTGTAGACCTGTTAAAAATTAGTTCTTTATTACTTATGAAAGCAAAACCCACATTTTGAACAGGTCAGTGAAATTATTCAGCCATAGGTTTACTCTAGCAAGTGAGACCAAAAGCATCATTATGCTTATTTAATATTTTGAGGGGAAACGCACTCACACACAAAAGGAATTAAAAATGTATGTTTAAAAAAAACCCCCAAGCATTTGAGACAGTGACTAAGATTCATCTCTAGAAATATCATTTATTCTGTATTACAAGTAGCCCTTTTCCAGGGCTGATCAAGGAGCTGCATCAAGGGTAATACTTGACTCTAGTAAAATTCATCGATTAGGAAATGTATCACTGAACACCTCAGCAAACTAATGTTTAATAGCTCTAGACCATGCGAAGGCCAAGCATTCAATTTCACTTTAAATGCATTGCAATCATAAATATATTTTGAATAACAAGGTAATTGAGCATGAAAATTGTTAGTTACATATGCAAATGGATTGCTACACTCTGGATTAAGAATTGTCTGGGCTACTTCTGTATCCTCATGGTTAATTGCCCTTATTCAAAATTCTATTAACAAAACATCCCCAAATTCAAGTAGTTTTTCTTTGTGAATAATGTCCATTTATTAGCCCTTTCTAAAGGTTAGTTTGCCATGGAGGCAGTTTTAGAGCAGCTTATTATTTGCCTGACTTGAGCTGCACACGGTTCTTAATCGTCTTTGACAACCAATACTCAACTCCCTCTGCATTCAGTGCTGTCAGCATTTGTGTGTGTAGTGCACCTATGCAGCAGCTCTGCAGTTCTGATCAGCAGGGTTAGAAACAGGTGTTACCTGTCCAAACACACAGCACTGCTGGAGAAAAGATACCAGTGAAAAGCAGAATCAGATTGAGGATGTGTTGGTACGAGCAGCAGCACAGTAAATTTGTCTCATGTTGTACACGCAAGATATTTATCAATGGAAGTTTTAGCTCAATTAAAAGTGGCATTTTGCTGAACTGTCCAATTTGAAGATGAAAGATAATTTATTCAGGTGTGCACAGAAAGGGCTTTGCTCATTGCAGTAGGGCACAGTGAGTGAATTTAGTTCATGATGAAAACTTTGGGCCAGTGTTCAGAGCCCAGCCCTGATCTCAGAGTGCCTCTCCTGCAGGGCAGAGACAAACAGCACCACAGGCTTTGTGCAGAGAACGCATTAGAAATGTTTTTCTCAAGAAGTCAGTGGACTCCAGTTTTTCATTTCCAGGAGCCCCCTGGTGCTGAGAGGGATGAAGAGCCTGTCCCTAAGTCACAACAGGAATTTTGCAAGTTAAAACCACTTTTCTTACACAAGTCCCAGCAATGTTGCTTTGCACAGGCCAACTCTAAGGCCAATATGCTATTAAGAGTACTAACTGTAGGTGGTGATGGGTGTTGTTTTGCCTTTGCTGCTGCTCTTGGCTGCCTGTGGTAACAGTCATTGTTGCTGCAACTGAACCCTCAAAGCTGCAAACTTAAAATCAGAGCTTCAAAAATTTGCTTTCTATCAAATGCATTAAGGAAATTAATTTAGCAGTCTTCTGTGGTCATTGAAAGACAAGTGACAACCCATTTTTTCTTTTAAGATTTTCTGCCGTTGCAGTATTTGTCTGCTTTTTGAGGAGATTGGATTGATTTTGGAGTTACTAAAATGTGGTCCCTCATCCTTCAGAAACCAGAGAGAAAGGATATTATTATGCATAATCCTTGGCTGCTATCATGGAATTCCATAGGTGTAATTATACCAGGGAGATAGATAGTAAAAGAATTGAGAAATCTGGAATAGAACAAAACAAGGAGAATGATTAAAGTGCATTATCCCCTACAAAGAAGTTTCCAGGCTGTGTGACTTTATCTTGTGTGACATTAGGAGGGTTTGGTTGTTCAAATAAACAAAAATGTAAAAAGCCACTTAGAAAAACTTAGAATATCGTTGTATTTCCAGAACATTATCACATTATCATGTGTGAATGCGTATATGTAAAAAAGATTCTTCCTCTATCAGTGTTTTAACAGTTCTCATAAAAAAAAAAAAAAAAGAGAGAGAAAATTCGACATTAATATAGGAAGAAGGGAGAGAATAAAATTCAAGTAAATGCATGCTTTTATGTTTATATTCATGCATTTCCTCAAATATTTCATCAGATGGTCTTTGGCCAGTTCCTGACCTAATGCATAAGTAATGTTTGAAACCCTCAAGGGAAAAGAGAAGGTTGTGTCCTGCCCTGTTTGTTCCCCTTCCCTGCAGGCTGGGGTGGTCTCTGCTGAGGTGTGACAAGGGGTGGCTGTGCTTTGTTCACCTGTGAGTGCAGGCTGCAACTTCGTGTGAGCAGAGTTTAAATGTGAAAAGCCACAGGGAGCTGGATTAATATGTCCACATAATCATCTTTTAGGATCTATTCACAACACCACTTCTGTTGCATCTTTCTTAGTTTTGGGGGTTCATTTTTTTGTTTGTTTTCTTTTAATTTTCTGGTAGATTTAGTAGTAAAAAATGGGATAAGAGCCTTACCTAATTCCTAATGCTATTTTCCCCAGTCTTTTGAATGATTTCTGCTTCAATTCAGTGTATATTTATTATTTCTTCTCAAACCCTTGATCTGGAGGTTTTTAATCAACAAAAATGTTTTCCTGCTTATCATGTATTTGAAGTTGCTATGCATCATCCTGTGATTTTATTTATTTATTTATTTCCTGCCTGCCACTACTTCCCACTGCCCTGTGAAGATGCTAGAGCCACTCATTTTTAGTGCCAATAGTTTGATCAAATGAACAGCCGTCAGAAATTATCTAATATATTTGCTATTCCTTTTGTTATAGTAGAGACCTAAAGCACAAAAGCACTGTATCAAACACAAACCAGGATTATTTAGGTATTTTGTTACTTAGGTCTTCAAAGTATTCAAGTGCATTTTTAAAACTATTAGTAAAATGTAATTTTTAGAAAATGTTCAGTGCCCAGAGTTTCACCCACCTGAGAAATCCCTGGAGTAGTTACTCTCTTCTTTTGAGTATTGACTCTGCTGGCCTCATTCTGCTGCACTGTCGATCACTGAGGCTGCTTTTGTTGGCCTGTCATTCTGCAGAGATCAAAAGCACTGAGAATCAAACCTTTTGTTAGCACACGAAAGCTTTGCCACCTGGAAAAGTGTGTCAGCTTTTTTGATTTATTTGTTCAGAATTTTTCACTTATTGCCTTCTGGGTCAAATGACAAGTATTTGGAGGCAGAGTGTAGCTTCAAAGTCCCCTTTTTTAAGGAACCAAATTATGTAGCTCACCTTAGTAGAAAAAATATTTCTGATCAAGACAGTTTGCTGCATCAGGTTTCTCAAAGGATAAACCTACTGCATCTCTAAGCTGTTTTTCTTCACTTGCCCGATTCATCTAGTGAAACTGGGGGGAGGCAAGTAGAGTTATCAGGGCCCAAAGGCAGGGGATGAAAGCAGAAAAACTGGCTTTTCTCTTCATGACCCTCTCTTTGGGAAACAGCTTTTGCTCATCTGAAGAAAAAAAAAAAAAAAAAAAGAAAGTTATTTTCTTTATTAACTTCTGAACAAGTATGTAACTTTACACTCAAATCTATGCTCAGTGACATGTTTTCTTCCTAGCTTTCCTCTAATACTTTTGACACTCTCCATTAAGCCAAATATATTATAACATTCTCTTCTAGAAATCAATCTGTAGCAGCAGCTAGCCTGGGCTACTACTTTAGGAAAACACAGATATTTTAAATTTCTTAATGTTTGCCTTTAGAAATATTATAATTGGGAAATAGGTGGAAATTTTCCTTAGATGTGCATATGCCAGACCTGCTTGCTTTTGAAGAGCTATGATTGTCAGAGGTCCAAAATGGGCCAAGTCAAATTAGCACTAATTAGCACTTCAGCAGCATCATTTGTGCTGTAAATGTATGCTGAATTCACCACAACTTACTACTGCCTCATCGTGGCAGCCTGTGAATAAATCCTTAAGTGCCTCACAGATGCTTCGGTGTTTAGAGGGCATAAACCTTGCCACAGCCAGGGAGTGTGGTAGTCCACATTTATGGGAATCTGGTATGTTCAAAATGAAAAAAAAACCACTTCTTCCTGTTGCCAAGGTGAGAGTCACTCATTAATACTGAGACAGTGTTTTCATATGGTACAGGATTAATTACCTTATTTTTGTAAAGCATTGTTCAAAATTTCCCTGAATTCTATCTGGTAGTTGCATTAGTAATCTACTTTGTAAACTAAAATCTGGGAGATTTATTTATAAGAAAGGGCTTTTTACACAGGCATCTGCCTGCCTGCTTGCCTAATTCCCCTCTCCCATTTAGAAATCCAAGAGTGAAGGTGGCTGCCTCTGAAACAAATAATGCAGAGGGTCCCTTAACAAAGCGAGGGGCTGCACTTGCTCTTCTCCTGCAAAATTCAGTGGTGCTGCTCCCTGGCTGGATGAACAGCTGTGGCAGCAGCCCTGAGCAGGAGGAAAAAGAGTGGGGACAGTGGCAGATGAGATGGAGCAGGAGAGGAAGGCAGCATTTGGTTGAGCAGTTGGGTAGAGATGAATTTTAAGCAAGGGAGTGTTGGCAAGAGGTTTTTGAAAATGGTCAAAACATGGAACAGAGCTGATAGTATGTCCCATGATGCTGAAAAGATCACTGAGAGATGGGCTGGAAAGAGTTGCATGAGGACACCTAAATACATTTGATTTGAGCAATGTTCCTAATGCTGATGAGACTGGACATGCTTTATGGGACTACTTGAAGCACTTTTGTATTTTAATCATACTAAACTTTGTGACAGTAAGAAAACAAAGGGCCTGTCTCTACTTCTTCCCTGAAAATGTGACTCAGAAGCAAACTTTTTCTATCTCTTCCTTAGAAACCTAGTAATGCTCAAATGTTTTAAAACACAAACACAAAAAAACTGAAACCTTGTTTAATGCATCTTCATGAAGAACTGACTGCATCTTTTTTTAACTGAGTGCCTCATCCAAGGCAATGAAACATTTTAGCAGTAAAAGAAACTACCTTGGAATGGATGTTTTCATTGGTCATCCATCTACTGCACTGTAAAACAGTAAATGATCTTTTTGATGTCTCCTCCCAGCAAACATCAGTTCTCGTTTTCAGGGTTTCTCTCTGGCAATTGTTTACATTAGGGGATGCTGCTTAAAAGAGATAAAACATGCTATGGATGTGATAATATAAAATTAATATATAATGCCACTGAAGAAGCATATGTTAAATGCTTCTCCCAGGGCTAAGCAGGGTATTTAATCACCAAAGTTTTGGTCTTTGGCCTTTTAAAATGCTTGACTGCATTCATTCAGGAGTCGTGGCCCCCAGGGTGTTACACAGAAGTTTGGAAAGGTTGAGGTTTGATAACAGAACACTGCTTGCATTGATTTCTTCTGGTATTCACTAAAACTTACAAAGAATTTAAACAGCACATTTATGTTTCTATAATCTCTGTAACAATAAGCACAGGGAAATGGCCTTTTTTAATCTCTGAATTGTAATTGTGAAAATGATGTTATGAGAGCTTATGATTCAATATTGTATTTTCACATCTTAACTGTTAAGAGTAGTGATGTTTGCCTTAGAGTTTGAATTAAAAATATATTGTATCTGGTATATTATTATTATTATTATTATTATTATTATTATTATTATTATTATTGCTCCTGCATTCTCATGCAAGCCATAAAACCATTTTAGCATAAATTCCTTACTTAAATGCTATTATTAAGTGCTATCAGGGTTGAACACCAGTCATTAAATCCTTCTGAGCAGTAACAACTGGGAGAGTTTAATGGAGCCCTCATCAAAGATGAACATGGAAGAAGATGGAGAGAAGCTTCTGTGCATGCTGCCTGTAGCCTGGAGGGGAACAGAGCAAGGAGAACCTCTATAATTTACTGTGCTTCTCTGTTGTAGGGAAAAAAAGAATTAAAACATGTAACCTAAACCAAAGCCCAGTAAAGCCTGTGGGAAGCTTTCTGTTAACTTCAATGTGCACTAGATCTGGTTGATAGATTTCTAAAATACAAAGCGTTTCACATGGTGTGTTGAAGAGGTTTTTCCATGCAATGGACACACATAATGAGATCTTTCATTCTCTCCTTTTCCCAGATTTGGCCTTGAAGAAAACCCTAGAGCTGAATTTTGCTGAACTTTGGGCAGAGTTAGATTCTGACCTGAATATTGAGGACAGAGTCCTTGTGTATTTTTGTTTGTTGCTGTTAAAGTTCTTTATCCTTTGTTGCTCTGTTCTTTATCATCTGCAGGGTAAAGGATTCTGAACCAGAAATAGATTTGCACATGGAGATCTGGGCTGTGGGAGCAATAGCTCTTCTTTCACCCCACCAACAGGGCTGGTTGCTTCCCTCCTGCAGCACTGTCTCCATGAGAGGTGGAGGGTTACCTCTACACATAGATAATGGTAAGTGTCTCTTTTCCTCAGCAGGAATGCACAAGGTAGAATATCTTGTAGAAATTCAAGATTTGCCTTTCATGCAGTTGGATATGAGCACACTAGCATGCCATTGTATCCTTCTAGTTGATTTTGTCATCTGATATTTAGTTTCTTGAGTGGCTTTTTGCACCAGCCACCTACACATCCCAAGTATCAGAAATCTTTTTTTTTATTAAAGGGTTGGTTTCCTTTTCTCTGAGATTCTTGACAATGTGATTCATGGGAGCAATGAGGGATTCTTTTCCTGCACAAAATTATTCATTGTTCAGGGAGAAAATAGTAGTGCCCTCTTGGTATCTGGAAAAGAGAGATCATTGCAAGAAATCATCCATTATTTCTCATTTCGCACTTGAACATTGACTCTAGAAGTGTTGCAGTTGCTTTTTGGATTGGGCATCTATTTTCCAGGATTTGGAGTGCTGCAGATTCCAAAGGCCATCTCCTGCTTAAATGTATTATCACAGTTTTCCCAGAAGCACAACTGTTTTAGGTGGCTGTTTAAGTCACTGGCAAGCCTTGAGGAGAGAGGACACGAGGCTCCAGCTGAACAGTAGTTCTCTATATTTTCTGTTCCTTTCCATCAGAAGATTGGGATGGAGGTGCTGTGTGCTATTTGGGAGGGCTGTATACTTACTTTGTGAGCAGGAGTGAGTGGAGTCTCCCCTGTGGGCAGCTTGGGACTGGGAACATGTTTGGAGAGAAGTCATCCACTGCATTTTCTCAGCAGTGTTTGACTGAAGCATTCATTTTGCTGTCCCCAGCCAAGCTCTCAGTTCAGTTCCTACAGACAGAGTGCTGCTGTCACCAGGGAGTCCTGGCAGGAGAGCCAGAGCAAACCCCAGGACCTGCAGCAGGCTGCCCCATGAAGTGTCCCCATCTCTACTCCTGGCTCCTTCAATTTTCCAACAGGAATTTTTCATTTGGCTAATTTTAGGACTTCCCTGCATGAAAGAGATGGGGCAAGGAGGGGAAGGTGGCTTTGCCATTATTTTAGATTAATTTATTATTTTTTAGAAATTAGTCTGAAATGTCTAGGAACAGATATAGAGTGAGGGAAAGAAGTGCCTGTGTCACCAAAGTGATATCACTGTGCAATTATGTAAGGTTTGTCTTTCCCTTTGCAACTGAAAGTAATGACACATCAAAGCTGCTGCCTCTAGTTGCTGGTTGCCTGTAAGAGTTTCAGGTTTCTGTGTTTTATCCCAAGATCATGTAGACACCTCACAGTCAGTACTCAGCACACAAGGCAAAGACAGAGCACCTGCTCATGCTCAGTTTAATTCCTTTAAGTTCTCTCGTAGCTGTCTAACTATACAAGCAGCACAATGGAGACTGACTTGTTTGCATTGCAGAGCCCTTTTTGATATTCAATATCCCAAATTATTTTAGTGAGTAGATATGATGAGAGCTTTATAGAACTGCAAACAGTCCATGAAGATAATACCCTGGGGTAACTCATTTGCCTAACACAGAGCATATACTCAACAGGTATAACACAGTACAAATATTTACTAAAATCAGTTTTTGGTGTTTACCTTGGAGTAGGAGAGCACATTCTGAACAATTATTCTCTTTTGTGCCCAGCTAAGCAATGCAGAACATATTCAGCAGAATCCTGTAGTCAAGCCATGGATGCACACACAGTAAGCTAAGTTAAAATGTGTCCTGTTTTGTTATGCTGACCACAGGAGAAATAAAAGGTACAACTAGACTCAGGATTCTATATCAAAAATTATATGTTTAAGCACAATTATGACTTTTTTAGTATATTTACTCATAATTATGAAGAGTCAGGTCAGAAAGGCCCTTGAAAAGTTTACTGTGGCATTTCCAGTGTCTTGCCTAAATAATGAAGTGGATGTCTTTGACAAATGCTTATCAGCCCTGAATATGTGGGTTGTACAGAAAAGCAGCAAGCTGTTCCTCATGGTAGGCAAAGCCTGGGCTCCTGGGCAGCACTGTCAAGGTCTCTCACAGAAGTGTTTGTGCTTTTGTGTCCCACTGAAGGCTGTTGGTGCCACTGCAGCTGTGGCAAGGCGCTGCTGCTGTCAGCGGGGCAGGTGCAGTGTGCTACCAGAAACAAAGAGCTACAGATGTGACTCCTCTTGCTGTGCTGCATTGCTAATATGGTCACATTCTGCTTTTCATCCACTCCTTTAAGCACTTCTTCAGTTTCTGGCTTCGTTGAAATTGAAAGAGATGAGTTTGGAAGGATGCAGATGAAAATAGTCCATGGAAAGATATTTTCAATGAGGTCACTTCACTGTTTTATGAGATGAGGAGGAGCTTAAGGAGAACGGTTCAGGCTTGCTAAGAATGAAGATTTCTGATAAAAGGTAGAGATTCTCAAACATTCATCAAACAGTTTATACCCAGGATGTCATGTTTTTCAAATACAGTACCATGTTTTTGTGTTGTAGACATAAATCATAAATTGAAATGAGGTGACTTAACAGTTAATATATGTACTAATTAGAGTGAGGATAGACCTGCAGTATCACAAAATTCTAATAGGGTCAGGGACGAAATACTACAAGAAATGCTGTTTTTTTCTTTGTCTGGGAGCCTTTATCTATTTTAATTCCTCTCTATTGAAATATGAATCATGTGAATCCTACCTTTAATTTGTTTCTTTATCAGTGCTTTGTTGACTTCATAGTTTATACAAAACACAGCAGGGGAGAGCTGTGAGACTATGTGTCAAGCATTATAATGCATTAGAGTAATCACTTTGCTCTCTAACACATCAGATTTTGTCATCAAGTTTTATGAGTATAGGCGTTATTTTTCTCACAATCTCCTGAAACTATTCATCTTAATTAACAGTGGTATAAGCTTCTTCATAAAGTTGGAATACATTTTATCATAAAGAAATTTCATACGCACCTGCTTATTATTTCTAAACAAAGTGATGCAAAAAAAAAATTGCTATAGTTCAGAAAGCTTTATTTTTAAAATTAACTTGAAAATGTTAGTGCAAGGTTAGAAGTTGCAGTACTTTCCTCTCAAGGGACCAGATGGTGAACTCTGCTTTGTGGTTCATAGACCTCTGAGAGTTCCTGAGCCCCATCCTCACACCTGGCAGACACTAGTATGTGCTGGTATAGTGTCAGCTTCCCAAGGTATTCAGGCAGTTGTTTTTGTTCTTGCTGTGATGTGATAGGTTTTCCTATCATCCTGTAGGTATTTTTAAGTATTTTTTGTCTTTTGACCCTTATCCAAAAATGCTTTTTAATCAGGGGTCAGCAAATGCACCACAGTTTCAAAAGACAAACAATACAAAGATACAATCCAGCTGTTGATGGCCAATGCTATGAGTGGATTTCTTAAGTGCGTGCTCAGCTACTGCTCACCAGATTTTCAAGGTAAATAAAATTTGAGCCAAGTAGTTCCTGTCCCCTGAGCAGTGCATGGTGACTGTGAACTGCGGTACCAGTTCACAAGCAGCAGCTCCCAGTAAGCTGGCACTGGCCTTGAGAATAATTTTCAACAGTGTTATTTCTAGTGCCAGTTTTTTCCTGTAATTTTTTTTTCAGGTTGATGAATAGAAGACCCTGAAAGAAGAGGTTTGGCATTTGTTTTCTTATGTGGCAAACAAAGAACAGCATGGTCATAGCAATTTTCAAGGCCTCCTTATTCATCAGCAGCCTTAAAGTATCTGTGCCATGTCATTATGAAACACTGTGGGTATTTTTTTTCATCAGTTGCAAAGTAGGATTTGACAAGGGAAGTGCTCAAAGAATGATAAACAGCTGGAGACGTCTTGTACATTTGAATACAGCATTTATAGATTATTTCTATTATCACTTTTTTGCTATGTGGTGGTTCACTCTTTAAAACCCTCAGCATTATTCCAAGATATCCTTACAAGATTTACCTTTGGGCGAGCATATCCCCTTCACCTCTGAGTTCTTTATGGCCTCATGCTGGGTTCTGTGGGGCTTCTTGTGTTTAGGAGTAGAGGCTGATTGTCAGAGAGCAGGAGCAGGTTTGGCACTGTGAGGCTCCAGGATATCGCCTGCCCTGCTGGGGCTGGGCAGGAGCCAGCAGACGTGCTGAGCCTGCTCTGCCATGGCAGGATTCTGTCCTGCTGGGGGCAGCTCATGTGCAGAGTGGCTCTGGCTGTGCAAGGCTGCTTCATGGCTGCTGGCTGAGCACCCTGCATTTCCCTTTTCTATGGAGATCCAGCTGAACTAGCATGTTTTTGTCTGGGTATTGCAGTCTTACTGTATAAAAAGATTATTTGAACTCAGAGAGCAAGGCGCTTTGAATTATTTTTCCCCTAATGATGTTTTGTTTTCCAGTGTTGGATTGAGGACGTGAATTTGGGTGTCAAAACATGTATCTCAGGTTCTGTAAAGGTGAGGAAGTCTGTGTGTTTGCAGTCAGGATCACAGCCTTGTGCAGACTGTGAGCACTCTATCTAGTGCTGGGCAAGACAGGTTTTAGCAGGTGCTGGCATTTATGGAGAAGCAGTTTGTCTGTTCATGTCACTCTGTGCAACAGCTGCATCTGAAATTTGTTGCCCTTTGTTTATAGACTGATCCTGGTATTTGGAGCACTTTGAGTGTTTCATTGCTCAGGTGTCCAGAGTTTGAAACAAAATCAATTATAACTGCTATAGGCAAGGGCGTTTATGGTCATAATGTTCAAATGACAGTGTCAGGGGAAAGCATCAGGAGCTTCCAGCTAATGTTTATTTGCAGACATCTCTACACAGTCTTAAAATAGTGGTAATTGGTACAGGAAAAGCAGGTACAGCATGATCTCTGTCCCTACAGAAAAGTAACAATATAGATAGGTAATATAATGTTAGAAATGGAAAAATAAGATGTGATAAAAAATTGCAAGTCATGCTCTAGATGGAAGCTAGTTGGTTTCACTGCACCGGCTTCTAATGGCAATCTCTTTGCAGGATACTTCAGAAATGATGGATTGAGGCACACACATAATGACCTGTTCCAGTCAGGAGCTGAGACAGCCTCAAAGGGAGTTGCTGATGAGATCTATGGAATGGGGCATGTGAGTGTATACAAGAGCAGTGCTGGTACAGTTTTGCATTTATATCTTCCTGCCAAAAAGTTTAAAGAAAAAAGTCAAGACTGCACATTTTGGAGGATTAATCATCTGAGATTTTTCCCTAATTTATCACCAGCAGGAGTAATGTTCTCTTTGTTTCTGTTTTACAGGGACACCCACATAGCCTTTAAAAAGCATAAATAAAATTGCATCCACGCAGGCTGTGGGTCTGTGCAGCAGCTGTTCACATGACACTGTATTTTATCTGCATACATTTAATCCTTTTTTCCTGAGCAACTGTCTCAATCTGTCAAAATATTTGTAAATAGATTCAGTTTCCAGTGAAATTTGCTTTCACTAGCACAATACAGAGACAGGGAAGACTTATGCCCAGTGGGAAGAAAAAAATAGAATTGTTTTCCATTGCAGGTTGAACAGCTCAGTCCTAAGGCGTTTGCCTTGATGACTGTGTGAAGCCAGTGCTCTCACTTAGCAGCTACCTCATTTCTGGGATGAGATGTTTCATTTCAGCAGACAGATTTCTCCCCAACTGAACAAGCACAAAAGAGAATGGTAGGTAATAGAGGACAGCTCTGTATTTCAGTAGAGAAGGAATACACCTGGAAAGAAGGGATATTTGGCATTTGTTCCTTTTTTTGACCCTTAACTCCCTGTGTCCTTCTCTTGTGTCCCTCCTCTATGTAATGTGTTAATGTTCCCTTCCTATCTTTCAAACCTCCACAGTCTGAGGGTGCCTGGGAGTTTAGTGACAATTTACTACAACAGCTCAACAAATGAGCTGGTCACTACCTTTCAGTGCTTCAGCAAATTCAGTCTGTGCCCAGCCTCTTTGTGAGTGACCCTCTGGGTGCACAGGTGTGGGAAGAAGATCACAAGAGCCTCTTGTCCTTCCAAGTCCATCCTTTTTGTGAGATAACACAGATCCCTATTGGACTCATCAGACAGGGAGAAACAATGCTTCCTGACAAAGTGGGGATGAGGGCAGATACCATCATGATGTATAATCACTTTCCAGAACCATCCTGGAGAAAGTTTGTTAAAGCACAGCATGCAGGATCACTTTCAGAAGTGGAAACACACAGATAGGCCAGCACTGCCCACCAACATGGTCTGTCAGTCTATTCTGCATCAGATGCCTGTGGGCTTCCACAACAGCTTCTGTAGCTGCAGTCAGACCAAAGCTGTGCACTTGGAGCTGTGGAAATCCACATGCTTTGATTGCACCCTGAAGGAAATAAGCCTTACAGCTCCTATCAATATATTGAAATTTACCTCTGTTGAATAAACGAGAAAATCCAGATATCAAGCCTTAATCTGTAGCAATGAAAGTGAGAGATTGATGTGTTTGCTAAAGCAAGGGGATTTCAATGTGCACAGGATTACCTGAGGCCTTACAGAAGGGTTGGCAGGGGGAAGCAGCTGGTTCAGTTGGTTGTGTAGTTTGGTGGATGTCTCAGTCTGGGCAGGAGCTGCTTTTAGGGTGACTAGAGCAAAGAATGTCACTGCCCTACCAGCAGCACCAAGCATTAGCCACACCATTTTAGCACAGTCTTGAGCCCATCCTTTAAGCCTCTGGATTAGGTCAAAGGTACCTTGTTTCAAAGCAGAACAGCTGACAGCCACCCAGTCTCAGCTGAGGGGGTTGTTCTGCCTCCCAGCTGGGAGCACTGATGCTCTTGCTGCTTCCAGCTGGCCTAAGGCAGGCACTGGGACAAGGCCCCAGCAGCTCCAGGCTGGTTCAAGGTGCTCCTGCATTTCCCAGACTCATATAAACACCATATAAACAGTATGACCCAGCCCGGGCAGTATGAGGGGGTTTTTTTTCCTTTATGAAAAGACATACTTGTTTTTTCATCAAGGCTCTTTGTTGTGTTCTGACAGCTACCAAGAATGTTAAAATGCATTTTAGACTAAGATCATACAGTCTGTTGATGTCAGAGCTGTGTGCAGGGTCTTTAGTACAGAAGTGAATTAGGCCACTGATTATTTTGCTTATGGCTCCTTTGGTGCTCTGGACTTGATACTCAATGATTAAGTGGCCAGATGTCCTGAAGCCATTGCATACAGCTGGACAATAAACTGTCTGCTACAGAGAAATAGCAAAGGCCTTCCTCCTTTATTAGGGTAAAACTGACAGTTTTATTGACTGGCTTTTTGCCTTGATCATATTTACAGTGTTCCACTAGATCTATTTAAATCATTTCAGTAGCAAACTGAATACTCTCTGAAAGCAGTCTTGATTCCATCCTGAAGAATAGGTAATGTTTAATGGATACAATGAGCTGCCATTTTAAATGAGCCACATTTTAATATGAAAAATAATTATTCCTCTGTAACAGCTCACAGTTTGTTTGGCTGTGGGTAAAATACAGCTTTGATAAAGTACATTGCCAGAATGAACCCAAATATTTTGAGAAATACATTGCACTAGTAGATCAGTGCTTTCACTACCTGTGTACAAGGTATGATTTTGTTTTTATATAAAAAATAATGTACTACAGATGTTAGGAGAACAAGCTAAATAAAAAAAAAAAAGCCAAAAAAACACCCAAAGCCTCAACAACAACAATAATAAAAAAGAGCAAAAAGAGCAATGCAAAGAGCAAGTAATGGCCCCCATCAAATAAATCAAATATTTGATATATGAAAGATCCCTGCAGCTTCATCTGTGGGGCTGTCTCTCAGGTTCTGCTCTTGTGGACCACCACTGCTCTGTAAGCCATCAGAAGGACTATCAAACAGTGGTGAAGAGAAAAAAAGAACTCCTTAAAAAAAAAAAAACCCTAAACACATTCTCACTAATACAAGCAAGCAAATTGTGTATATGCACGTGAAATTAACAGTGAATGCGGCTTAATTGGTTGTAAATTAAACTATTGACAGAACATGACCTTGGAAGATGAGTTATTCCTTTAAAGACAAGATTTAGAAACGATGTTGAGGGAAATGCAGTTACACATTTGTTAATTTGCTGTCCTGGTCTGCTGCCCTACCTGTACCACAACCCTACCCCCCAAGACACTCAAACAGAAGTGTTGGGGCTGTTTCTGGGGAGCAAGCTGACAGCCTCCACTTCAGTGTTTACCTTAGTGGCTGCACTTAATCAGAATCGTACCAGGCTTTCTCCTTTGTTGGTTTTATCCTTTTCCACTACTGTGGAGAAAGCAAGGATTTTACAACCACTCTGCTGGAAAATGTCACGTAAATGTTACTGACCCGCGCGGCCAGCAGGAGCTTTGCAGGGTACGCTGAGGGATCGGCCTGTCCCCCGATTAAAAAAAAAAATAAAAAAAAAAAGAAAGAAAAAGAAAAAAAGGTACAATAAAATAAAACATTTTCTTGCTGTTATTTGGACACTTGGGTGAGAAACTCCGGCGCGGGGCGGGCACGGCGGCGGCCGGAGCAGCGCCGGGAAGGGACAGCAGGTGGCGCTGCTGCTGCAGGAACCGCCGCGCCCGGCCCGCACAGCGCTGCACCGGGATACAGCGGGAACGGGAAAGGGGGAAACGGGGATCCCCGGGCTGCCTATTGCACCGGGACACAGCGGGAACGGGAAAGGGGGAAACGGGGATCCCCGGGCTGCCTATTGCACCGGGACACAGCGGGAACGGGAAAGGGGGAAACGGGGATCCCCGGGCTGCCTATTGCACCGGGACACAGCGGGAACGGGAAAGGGGGAAACGGGGATCCCCGGGCTGCCTATTGCACCGGGACACAGCGGGAACGGGAAAGGGGGAAACGGGGATCCCCGGGCTGCCTATTGCACCGGGACACAGCGGGAACGGGGAACGGGAAACGGGGATCCCCGGGCTGCCTATTGCACCGGGACACAGCGGGAACGGGGATCCCCGGGCTGCCTATTGCACCGGGACACAGCGGGAATGGGGAACGAGGATCCCCGGGCTGCCTATTGCACCCAGCCCCGGGACAGAGTGGGGAAAGGGGAAAGGAGGGATCCCCCAGTCAGGAGAAAAAGGGATCACCTAGGAGAGAAAAGCAGGATCTTCCAGTCTGGGGATCCCCCAGCCGGGGGAAAAAAGGGGCATTTCTCAGGCTGCCTGTTAGCATTGGTTCATGCAAAACAGGTGGCAAAACCAAGAGTATTTCCAAGGACTCGTTTCTCTGGCTGTTAGTCTCGTTTAGGGAAAAAGAAAGTGTGCAATATTAAGAACCATTCAAAACTAGCAGACTGTGTGCCTAACAGTTTACCTAAGCCCACCGCATAAGGCTGTGCTCAAAACTCTCTTTGTTTTCAAATAACTAAGCAGAAAATGACAAATAAAGAGCTAAAGGAAATAAACTCAAACAAATAAACAAACCCCTGCCGCGAATCCAACCAATCAACAAAAGTTCTCCCACCCTCTCCCTCGCAAAAAAAGCCATGAAAAAAACAACAAACAAACAAACAAACTCCCTTGTCTAAGACCTGCATGACAATCCTGAAAGACTTGGGAATGTCTCCATCCTCATCTGACTGCAGCACTGCTGGAAAAGTGTGTATGTGTGTGTGTGTGTGTATATATATATATACATGATGATAGGCACAGCCAAAGACTAATACACATAAAATAGTTTTGGAAGAGAAGACAAGTTTGGAAAGAAAAAAGTATTGTGACATATTTCAGTGCTCAGAATATGACAGCAAACTAAAGGGAATTGTATAGATACTGTAGAAGAAAGTTTATTCAGATTCTCTCTCCTGTACCAAGAATAGAACATGATCCCATTGTACATGTCGATTATCTTGTCCTGTCTATGGCTTTGCACAGCCAAATCCTTAGCTGTTATCTAGGTTGTTATGTCTCACCTGGCTTCAAGAAGTGATGGCAATATATACCAGCTGTGTCTCATTACATATTCCCCTCCATTCCTGCCAATTCTTTGACCTTTTTGGGAAACCCCCCTTTGTTTGACCAGTTATTCTCTCTTGCAATGGTCTTATGAAGATTTGCCATCCTTTCCAGTCTCATGAACTTTGCTGTTCATAGTCCTGGTGGTTGGTTCCTAACAGTCAACTTTCCATTAACCTTAAAATCTTTTACCTGTGTTTGTTGATTCTATTTAGGTACTTAAGCATCTTTCTCTAATTTAATTCTCTGTATTCTAATATCTAGCTTAAAAGAAAGGTGACTGTTCATTAAATAAACATTGTATGGAACTCCTTTGCTGCCCACAGTGTGTTGCTGAAAAGGCTCATATAAAAATTAGAGAATATTCCACATGATGATTTCATTGATTTTCCTTCTGACTAGAATAAACATATTTTTAGTAGCCTTAAATGCCTTTGAGTATATTATAGCTTACAAATTGAATATGATCTATTCACTAGTTTGCCATGTCAAAGATGCCATATTTCTGAATAAGAATGAAAGAAATCTGAACTACTTAAGCACTGAAGTGAGCCAGATTTTCAGCATAACTTTGCAACTATTTGCAGTGAGAAAACTACTGTGGGGGCCACCAAGTTCTTTGCTATTTAAGACTATCACAATGGTATTTACTATTTAAAAAATCTGGACCTAAGTAGATGTGTAGTGATTTTTTTCTTTTTTTTAAGTAAAAGTTTATATCTGTTGCTGCTAAAAAATGGAAACACTGTAAACCAGTGTCTCTGGGGAATTGTAGAGGGTACATGTGCTGCCTGAGCTGCTATGTATTAGCATAAATCTATGGGTTAAATCATTATTTGTAATTTGAAATTTGCCTTCTTAAAGAAGAAAAACCTTCTTAAGTGAGACTAGGAAGAAGATGCACAATTATTTTTGTTTTGCATAATGAGCCTGGCTAAGTAGAAGGTCACCTCAAAGTAGAATTTTTCAAGGATACCAACATTTCCTCATCCTCTACTGTGTGTCTGATAAAATAGCAGGATCTTGAGATGTCTGCTTCAGTAATTGAAGGTCATATTAGCATGAATGGGTCTAGCCTTGGCTGATAGCTACCACTGCAATTTAGCATTGGTTTTCTTATAGAGTAGAAATATGTTTTTTTCTACAAGAGTAACCCTTCCTAATGCAATCTCATCAAGTCTAATGTAGAATGGTACATTTACATATATCAATAATTTAATCCTTCCCATTTAAAATAATTAGCATAAATGAGTAGAAATAAAATCCAAGTGATAGCAAAGATGTAATGTTATGTGTGCATGTATACAAAATATCACACAACACGGTTCCTGCAGTGAATTAAGGCTTTGCTGATCTTAAGCAATAAAAAAATCAATTGGATTATAACACACAGCTTCAGTGAGGGTTTCCAGGATCTTAGAAATTAATGCAGTGTTCATGAATATGGAAAAGGTTTCCTTGTGGGAGTCAGAAATGAAGTGACAGTGCAGCAGCTGGCCAACAAATCCGTGTGACTATTGGTACAAGGGAATAAATATCACCCACTGCTGCAAGCACAAGTTAAAGATGTGGCATAGACAATCAGTTTTTAAGTTGTCTCCTGTGCAAAAGAACTGTTGACTCAATCAAGAAACACAAAAATAAAATCTATTGCTAAGGCTTTATTGTGGGGCCAGAGCATTCCTTTGAAGCTGCTGCTGCCAGGAGCAGGACATTTGCCTCAATGATTCATTGCCCCTAATCAGGTCAGGTGTTCCTTATAAACCTAAAACCAGCACTTTACCAGATACTTAGGTTTTATTTTAGCATTGAGAAGTGCTCTGAGAAAGGAGTATGACTCAGGTTCCTAGCAGCTGTAGTTTCTATTCAAGCAGTGAGAAGTTAGGTGCATCTTCAAAGTATTTAGAGCTAATGGAAAACAGAGTCTTTTGAAATTCATCTCAGCTGATAGAACCATGATCCTAAATCAAAGTTCTCTGTAACTGTGCAGATTCTGTCCAGCATAATTGGCTAGAATTGCTATCTAGGTGTTAAAAATATCAGTCACCTCAGATAAGCTGTTATCAGGTGCAAATTAGTTTGCAGATAAAATAGCTCTTGACAGGTCCCAAAATTAAAACTGCCTGGTTTCATGTGGGTTTATTTAGCCCTACTCCACCAGAGACCCCCCACCTGAAAGTTTTTCTTTACTGATTTGGGACATAATGGAGAATTAGATTAATGACAGCTGGGATAGTAGCATTGATATAGCACTAGTTAGGAAAAGGAGACATTACAACTCATGGGTATCACTACACGATTTTGGGAGGGGTTTGTGTCACAAGCTGGATTTCTTGTGAAAACTTGTCAGTACAATTGGTATTCTCAATCAAGGGCTTGGGCTTGGGTTTTTTTTCTTATATTTGAATGAGAATAAATTATGACAGTATATTTAGCATTTGTTTAGGGAGAAGGATTTGTGGTCCTACTGGAGAATGCTGAGCAAGGAGATGACTCTGAAGGTATGCCTCTATTTTTGAGTAATTGGGTAGCAGCCTCCCAAGGCAATTTGTTTCTTATAGAATCTTCCTTCTGAAACTCTTTACTGAAATATGTGGATACCTGAGATGTGTCACCCTGAGAAAAATCAACATAGGATTTCCTTCAATTTAATTTTGTGCACATCAACACATTTCTTGATTAGACTTCAAGCTTTCAAAAAAGATGTCAGTGTTTTCCTGCAGTAAAATTAGGACTTAAATCTTCAGTTGCTTTTTTTCACAGCACAGCTCTCTGTGGACAGAAGCAGACAACGTGCATGTGCTTTGTTCTCTATCCACATCCCTGGCATATGTTCAGTGACATTGTATAGGCCAAAACATTTGTGCAAGCTCTGGTTTCCTAAATGCTGTCAGGTCAGAAAAATGATTGACCAAGTTCAGGTGGCTTATTTTTCATATTGTTGGATTTGGGGTTATTGTTATTGTTTTGGTTTTTTTTAAATAATTGGTTAAAACAAGAAAAGCTTTGTTACAATCACAATAGTTGACAAGCATAAACCTTAATTTACAGCTGTGGGGGAACACTGTGTTCTGGATTACCTGTCAGTGGGAGCAAGCACCAATCACTTCAGAATTACAACAAAGGAGAAATGGAAGGCTGCCTTCTCTGCTCCCAGGTACTGTTCTATTCTGCAGTGTCATGGTGAAATATTAATTACCTTTATCAGAACAGGATTAAACGTGGAACGAATGATTAATTATTTGACACTGGGATAGATTAAAGTTTTGTTCAGGGTTTATGTATTCATTAATTACTTGTTAAATCAAAGGGAGGAGGAGCAGTCTTTTCAGCTGCGTTAGTGCAGTGATTTGTGCAATTTATTTGGTATTTGAAGGTGCTTTCTTTAACAAAGTAATTGTCATGATAATATATTCTACTTAGTGTGTAGTGCAGAGTTTACTTCCTTGCAGGTCTTAGCCTTTTACTTTCTTCTTGTATGATGTTTTGAAAGGTCATTGACATAAGGGTTAATGTAACAGATCCTTGGTGAATTTTTGCTATCAGAGCAGAAGCAGTTGGCTCATGCTCCTAGCAAAGGGACCTGCTATCAAGAGAGCAGGTGAGAGTGAGCCTGGATGGTTCCCTGCCCAGTGCCCCACTGGTGTGGTCATCCTGTGCCACAGTGTTGTCATACAGGTTGTGTGTATTCTCCACCAGGATGTGGCAGCAGGAGGCTCACATTCATAACTGTCTAGAATGTGTATCTTAGAGTTTTTCTGAGCTGACAAGATTTTCCAAGAAAATCCTTAGGAAGGTTCAACTTTCATGTTGATGGTGCTCTCTGCCTGGACATAGTGCCTTGTGGTATTTTCACTTAATTTTTACTGGGCTGATATCAAGATTCACTAGTTACTGCTGGGATTGCTTGCCTTTGATAGCACTTTATGCATACAGGTGCATTGACTGAAGGTTTCCAAAGAGGTTCAGCTTTGCCCTGTCCTGCCTCCCTTAACAGGAGGTGGTCACACTGTTCTTCCTCACTGCTGATATTAAATAGCTGTTGTGTTGTCCTGAATTGGGAGAGAAGGGGACTTTGTAGCCATATGTGCCATTCAAGCCTTAGCTGATACTTTGTGAGTGACAGAAGGCATCATGTGCTTGCATTTGTTTTCTTTGTACAAGGAATTCCTCCTTTCTTTGCAAAAGACCTGTTTTAATATTATTCAGTATTTAAAAAAGGGAATCAGGGTAAAGTTTCCCCTTTGTGACTGAAGATTTACTAATATAGCCAGGTAAATATTTATCCTTCAGTGTTCACACTGCACATTGAGAGCACAGAATCACAAAATGTAGGGTCTGAGTGTTTATAAGAGGTGCAGAGGTTGATTAAGACCAGATTCTGACTGGGTCTATATGGATGTTACCATGTGAAGAGAAGATAACATAACTGGTCAGAAGCCCAGGTACTTCTAGAAATTAAAAATGGAGAAAAAGACTGAAAACATGTGAACAAATTTGATAAGATCACACTCCCCCAAACACAGCCCCCAGCTCTGCCCCAGAGAGCTCAGCTGGTTTGGGCATGGCAAGGCTGCAACTGCAGTGACATGGTTATTGCTTTAGGCAAGCCCTAAAATTCCAGGCTTTGAGAGAAAATATAACCAATGTAGCACTGCTGAGAGATGCTAAAGAAGGTGTCACACTGAAGATGAGATACACCACACTGGATCAATAAATAGCCCTCTGACTAACTGGAAACAGTGGTGCTGATTCTCATTCCTGCCTCATTTAAATAAACCCTTCAGTATCAGGGATCAAGCTGTGTGTCCCAGTGGCACTGTAGTACGAAAGGGATATTCACTAGCCTAAGTGTGGGGGACATTTTGGGGCAACATGCCTTTTCTGCAAAGCATTTTCCAGGTTTTGGAGGCTGCTGGATTTGTGATTTGTCATATTTATTAGTCAATTCCCATTCCTCACCATCATTATTAAAAATGACACCACCAGTTTTTTTATCCTGGACTGTGTTATATTGGTCCTAGTAATAACATTCTTTATTTTTAAGTTGAGAGTGTTTTGTTTATGTTCTCTATCCACCAGGGAAAATATACTTCTGCTATTGCTGCAACGCACAAGGGACAGTTAAATCTAATAACTTAATCTAGACTTCTAGAAACAAAATTAAATTTTCAAATAAAGGCAAACTGACAGCTAAGGCATAAATCTTTTATTTAAAATAGAAAATAACTCTGTTCAAATGCAATCAGAGAAGACAGATGTAGGTAAAAAACAAGTAGAGATAGGATATATGGTGCATAAATTTGCTATGTCTGTGTGATAGATCAAACAAGGTGACCTTAAAAATGTTCCTAAAACATCAGCTAAAATAGGAAATTTGCATATATTTAAATACTGCTTGTTAATGAAAGATGGACTGGAAAGAATGTTAATAGTGAGAGAAAAATATAGCATGGGTGTAGTGTGCAACAGAAAGGTCACATTAACTATCAGTGGCTGAAACGTAAATATTTACTAGTTTGAAGCTGGCAGGAAGTACTAGAAATAAGAAATATTATCTTCTAGTACTTAATTTATCTCCTAGATAAAATATTTAGCTGGAAAAAAAAAGATCTTGAGTCAGCAAAGTTCTTAATTAACCAAATGCTAAAAGTCAGCCATCCTCTTAGATCCAAATTACCTTAATGGGACTACTCACAGATGCAGTTTTACTAGAGACAAGGGCAGGCCCCTGTGATGAAGCATGTTATCAAGATCACAGAGGTTGCTATGAAATTTTATCTACCTTTGCATTGGTAAAAAGAGATGTTTATACTCAGATTTCTCAATTGAATTTCATTCTCTTTTCTTGGGTGTAATTCTGTGGAAGATGCTTGGTTTGTTTAAGTTGGAGATCAGATTGCTCCCTGGCATTATATGGCATTTATTTCCAACTCAGGAGAGAGAATGTAGCTTGTCAAGAGGCCCTGATATTAAATCATGAGGAGCTCTTTTGTGTAAATAGTCTCCTTGGACAAAAAGCTGCCTGGAGCATCTTCATTCCTGCTACATTCTTTCCTGGAAACCTTTTCCTCTGTCCCCCTGCCCTCAGAGCAGCAGGTGAGCCATGCTGCTGGCCTAGGATGTGTTTAGACTCCTTCTGCCCAGGTGTCTGCAGTGAGCCTCCAGTTTTTTCACCACATCCTCACAATGGGAATTTCTCCAGCTACGTAGGCAATGGCATTGGCACCTCTTGTTCGGCTCCACTGCCCTTAAAGAGTTTGAGACTGTCTTGTCCATCTGGTCATCCCTAGAAGTACATTGTAATTATCTCCAGGTTCTTAATAAATCTGTGTTTTCTAGAGATTTCCACTGTAATTGGATCAGTCATTAATGTAGCCCAGATTTCCCACTGTATTCTGCTGAGATTACATCTGTTCCCATACAGTGACCCAGTTAGAGGCAAGACACCTGTGTGACTGTGACAAAGGAAACCCATTTGTAAAATGTTATAAATATTTTTATGTACAATATCATAATAGAAGATATGTAGTTAGTGCAGGCAGCATCACCCAGGGCCTGGAAACAGCAGATGGATATGCCAGTGGCTTCCCAGCACTCCAAACATGGAGACTGATAGGCACAGGGGATTTATCCTTTCAATTTCCTTGTTTGATGTTTTCTATCTGTTGTTTTGCTAGCTCATTAATGTTCTTTTGTGTAGGTTTTATGAATTATTTGCTTTTAAAGTCGAATAATTCTGAAAGGTCTTTTTTTTTGTATTCATTGCTAGGAAGAGTGTAAGTCATTGATTAGTGACAAATGCCATCTTTTGAGAAGTTCTCTTAATCTTTGGGATGTCTGTTTTGAAGGTCACTTCCATTTATTAAAGAATTGCAACTGTACACCTGAATATTTCATGAATTGCCAGTATTGTTTCTGGCCTTTGCAATACTTCTGCATAGGAAAGGAGACAGATAACAGAAAGATTTTTAACATGTTACCGAGAAAGCTACATACTGACCTAATATTGTGTTGTCATTGGCCAAGATGGATAGTTTCTGTCACATTTCTGTTAGATAAAGCAGGACAAATCAAAGTCTGAGGTGGTGCATATAATGGGAATCCTGTCCTCACACTGAGTGTTGGCTACGTGAGGCTGTTCCACTTGTAGCATAAACCTCTGCTAGCAGCTGCAGCATATGGGGTGAAAATACAAAACCAGACAGCAATAGAAAATAGCCAGAGGGGCTTGCAATAAAATTGTGTAGATTAATCACAGGATTCCCTTGAATGAGTGGCATGCCATAGAACTGGGGCCCTTTTCTTTGGCCTCAGTTGCTGAGGAATGTCGTTCTCTCAATAAGGCAGGATTTGGTGCATCATAAAAAGCACAAATCACTGTTTCCTGATGAGGGCTCTTGCTGCCCATGGCAGGGGCCTGTCATTCAATAAAAAGGTCTTAGACTCAGTGTCCACTGGTGAATTGTGTTTAGGTGTGTTCCATTTGTACTGTCTCACCTCATGGGCAAGGGCTGTCGAAGACAAGGCCCTTCTCACTGTGGATCATTAAATCCAGGTCATCTAGAAAAGATTTGATCTGTGAAAGAAACTTTTCTATGTGCTGTTATAATAAAACATGCCTTGGTAGGAGACATTTTAGAAATGCTACTTTCAGGACTGCATTAGTGCAAAATTTTAAATTTGCTCTGTACTCTGAGCACTCTGGAAATTCAGCTTCCAGGATTACATAAACTTTATTCACATACTGTTTTCTTTAAACTTGAAAATTTTGGCCGCCTTGTAGACAAATTTAGGTTATAGAATCATTAGAGCTTTCTCATTTAGGAAAATTAGGTTTATTTGTTTGCAAGAGGCATGTTCAAAAAATGATACACTGTTCCATTGTGTTCTTTCCTATGGATTAGCCACAGTGGGGTATGTGTATTGGGGCAGCCAAAATACAAGGAGACAATTAGCTTTTCTACCAGAGACTAGTTTTGTTAACATTCCCTTGATTTGACAGCTGGAATAGATGAATGTCATTACTGACCTTTTCAGTTTTACAGCTTCTTCACTTTCATAATTCCAACTCCTGCAGCTGCAGCATGGAAATGAACCTTAATAATGTTCCCCAAACTCTTGAAAATGCATTACTTACCAGTTACATTTTACAATACTCTAAACAGTCAGAACCTTTCATATCACTGCTTTTGAAACCATAGACTAAATGCAATTAGCATTAGCAATTATATGGTAGAAATTTCTTGACTGCTTTTGTGGAGCAGATCTGGATAATCAGGCATTAGGTATCCACATTTCAATGTGATGGAAAAATGAACATTTTCAATGATGATAGAAAAAGATTTTCCTGAGTTTTAATTATTGCTGGAAGATATTCTCTAGGTTCTGCTATTAATGCCTTTCATTTAATGTTACAGGGTCAAGTACTGCTCACTTTAGCAAAGTGAGTAATTCTACTGAAGCTAATATAAGTAACTATAAAGAGCAAAACCAGTTATAGAATGTAAATTGCAAAGGTACAATTGTGTAAGCTAAGGTGTCCCACTGAAATCAAAGTAATGACAAGATGCTGTTCTAGATGAGACTGATGTTGTTCTTAGTGCAGTTAATTACAGTCTGCATTTATTTTAATTAAGTTCTAGTTAAAAAAGAGAAAGAGTTAGAAGGGATTTCATCACTATGGAGAATGTGAGGTTAAGTAACTTAAAATTGTTTATGGGAGGTGGTGGTGTTTGTTTTATATACAAAGTAAGACTAGTCCAGATTTGACTATCCAGATCAGGTAAAACTATAGGACTCATAATTAGAGTGGAATTGTACAGAATAGCAAACTTAACCTTAGAAACAGGAATCCAAATTGTTAGTGATGTTACTTGGTGGGCTCACGGGGTGGCTGTGGGGCTTACAGAGGAGCTCAGCAGCAATAACCTCTTGCTCTTCCTCCTGCCAGACAGCCTGGTTAAATCCACAGTGTATTAACCACCTTTTAACATGTTTTTACAGTCCTTTTGAAAGGCTTTTTTTTCCAAGCTCTTATGTAACTAATGGGTTGAGTCTCTTCTGGGAGTTCAAATATCCTAATGAGATTAACTCATTAAATAACTGCCCATCAATTTGTTCTGATACTCTCTTTTATTTGTGGCACTGGAAGGGAGAGCTGTCTGAAAATGTTAGCACTGCTTGGAGACGATTTCTCTTTGAATCTTTTTAGTTTATTACATTTCCCACCCTAGATAAGTCAGCATCCTTTCCCTGTCACACAAATGGATTGGTCAATGTGGTAACAGTCTTCATCCCTTCAGGTTGGTCAGGCAAAGGTGACAGGTTCTGCCCTGACATTGCCTCCTTCCTTAAGGAACAAGACTTAAATCTCCCTGTGACTAATTAGTTGTCGCTCAAAGGATAGATTTTGGTGCTCACACAAACAGAATAGCACTGTTGCCTTCCACAGGTCCCAAGAAGGAAAAAACAAAGGGACTTCACTTCAAATTTTACAAATTAGCAACAGCCCCCCCCCCCCCCCCCCAAAGAAAAAATACAACCAACTCCCAAATAAAATATACATATGAATATTTATGAAACAGCAAACACCACAGCAGAAAACACAGAATAGCACTGAACCTGCATACTGGTGTCAGGTAGTATTGCCTCCTTTTAACAGAGGCAGTCTCATTTCTGCTGCCTTATTTATGCCCCAGTGGTCAGGAGAAGTTTATGAGTGAGTGGCTCATTGGGGCAAGGCCAGAAAGGAGTTTTGTTTTGGAATGTCTCCTGCAGGGAGCAGATGAGCCTTGGCTTGGGAAGAGGTGGCAGAGGTGCCAGGAAGGAGTCCAGGCAGTGAGACCTGGTTTGGCTCTGGAGTTGTGCTGGTTGCTCCAGTTTCAAGAAACAAATGTTCTGTCCCTGGACAAAGGACTCGAGTAGTGCCAAGCCTGTGAGATTCCTTTGAGGAGCTGGCTGGCTGCTTGGGTTGCTGGCACACTTTAACGAGCCTGGGAGTTTCCCAGCACGGTTCTCAAGGAGGACTCCAGAGAAACAAGGAGCTGCTGCAGTGACCTTGCACGTCCACATGTGCAGGAACATGTGTGCTTACAGGAGCAGCCTTTGGGAAAATAGCAGAGCAAAGCTCTAATTTGAGAAATCCCCACAGCACCATCAGCACACAGCCCCACTGTTTAAGGCATGGTCTGAAGAAGTTTGATCTTTCTGTCCAGTTTGATCTTTCTGTTGAGTTAATGAGCCCACACTTGAAGATGAGATGTGCTTTCATGATGCCTGATTAAGACCATACTGCTATTGTGATGACACTAGTGTAAAACCAATAATTCCATTTATAGTTCTTAAGGATATAAAACAGAATTACATGCAATGTTCAAAAGGCATAAGGTATTTTTCTCATAGGCTATGCTGCTCAAGTGTTTTTCTACGCACAGTCTTTCTGCTTGTTTCTAAATAAAGCTTTGCTTTCTTCGTAGTCATCTGTCCAGGAAACTTGAAGGGTGCTCTGTTTGCTCCAGTGATGAAATCTGTTGACTCAGAAGTTTGATTAATATTTAAAGTAAGACAGCACATTGATGCTGATTTAAAAGTGAATGCACACAGTTATCTCCTGTGCTTTTCACAGATATCAACGATGACAGATTTCAATATCACATTCAGAATTACTCTGGGAAAGGATGTGCTCAGCCCAGGATGCAGTCCATGGTGCGAGGTGTGCTCTGGAAATGCAAAGTAATAACAGCTTATGTTAGTAGCATAAAGCATTGATTACATGTGCTTTGATGTGAAGAGCCACACCACTGACTGAACTTGGAGCAGCTGTCAGGGACTGAGTCACCATGTGATTGTTTTTAGTCAAGCAGTTTCTGAATCATGGGCCTATAATTGCTTCAGATTCCTGTTATTGATCTCTTATGTCAAAATAATTGAACTTTATGGCTGACTTCTGATGCTTATTGAGAAATCATATAATTACTTCCAACTAGCTGAGAGTCAATAGCAGTTGAGTATACATACCACTATTCAGAGTGCTTGATATATAAATTTTCTTCCAAATAAAACCAAGACCTACAATATATTAATAAATCTAGCAGTCTGGATGTGTGGGCCTAAGTTACATAATTACATCACCTAATATTTGTAGCACCTGGAATATCTGTTATGTGTTTGCATATAAAATATACCAACTCCAGTCCCAGCCCTCCAAGCTCTGAGCCTCTGTGCCTGCAGAGCCTGGCAGGGTCTGCATGGATGCAGCAGCTGGACACACAGAGCACAGCTCGAGGTCTTGCTGGCCCAGCAAATGCTGGGAAATGCTGGGAGCCAGCATATTTTATTGTGCTGAGGCTGGTGGGAACATGTCCTATAAAACACAAAAAAAACCTCTTCTCTTTCCATTTGAAGTTGACACCAGTCTAGAAAATCCTGTCCTGTATATCACTTTCTCTTTTTAGCTTTGCCTTTGCTCCTTTGCTTATACCAATAAACTGTCTGGAGCCTTATTTACAAATCCTTGTATCCAGCACACAGACATCCTTGTCCTCCTTCAGAGTAGACATAAATGCACAGTCTCTTCTTCAAAAAGTTCATACTCCTACATTTCCACAAAAACCTATCATTTTTGTTGACTACAGGTGGTGACAAATAAACAGTTGCAATCCTTTTGAACAGGCAGTTTAAAAAAGCTCCCCAAAATGCTGAGACTCTGTTCTAGAATGATTTAAAGCTGAGAATTTTTGCACCCCACTGCTGGTGGGGAATAGACTCTATACACACACAGAGCAGGAAAGAGACTTAGGAGATAAAAGATGTTTTACTTGAAGGTAATGAAGACTTCATGTGGCCTCATTGAATAGCTTTATCCCTCAATTTTTAGATCAAATCTTACCTAAAAAGCCCATTAGCTTTACTGAGTCTTCTTTCCCATGTAATCACTCTGCTGCTAGTACAGGTTTTATTCACATCTGCATTTCTTTAAGTATTGTTTTACTAATTCTCTTTCCTTAAGAGGAATGAAGCAATAATCAGCCAGTACATTTAGTAGCAACTCACATTAATATCTAGACAATGCAGTGATTTGGAATTCTTTACACCTTTTTGCAGGTTTTTCATTATATTTCTTAGTGTCTTGAGGATGCCTTTCCTCATGACATTTTACAATAAACCTTTGCAAAATGAATAGCTTTCATTATGAAATCAATGATATTCCCTCTAAACTTCAGGGGCAATGTCAAAGAAAAGCTACTATAATTGCTAATGCTGAGCAGTTTTTTATGACCAAACTCTACTTTCCAGATGTCACAGCAATACAGTCATCACCTTCCTCAGCACTTTTGCCCTCCCTTGTCACTATAGCTCTCTCAAGAAAGTGATTGTCAGCCATGTCTTTTTCTGTTGTTATGTCTTTACTCTGTTTTCTGCTTGAATTAAGCCTTAAAGCTACCCTTTTAAGCAGAAATGGTGATGATACCTGTGACTCTGCACAGCAGGAACCTCTGACCCCTGCCTCAACTGAAACATGATATAAGGATGAATTTTAATTCAGAAGAAAAAAATGTAGTTATTAAGAACTTGATGTATCAGTTTTAATCCCCGTTTCTTGTTTCCAAAGATCTGCTATCCAGACACTGAGTACTGCCTGTGACCAGTCCACTCTTCTGAGTACTATCTCAGGTGTTAGAGATTTTAATTTGAGGTGGAGTCCATAGTAGCACTATTAAGGAGCCAAATCCAGTGTGTTTATTAGCACACTGGGGTGCTTGCTGCATGCCCTGGCTGGCCCCAGGTGTGGCACTACCCAGGTCCCTCCCTGGCACAGGGACCCTGGGACACAGGAACTGTCTGTGCAGAGGCCTTCCCAGGACTGCTGTGTCAGCTGTGGACACGTAAGTTCCTCAAAATTCTGATCAAAAATAAATGAGGCACATTTTTCTCTTAAAGTGGACCTTTGATCTTATGTGTTTATGTATTCCAGCAACAGAGGGAATGCAAACTAATAGGCTTGGGTAAAGCCTTAGGAACTCAGCAGCTGTTCATTAAATCAGATACTGCGGCTGTTCCCCTTCTCAACATCTTTCCAAGGTGCAAAACTGCATCAGCTTGTTCTCTCTCAGAGAGACATGGTTTCTCCCACTTCCATTTTATAAGGTTCACAAGAAAATGCAATTGAAATCCTAACAGTTTTTCAGCATCTTGGTACTCTCTTGATTAGTATTCCCTTGATTATAAACCGTTTACTGCGTCTTCCTATTTTTAGTGCAGAAATAGACATCTGAGTCATTAATTTGTTTTTCTTCTTTGAGGCCATTGAGATGTGGAAAAGATGAGTTAGCTGCCCCTGGCTACAGTGGGGGCTATAATGGACATGGTGACAGGCAGACTTACAGCAGGACCATGCTGCCAGACATTACAGCTACAGTTCACTCAGGGAAGTTACTTTGACTTCTTTAAGCAACAGCTGTAGTTAAACAATTCTTTAAAGCCTGTATTTAGATGGCTGCATTTTTGTCATAACCAGGGTAGCATACCATTGGTTTTCCTGATGCTCTGTTTCACTTCAAAGGCTTACAATTGTCTTATCTCATTTCCTGCCTTAATTGCTTTAAATGTACTGACAAGCACAACTGACCAATTATTAGTACTTTTTCTCATCCTGTCTCATTTGTTATCCATGATGCTCTTCCATGTTGTAATTACTCTTCAATTTTTCATTACTCAAAATAGGAGGTGTACATAATGAATATAAATAGCAAATTGATTAAATGTAATATGCATTGTAGCACCAGTGAGATTGTCATTTGTTATTAATGAGAAAGATTTGTCAGGTGCTTGTAAATAGGCTTGTGATGCACAGCAGTCCAAACCTAACAGTGCAAGGCTGAGACCGACTTTCTGCAGTGTTATTGTGACCCAACACAAAAGGAAGCTGTGCATGATTTTCAAGATGGATTTATATTCCTCTGGTTTGGTGCCATATTAACTTTTTGGGCTTTAATAGCAAAACATGCAGGTCAGGTTAACTGGGAATATTCCAATGAATGGTGTGTCACTGTAAGGCACCAAATTTCAAAGCCTGAGTCCTTCTGTAGGAGTTAAAATACTGATTTTTACTGAAATGCTGAAATTAAATGAGGCCTTGGCCTGCACTGGTGTCCAGCAGAACAGTAGTCAGGCAGCTCATGCAAGAAATTCAGGAGCCTTCTGTTCAGATCTCTGTGCCAGATTAACCAGGCACACAAATACCTGAGTTTGCATCCTTACCAAGGCACCAGCCAGCAGCAGTACCCTGCTCCAGAGCTGTGTTCTGCTGCTCCTGCTCTACCTGCTTCATTGTACAGAGATAAATAACCATTGAGAACTGCTCTTCTGTGAATGACAGGGAAGTTCTGCTGTTAGAGTTGGTGGCTTTGAGAGGTCTCTTCCATATCAATGTCTGACAAGAAGTTTATTTGATAGCTAAAATTTTCTTTTGTGGAATGAGGAAGGTTTTCTTCATTGTATTGCAGTGAAACAGATAGAAAGGCTTAAGAAAGAAAATGGCCATGCAGGAAATTACTTCCAAACCTTGAGCCTTAAGCCTTAAAAGCCAAACAGCTGAATCCTTGTCCCCTCCATGAAACTACCTAATTTCTCTCTGCATTAACAAAGATTTGGTGTTTTATCAGAGCCTTGATAGTACTTTAGTTCTTTGTTGATGTTCATTGCTTTTCTGCATTAACTTCAAAAATATTTGCACCAGGTGAAGATGTGACTGATGGTCAGTTTGTTCCAGCCATGGACCATACTCAGTTAAGAACAACAAAAAGTGGTTTTGCTTCCAAATTATATTTTACAGTATGAGCATCAGTATTATTTACCTGAATCTAACAAATTAACTGAAGATTAAACCTTTTTATTTAATTATTTCAGCTTCTGCTTTCATAAGCGAACGTAGGGACTTTATTAGCATTATTTAAAACAAAAATTTTGATCATACAGCCTTTGAAGAACTAAATTTTGATGCTATCCAGTTGTTATGCACCACAAGAAGAAAAGAATCTCTGAAATTTACTCTGAAATTAGAAATTTTAATCTGCATAATTTATACACTGGGTACTCATAAAAAGGACTACAATTGAAACTCACCTGTCATCAAAAGAAAAAGGATGGAAACAATAGCTAAGACTGAGGCAGGGAAATGGTATTATGGATGTTATTTCCTAAATATTTGCTAAGGAATGGTTTCTACCAGTTACTGAGGAAATTAAGGGAAAGTGACAAAGCAACAATCATTTCCAAGTAATAGTTCTTTTTTCTTTTCATTATCTGAGCTGTCTGCCCTCAGATCTGCTGCATTGTTCAGATTTAAAAACATTTCCTGCTGTAGTAGACAAGGCAGGGACTGTCCAGCCAGGCAGGGAGGAGGGCTGGGCTCCTGCAGGGCAGCTCCCCCAGGCTGGGCTCTGCTGCCTCCACCCTGGCTGTGCCCAGCTGGGCAAGGCTCAGAGCTTGATTAAACCAGTCAAAACTGGGGTATAATTTTAAAAAATTAAGATGGACTTCCCTCATTCTGCTTACATTTTTTTCCCTGCCTCCTAACCCCCCAGAGGGACTAGATTGCTTTTTCTTGCCTTTGGAAACACTTTTGGCTCTTCAGGGTTTTTGCTCCTTGCCCTGCTCCTGGCAGAGGTTATCCTAGCAGTGCCTGTTTCATCTCCAGAAGGGATCTCATTGCTAAACAAGAGTCCTGGGCAGGATTTACACCCTTCCTCTGGAAACACCAGAAGCTTGTGTCAATTTCTGCTCTTTCATATTCCTGTCAGCTTGTCAGGGACTATCATTCATAAAAAATTTAACAGAGGAAACCTGACAGGATTGGTCTCTTGGTGCTAAAACAAAATAAATATTTAATAATGACATGATGATACATTTCCACTAAACAGCTGACATTCTGTGCTTCAGCACAATGGGCTAATAGTTCTCTTTATGACTGTGCTCCCAGTAAAGTACTTCTGCAACAGGTTGATGGACCAAAGCCCAGTGAACAATGCAGAGATAACATCTTAGAACTGAAGGGGCAGAAATCCCCAGTGATTTTGTCACAAAATATTACTTGAATTTCAGTGCTCTTGGCTCAGAATTTTTAGGTATGTTTGCCCACATCCACTGTTCATCCAAGGGTGTGCCATCCACTTGCTGGAACTACTACATCATGTCTCCAGACCTTGCAGTGATTCCAGGTGCTTGTTCCAGATGTGTTATTAACAATTTAGTGACAGCTGTAGCCATACTCTTCAATAAATTGTTTTATTAATTCTGAATTCTAAATTTTGAAATATTGTGCTGTTACTACTGAAGTCCATGACTGGCAGCTTGGGGCACTGTGTGGAGCAGCAAATTAGCAAGCATTATCACCCTTTCTCTTCCATTTATTCACTTTTTCTCGTGTATAAGGCCATGTGGGATAGTTTTACTTGAGAGAGGAACAAGGTATTTTTGCCTCTAAAAATGTGCATTTTGATGAACCTATCTAATTAGTTTTCTCTAGCCTTCCAAAGTATTTCTTGAACATTACCATTTGAAATTGGACTTGGTTCATAACTGGAAAATTATTTTAAAATATTTTTCTTCTCCTGGCCCTTTCCCCTGTGTTTGAAATGATGTAAATAACAAAAGCCAGCCAACAATATTTAACAGTCTGATCAAACTTACTGCTTCTTCACTACTTGTACGTTTACTTTGTTCAATAACTCATGACAACTGACCATTTTGAGGTAAGTTAGAACACAGTGGTTAATTGTCCAATTAAATACAGCTCTTCTCTGCACCCATGACTGAAAAATCTGTGTCCCTCAGTCAAGTGGGGGTGAAGGCCAGGCAGTGTGAGCAGCACAGTGCCCTCCATCCCACCTGTGGTGATGCTGGACTGGTTCAGCCTGCAAAAAGCAGATTGTACTGAGTATGGGTAGGTTGATAGACCTGACACAAGACCTGCTAAATTCTCCCTCTGAGCTGCTTTCAAATGTGGGGCCTCCAGGCTGAGCTTCAGCTAGCACCTGATATATGTGCAAACATAGGAATCTTTCCCTGCCTTTCTTTTCAACTCACAGAAATATTCTAATTAGTTATCTCAGGTGGGAGAAGGGAAAGGAATTTGAAGTGGGGCAAATGTGCAACTGTTGATTTTGCAGTAGTTCTGTCAAAAAATATATTCTGCTTTTAATACATGCCATTTGAAAAGCAAAGCCCCTTTTAAAATGCTTCAGAACTCATGTCCTTTTTAATTGCCTGGAATTCATGGTGGCTGTGTGAGAAAGCCATAAACATATACAATCATAAAAACACATTTAGACAACCCAAACAGAATCAGTGCCATATTATTTTACTTTATTATTCCTAGTGGAGTACAGATTGGTCTTCCTACTTTGATATTTATTTATACCAAGGAACTACAAGAACATAAATGCCACTCTTGGGATAATCCTAATGCTGGGGCCGAACAGAATACACATTGCATCTGTCTCATTTGCAGTAAAATGAAGGAGTGTTTAGGTGTAATCCTGCTAATGAAGGACAAAGTTGAAGGTCAAATGTAGCCTTCAGAATTAATGTGTCACTGTGAAGCTGAGAGAACTGTAATTCTGCATTAAAAAGTTTTCTTAAAATATCAAATAACTAAGATGCAAAAAAAAAAAAGAAAATGTAGCTCTTTTGTTTTATTATTCTCTCTTCTTTGAGGATTGTGTTCAAAATTTAAGTGCTCATATGAAAAATTAATGATGGGTTTTTGCTAGACAGAAAGCCTTTTTATTTTGCACATGATTAACAAAGAAAACTCAATGCAAAAGTGAGATGCTCAGCAGGGGGTGGTTCTTTCAGAGTCCAGCTCACAGCTTCACACCATAACATTTATTGACATGGGAAAATACCCACTTTTATCCAAAGACAGTTAAACACATAGGATATGTGCAGGGCTGTATGTCCTGAATAACAAGGAACAGATTCTCCACAAAGGAAAATGTCAAGCAAAATAAACAAACAGCCTAGCAGCAGGCTGGCCCCGCTGCCTCTGGGCTGCTTCGAGTCTACTGCAGAGCCCAGTGCAGCGTTAGTCCTTTGCTGGTTATTGTCAGGAAGTAGATTATGGGCTGCAAGGCTGCAGGGTGACTTCAGACAGTCAGCCTGCAGCAGAAGAGAAGCCAAGGACGTGTAGGCAGGCTAGAATATAAAGCAGAGCTGCACTCTGCTCACAGGCTGGTTTCAATTCATGTTCCTCACCTACAAAGTTCTCATTTGGGGGGGTCTGGGTACTTTTCCCACAGGTCTTTTCCAACAGTGTAAAATCACAGAGTAAGCTGGTATGAGCTTGTGCTACTGAAAACTTTAACCCTGTCATTTCTCTGCCCACCCCTCAGTTTTTGTAACTTCTTGTTTTGATCTAGTCAGCCAACTCTGTGCATTTTCTGCAATTCAGAAGGGCCATCTGCTACCCTCACATTCAAGAAGAAAGCCACACAAAAGAGGTATGACTTTTACAAATTATAATGGAATTATGAGTCTTACTTATTTCAAGCTTAAGAAAAGACTAACATCTGTTACTAGTGTGTATTTATGATTTGTCCCTAAATAGAGGAGACTTATTTATAAATAACTGTTAAATGTAACAATACACTGCAAAGAGCTGAGTGGGCTTATAAATCTCAGGCCAGACTTGGTGTTTTGGTGTCAAACAAGAATGAAGCAAGTCACTCTGGACAAACTGGACCAGAAAACTTTCTTTTCTTCTTATACTAAAAAATGGAGAATGGCATTCACTCCCTCTCTTCCACCCACCAAATACCATTATGAATTACAAGCTCTATTTGCATGTAGGTTCCAAGAGGATTTTTGAAAACACTAGGGTAAGTACTCATTAAAGATACAAGTATCAAACAACAGAAGTCTTTCATGTAGAACCTTGTTTTCCTTAAAACTGCATTCCCACAGGCAGCAAGGGTGATGGTTTCCCACCCAAGCTGAAGTGACTCTCACTTTTGAGTTAAGGAAACCTGAAGAACATTTAAGTTGGTAAGAACTGACCTGCAGGAGGACACAAGGCAGACTGTCTAAGTTACATTTCAAAGTGATAAGGAATCAGTTGCACTGCATAGAAAAAGCCAAAACCACAAGTACAGCACCTAATAGCAGTTATGAGCCTTTCCAAAAGATTTCATTCTTTGTCTGATTTAGTTATAATTTGTTTGCTTGAAGACCTCTTTTGAAGTTATCTATGGTGGTGGCACTGAGGTGCAGTGACTGCTGTACAATTATAGAACCAGGTTGGCAGAATGATTGAACTGGCTAGCTGCCATTTTCACAGCAACTGTTTTTTTTCTTGTGGATTTTTAGATCAGTTCCCTGCAGGAACAGATTGAGTGGAGTTTTTATATTGTTATTATGGCTGTTTTGATATTGCAGTAATGATTTTTTGATATTTGATAATAAAGCCTTGAGATAATAGCAGTGGAAGCCTCAGCATAGCTTTCATAATCTATTGATTTTGTGGCTTTTTTCAGGGTGAATTTTTTTCTTTGTTATCATTGATGGTTTGGTTTTTTAATTATTTTTGTGGGGATTTCTCTCAGTGCTTTTTCATACCACACAGTGCTGCTTCATATGAAGTATATACAAACAATGTGCTTATTTCATCCTGTCTAGTGCTACTAACCAAATACAAATACAGCCCAAGTTTGGTCCTGCATCACTAAACTCAGTGATTGCTTTATTTCAGGTACATAAAAAGCTGGATTGAACACTATCTGAGAATTTCTGGATGATTTTGATACCATGTGATTATATTCTAGTCTCTTAACTCAAAATTTAGGCAGGCAGTAGGTTTTAGGAATGACCATAATTTATATCCCTAAATTATAATCTCTCTAGAACATGAATGGTATCACTGCGTGTAATCTGCAAAACACTCTGACTATTTTGGCAGGGAAGGCAGAATTTGATGACAGATTTGTAATTACCTCTGTGAAGCACAGAATTAGAGATGTGCCTGTGAGGGAGAGGTGCCCTGTGCTCCTGGAGCCTCCCACTCCTGGGAGCAGCTGGACCCACCATCACAGCCTCTCCAGCCAAGAAGCTGTTCCTGCCCTGCCTTGTCCTGCCTTAGCCTCGTGCTGGTGAGTGGCCAGCCCTGGTTTGTCCATTGCTGCTGCCAAGCAGATGGCACTGGCTGAGTTCTCCTCACCTTTGCTCAGCAAGAGCTCTAATTTGTGTGTCCTTCTGCTCCCCAGCCAAAACTGGCCATGAAGTCTTACAGGCATGGATTTATTCTTGAGACTTACAAAGCTTTTTTTACTCTGACTAGGGTTGACTGACAGGCTCAAGAGTTCCTGTAAGGCAATATGACAGAAAAATAAGAACAGACAGACAGACAGTAATGGCATGACCCTCATTTCCTTAGGAAACCAGGCTAAAAATGAAAATGTGACCTCATACCCTTTGCTGAGGGCTTCCCCTTTGAAAGCCAGGATGAGAAAGATATATCCTGGATCAGAAAGACATGTGGAGATTACTGGAGTCTTGTGACTATATTAAAGGAGTCAAGAAAAAAACTAATTCTGAATAAATTTTAAGTCCTTCTAAATCACCATTATTATTAAAATTATTAATAATAATATTATTGTATTTACTTTTCAAAGGAAAAAAATGGTGTCATGGTACAGTTAGAACCAGAGAGGGATGCTTTGGGGACAGAATGCAGAGGATTCCCCTGTCCCAGGGACAGACTGAGGTGAGGGCTGCTGTCCCACACTGGGCTGAAACCATGCAGCAGGTAAAAACAACTGAGAAAACTGGCTGGAGTCACTGTCCCTTCCCTAGGCAAGGAATGCAGAGAGAGTCCCATTTTTGCCTCAAGTAACAGAAGGGGTGTGGAGTGAGCTCAGGAGAGAAAAGCTCCATGTCCTACCCAGACTCCCCTCACCTACACATTGGAGTAGCTCACAGGCAGTTTGTAACCACTTAGGTGGGTGTTCTGTATCTGCATGACTTTAAAGCTTTATTGAAGCTCTTCAGTCCATCCAGTAGTGACCTTGAGAGATCCTCTCAGATGTGCTGGCAGCTGTGAAGTTGACACATTTCCATACAAGGCACTAAACCCTTACACATTGGAAAAGTCATTCAGTCTGTCAGAACTTGCATGGAAAAATACAAATATTTCATAAGGACAAGTGGGCAGATTATTCTCAGGGTATTGATTCCACATTTTGGACCTGCTGCTAAATAGACCTTCCTACTGGAGAGGCTGAGCAAGGTGGCCATTTCAGAGAGAGGCTCTGGGCATTTATTGATTGCACATGAAAACACTAATCATGAAATAGCAAAGATTGAGCATGCTGCTGCCACTACCACTTGCATAAAAAGGTAACACTTCAGAGTTGGGAAGCCAGGACATTGCAGAACATTAAGAGTAGCTGTTCCTCACCACATCCAGCAGGGCAGCAAGTCCCTCAGGCTTCTCATTTTCCTGCATCTAGGAACTGGGACAACACACACATAATATTGTCTATATTCTTGTCTATAACAAGTAAGTTAGCAAATTTATTTGCCATAATAGATAGACACTGAAAATGAAATTCCTATCTCCAGCAAACCTACTGAGTAATGTTTTCTTTCTCTCCTGCCCACTGACAGGAAAACAGCATCACTTTGGGAATTTGAAATGGCTAATTGCTTTTCTATTTGATTCTTTTCATCAATTGAACTTAATTCAATTAATTTCAATCAATTCTTAAAATCAAATTCTTGTAAACTCTCCTTCCTCCTGACATACTACTTTTGTCAACTGCAGTTCTCAGTTCCTGGCAGATGGGATTCAACAAGGGATCTCAAGCAGCAGTGGCTCCATGAAGTACTTTACCCAACAGGGTCCTGAAACACAACAGACCCTTAAATGCCAGTTTGGCCTGCTGAGAGAGCAGTGAATTCACTCCACATCTGATGAGAGGATTCAAATGATCAGTTCAGTGGGAGAATCTTTCTGTTGTGGGGATGAAAAGCTCAGGGGACCTCACTCATGCTCAGTGGTCTTGTAATTAAATGTTACACACTTGATGAGCATTGCATTGCAAGCCTCAAGGCTAATTTACATGCTACCACCAAAATGTCTTATTTGATTTTGCTTGTAAAAATACTATACAGGCATCATTGCATGTCATTGCAAATGGTTTGTATCAATGATGCTTGGGTGACTCTCAAAATTACTAAAAGCTGTACATAATTACTGCTAAAAAGCCCTGTACAGAACCAGTAATGCTTCCTCTACAATAGCTATTTTATGACTAAGATGGCTTTCCTGATGTGACTGACAATGTTAGGAAGCATTATGTAGGATAAACAAGCAGCCTGCCAGCAAATAAAGAATAGCTTTTTGGGGAAACAAAGTACTTTGATTCAATTATAGTATTACATGTATCATTAAAGGGTGTCGCTTTTCTGAGAGGTGCCCATAATTCACGACAGGAAGGCAGGGTTGGAGAAAAGAGAGAAAAATTAAAGTGAATAGGAGCTCATTGTAAGCATGGTGAGAGATATGATGCCAATATGAGGTATTTACTGGCGCATTTAAATGCTTTATGTTGTAAAAGTTGTTTTTTGGTTTGGGACACATGACTCATGGCACTCTTTACTCAAGACAAGTAAAAAGAGAAGAAGCTTGTCAGGGCTCTGGGATCCATGTAGCACATATGCCTTTATCAGTTTCATGTTCTGAGGAGGTTATCCCACAAATAGCATTTCCATGCAAGCATATCAGATGGACTTAACTACCTTTTCTTCCAATTCTTTCTTTCTTTAATACTCTTTAATACTGACTTCAAAGCAATGCTAGAGCACTGCAACACCATTTTATTGGAATATAGTAATAATAATAAATTACAGTTTCATTCACTGAATTCCAGTTCTTAGAAGAATAAACAACCTTCTGCAGATGCAGAAGAAAGGCAGAGAAATATTAGATGACTTACCCACAGTCTGCAGCAGGTGAGTGAAAGAATTAGCTACAGAACCTCTGGCCTTTCTTCCAAATAATCTTGCCTGTGTTTGTGCCACAGTAAAATGATTTTGCATATGTCCTGTCTCAGAAATATGAAAAATATATGCAATATGCAAAGCAGCCAATTGGACTGCCTTTTGGAATATATCATCATTTATGAACAGTGCATCTTGAAACCTAAACAGATTGTGTGCAATTAATTGCAAACTGTCAAAGAGGCTACAGCACTTTACTGCCAATTTGTAAATAAGCCCTAGGATGCAAAAGGACTGAGGCAAGTGAGGTGAGTTCCTGTGGATGGAGGGGAGGCAATGCGCAAATGCAGTGCAACACAATTTTTACACTTCAGCCTTTAAGAATTTTGCTGACCCTGGAAGAAAATGGTATGGTGCAGAGTCATTCAGTGCAGCTAGGTTTCTCTGTAAGTAGATATTTTACATAACCTAAATGAAGAACTCCCAGCTTACTTGAGATGCAAAATAATAAAGAAGTTATGCACAGAAAGAAAAATGTACTTTTAATTAAAACCTTAGAAAATACATGTGCATTTTTGTACTTTAAAAATGTGCTGAACAATGGTGATGGTGATGTGCAAACAAAGCAGATTCCCTTTATGTCCTGATTATGACCCTCAAATGATCTTTGTTACAAATATGCTCATGCTGGTGGCTGGCCAATACCTGACTGTATTCCTTGTCCCTTTGTATCACTGCTGTTCCCATCCTACCTCTCATTGTTTCCCTCATAGATTCAATAAATACAATATGTTTGGTGCCACTGCTGATCTGCTGAGCCAGTCAGTGGCCAGCCCACTGACTCGGACTTGGTCTCAGCTTCAAAAGAAAAATGATGATGTCTGTCTTTCTAGGTTTGAACCCCTCTGGTGAGCAGCATCACAAATGTGGTACAGACCTTCAGTAATTACTGAAGCAGCAGTTTGTCACAAGCTGCCTGCAGCACTGATGGACAATCTGCTGGTGGGTATAGTTAGAGGAAGGAATATATAAGATATGATATTTGTGACAGGCTTAACTTGGATTTTTTGTTTCAGGGGATGAAATGTACCTGTGGAGGCAGTGTTGATGAAGAACTAGGTACCCATATTCATTAACTATTCTTTCCACCACTGCTGTATTTAATATATATGCAAAAATTATTCCACTGTAAATAAGAATTTGGCCCAAGTAGCAGTGACAATTAGATGAAGTGCAATTTTTATCTCCTCAAAAGTTCATCTATATGAGCAGTTTCCAAAACAAGTAGATTTAGCCCTTGAGGTAGAGGAGTTCTCCCTACATATCCCAGTCACCCTTCACACTGGTCATGGAGGGGGTGGTTGCAATGCTCAGCAAATAAAAAAATCTCTTCCCCATTCCCCTGAGCCTTGTACCAGGTCTGGAGCTTACTGCAACCTACAGGAACTTTCCTGTGCTCTGTGAACCTGAAAAAAACCTGCAATATAAAAGTCCTCCTCATCTGAAACAATTCCCTTTATTCTTTTTCTGCCCTAATCTTGTAGCACAATTGCAGTTCCAGAAATGACACAAAACACTCAAGTCCATGGATGGTAAGGTAAGTTCAAGGTTGAGAGAAGATGAAAGAAAAAAATGGACTGTCAGCCTGATAGGCTTTGGATGGAACTTTACAGGGAATCAGCACACCAAAGGATGCTGTTGTGGGGGGTACCACTAGCCCAGCTGTCTGCAAAATTAGAAATCTAGAATTGAGAGGTAAGAATTCACTGCTTAACCCCAGGGAAATTAATAGCGACTTTTTTTTCACTGCTTAATATTTAAATAATGTTGCTCCAATTAGTCAATGGAAGACATTTTGTTTTCTGTGAGATACCTTCTTTCCTCATCAAGTCAAAGTGGTTTGCTTCCAGGATTTTTTTTCTTTTTTTAACTAGATTGCTCTTGGCTCTAGGGATAGTGGGTTTCCTTCAGAAATGGCACGAACAGTTACGCTCCTCCAGCCTTTACTAACTCGAACTTTTAAAATCCGCGTGCCCACATCCCCAGTTTGTTATTTTGTTGGCTGCACTGAAAGGCTCTCCAGGCTGCAGCTCTCGGATTTCCCCTGGAGCGGCCGTGCCGAGGTGGCAGCAGAGGCGCAGTGGCCCGGCCGCAGTGCCCGGAGCCCGCAGCTGCGGGGCACGCACGGGCTGTGCTCACACACGGGCTGGGCTGCGCTCACACACGGGCTGGGCTGCGCTCACACACGGGCTGTGCTCACACACGGGCTGGGCTGAGCTCACACACGGGCTGGGCTGAGCTCACACACGGGCTGTGCTCACACACGGGCTGAGCTGAGCTCACACACGGGCTGAGCTGAGCTCACACACGGGCTGAGCTGAGCTCACACACGGGCTGAGCTGAGCTCACACACGGGCTGAGCTCACACACGGGCTGGGCTGAGCTCACACACGGGCTGGGCTGAGCTCACACACGGGCTGAGCTGAGCTCACACACGGGCTGAGCTGAGCTCACACACGGGCTGAGCTCACACACGGGCTGAGCTCACACACGGGCTGGGCTGAGCTCACACACGGGCTGGGCTGAGCTCACACACGGGCTGAGCTCACACACGGGCTGTGCTCACACACGGGCTGGGCTGAGCTCACACACGGGCTGGGCTGAGCTCACACACGGGCTGAGCTCACACACGGGCTGAGCTCACACACGGGCTGGGCTGAGCTCACACACGGGCTGGGCTGAGCTCACACACGGGCTGGGCTGAGCTCACACACGGGCTGGGCTGAGCTCACACACGGGCTGGGCTGAGCTCACACACGGGCTGAGCTGAGCTCACACACGGGCTGAGCTGAGCTCACACACGGGCTGGGCTGTGCTCACACACGGGCTGTGCTCACACACGGGCTGGGCTGAGCTCACACACGGGCTGGGCTGAGCTCACACACGGGCTGCGCTCACACACGGGCTGCGCTCCCGCATGAGCTGCTCTCTCTGCAGCCCCTCTGCACTGTGCTGCGGTGGCTGCGGGGCTGGGCTGTCTTTCAAAGCCACTGACAACTCTTAAATACGCCAAGTGCTCAGATGATGGAAATGTGCTGTGTTATGGTTTGAGCAAGCAGCGGATGAGCCCCCCCTTTCTGAACAAACCCATCCTGAACAATCCAACCTTAGCCCCTGACCGTGCTCATTAGAGTTATTGTGATGCCCCGTGATGAGTGCAGAAATCACTGTCCGTGAAAAGCAGAGTTCAGTAAGCAGCATGGCACAGTGTCCATGTGCTGGCTAACACGTTTAACCTACAATTACCAGGCTAGGGGTTTTCAGATGAAAATCAGGAGAAATTACTTGGTATTCAAGGTTTTGCCCCCCCCCCCCCTTTCCCCTCTTTGCCACTGAAGTAATAATTTTCAGTTGAATATTTTTATTTTTATCTTGTCTTTAAGAGTTCAACCCATTCCTCTTGCCTCTGCCCCTGTACGTGCTCATGGAAATCGAGGAGCAGACCCGCACCAGCCATGTCTGTTGCCAGCAGGACGCTGCAGTGTCCCCAGCTCTGCTGAGGTACCAGTGTGTGGTGAGGCACAGAGATGGCATCCTGGGATGCTAATGGGTATGTCATGTAGTGCTTGTATGCCACAAAGATTTTGGAGGGTAGAATAGGGAGAATTTATTATTTTCTTTAGAAACAACTTTTCTCTTCCATCGTCCCTTGAGATCTGCTCCTCACAACAAGCTTGGGGTGCAGCATGCACTTCTCTCCCTTACACACAAAGGCTCTGCTCCTTTTCAGAAAGGCTTCCAGAAGGATACTGACAGTACTGAATCCCACTCAGTCTGCTTGCTTTTAGCAGCCCTACTCGCCTGCCCTGCAAGAACAGAGAGGAAATTTTCCCTGCTCTCTGGAGTAAGGTCCTCCATCACCATGTCACAAAAGAAAACAGGCTGCTTGGTAGCTAAGGAAAACTGCTGACTTTAAACGTGAAATAAGGCCCTATCATTTACACTAATGAGCTCACTGGTGGGGACTTTGTAAAATTTTATGATAAAAAAGTAGCTGTAGTCAGAGTTTGATAGAATTTACTATTTTACTTTTTTTGCTGAAGATAGACATAACTACTAATCATTTTCCCATTCAAACCTAAAGAGAAATAAGCGCAGGAAGAACTGCCCCAGTAGAAATTCAAAGATCTTGTAAGTAATCCATTATTATTAATTTTTTTCAACCATAGGTTGGTCTAAATTCTTCTGGGAAAGGCTATAGACATTTTTAACTGGTTGAATAGCAAATAAGTTAGTCAGAAGAACTCCTTAATGAAATACTAATATTTCAAGATTTTAATTGTTTGTGACTTATGGTTACAAGTTAACCTCCTAGATCTGATATTTCTGTCAGGTTTGATTTCTGATGGAAGAGTGCCCTGGGATGCACCCTGGGGTAGCCCTGTGATAGTTTCTGAGCCAGGATTCCACATATGCCCAATATGTGCAGTGAATAAGGGGAGGTATCTAACAGGCTTTGTTACTGTAGACTGTCAGAGCAGTAAATGACAAGGGCTAAGGAAATCTCTCAGCTCCTGTAGGTTGCAAAGACCTAAACCACTCAGTTCTGAGCCAGAATAAATGAGTCTGGCTGGAGAGAGCAATTCTGCTATAAAACTAGCAAAAATGGAAGAAAACAAAGGGGTGAAAGCAAGCAAAGAGGAATAAAGATGTCTCCAGCTAAAGGACTGGAAAACTAACCAAGGTTGGCATCCATGTGAGTGATGAATGAAGTTACAGCAGGTTTTTTCTCCCTCTCTGTCTTTAGTTTTTTTTCTCTCTGCCTACTCCATTTGAGGTGTTTAGCCTCCACACAGTCACTGGTTCAACACTTGGAAAAGGTGAGCAGAGATGTATACAGTGCATGGGCTTCACTGCCTGTGAGCACTCACTGCTGCATGCAGACCAGAAATAAGTCCTAATGAAATATTCCACATGGTGGTTGTCCCCCTGCAGCCTTGTTTTCTACCTGGGCCAGCTGTGTTTCTGCAGTGATATCTCAGCCACCTCATCCTCTGAACAGTTGTGGAATTATGGCTTCAACTCATTCCTTTAACCACAATTTGGGAAGGGGAGCTGGGGTGTGTGATAGGCACTAACCCCAGAGCAGGAACAGCCCAAAGGACCCAGTGAACATGGACACTTGGCTGTAGGTTTAATGCTGCCAAAAAGAAAAGGACAGACAAAAGGAGGAAAATATTTAGCAAACAGGAGAAAAGGGTGTGGAATGGATACATGGGGGATAGCTGGTCTATGGGCTGTCACTGAGGTATTTTCCATCTCCATGAGTCCTGCAAGCACTGGGAATATGACTGACTGACAAAAGGATCAATGTGAGAGACTATGAAGTGGCTGAGAAGCTGACCTTGCATGCAACTGATCAAAATTATTATAACACTTCAAGAACACTTTACATTTTCCATGAAAAGGTAGTCAAATCCATGGTTGTTTTATCTTTGTCTTCTATGGCTCATCATTCAACTTTAATTTCCTGGTACCTAAAAGTTTGTCTGTCTCCTTCCCTCCATCCTGCCATCCCTTTGTCCCCAATACAGAAGTGCAGAAGTGTTGCTCTTGCTACTTTTCCCTGAGAAGAACAGCCACTAGAGGGAAAGATGCACACGAAAAATTCCCCTCAGCACCTCTGGGGCTTCCTTCGTAAGTAAAAACAAAAAAAAAATCAGAATATTACCCAGCATTTGTAAGGTGGTCTGATTTATCCTTTCAGATAAAGTATATTGAATGAGATTATTTTTAGTATTGCAGTTGCATTGTACATCATGAAACACAGCCAAAATTAAGGGCCAGGAAAAAAAAAATCATTGGCTAAATTACACAGAGGAGATTGAATTACCTGTTCAAACAGAGCTCTTAATTCTGTGTATAGATAGAATCCACAAATACAAGTGCATTGCAGTAGAAAATAAAGCCAGCCAACAGCCCCTAATAACCCTTAATTATTAGGAGTTTCAGTTAACATTTGGACAGCTTTGGTCTTAATTCTTCTAAGTTTGAAGAGGCAGCATGACCAAGGTGGCCCCATTTACAATTACAGCAAGCACACACGCTGCTCCAGCCCATGCTGGCTTCAGCTGAGCCTTCTCTGGCAGCTTGGGCTGGGATTTTGCCCTGTTAAAATACAATTACCTATCTGAATGGCAGCTAATTTCCAGTTTGAGTTATTCATTTGTAACAATGCACTTGTTTTGACAGAAGTCCATGACAAGAAAAACAAATCAAGCTCCTGACCTTGGCATCATTGCTCACTTTGGAAATTTTTGTACCTGAAAGAAAATCTGCTGATATTCCACGTGAGTAATAAATTATCTCACATCATCAGTCAATACAGCAACAGAGATCTGTTGCTGTGAATGCCCATAAGTAAATGCAGCTGTAAAACAGACATCTCAAGGTAAGACTGAAATCCAATGTTACTTAAAAAAAAAAAAAGCTTGATAGTGCTATTCTACACATGGATATTTACAACTGTATAAACCAGATTATTTAATATTTGTCTCAGGGATGGGGTTTTCAAATGCCCTTAGCAGTGAGTTAATACTCTTTCCCATTTCTAAAGTTGTCCTATGTAACCTATGTAATACATATGTGAAATCAGAAGTCAAACACTGTATTGCAGGCAGGCAGTAAAATTCAGCAGATGAAATTTATTATTAAATTATTTTAATGAGCTGTGTTGTTCTTCAAAATATACAAGCCCAGTATAGGGCCTGTGTAGCCCAAGGATCCTTCAAGGTAGATAATTTGACATTAATTTGCTGCTGCAATCCTCACTTGGTTAAGACTGTGTAACTCTTTCCCCTTTGACCTTCTGTTTGTAACTACTTCTGTTTGTAACTACCTGAGACTCAGGTTTGCCAAAAATGTGAACTGCAAGAGTTGAATTTTTATTTCAACATTTTATCAATTTTCTTAATATTACAAAACACATGAAGGCACAGAGAAAACACTAAGCTTATATTGTTTGTATTCTCTATCCAGAAGCAATATCTAAAAGTGAAAATCAGAACTATTTTTCTATAGGAAAAAAAAAAAAGTGCATGATTTATGTTGGGAAACAACCTGGTTTCATTTGATCAAATAAAATTACAGAAGGTTGAGACAGGAATATACACAAATGATCACCTGGCTGTTGTCAGGCACACACCTCAGAAAGCACAGGCACTCTCTGGTGTCCATCCCTGGCCTGGTGCTGCCTGGCCCCAAACCTGTCTGTGCCATTTTATGGATTTCCTCTGCTGAGTACAACCTGCACAGGCAGGCAAGAGGCACAGCAAATCCTGGGCCTTTTTTATTCTACAGTGGAGCATTACAGATAATTCTGCTGGATGGCACCCTAGCAGTGCATCTGCTCCTGCTGTGCACTCTCAGTGAACTCAGCCTGCTCCTGAGACACCTCACTTGCTTGCTGTGGAAGCTGAAGGTGACACCATAAGCAAATCACCATAAATACATGCAAACCTCTCTTACAACAGCAAATCAGATTGTTCTAGATAGAGCACAGTATGGATCAGCAAGAGCTGGTTCACTCTAAATCTCATTTTCACACATCTTCAGACTTTGTACAGAATCCCAGCAGATGCTTGGGAAGACAAGTATCTTAAGTTTATGTGGGCATATATAAACTCTTGAATTGCTTTTTGCTGCTTATAGTTCATAAACTAATATAGCAGTGAACAAACTGCATTTTCAGAATTGTGAACAAACTGCATTTCATATAAGTTATCCAGTTATGGACCAGACCTTGCATTTCTTATTCAAGAAGGATTAAATCAAAAGGGAAGTAGTCTGTGAAAAGGTGAATTTATACACAGCAAGCTAAACTCTTGCTAAATTATTCTCTTGAAGGAAATAGAAAGGTTTCCAGTAGATTTCTCTGTACATGTTTTCAGAGAAGCTTATGCTTGTTCCCCTTAGAGACTTTCTTCATGAGTGAAGCTGAAATTAGATGTGTATTGAGACTGAGTTTTAACGATGATTTTCCTAAAATAGGATTAAGGCTCACTGACACTGTAATGGAGGGCAGGAAATGCTGCTGCTGCTTATTGGCTAAACTATATTTTGGTTTCTACGTATAAAAGTTCAGTTCCTAGGAGCTTTAAGCTTGCTTCTTAAGAGGTAAAAAAAATGGTTATTTTGGTATCTCCATAGTTTTTTTCTGGTACAAAATAAGCAACCCTCTCATGATCTGAGCAGGATAGTAACCAGTCCTGAAGTGGTGCTTCAGGGACTTAACTAGGATCATTCAATTATTTTTTTTTCCATCCAGATTATTTCCAAGTTGTTTGTTTGGGGGTTTTGGTGTTTTTTATTTGTTTGTTTGTTTTTGTTTCTTTAACCTTGGGTGAAACATTAGGGGAGTTCTATAAACTCATAGTCTGCAGTCAATTTGTCAATATTGAGGTCAGGGTGAGTTACCACACAATGGACAGTTCACATATTTTTACCACATCCACAACAGTTTTTTCTTAAAAGCAAACACCAAAGAGCTCTGCTTGACCAATATATCCATTTCAGACTAACATCTACAACATCTATTACAGTTTGTTAATACCTTGACACCATTTCCAGTGTACCTCAATGACCATTGCCCTCCTGGATCTCAATGACATTAACTAACAAAGCAGTTTGTAATTAGATGGGGTAACTTAATTCCTGGCCCTCTGTAAGGATCTGGATTTCAAATTTCCACTCCTAGATGGGGAGCTCTTTGCCACACATCACCAATTATGCCATGTGCTTATGTATCAGTCCCTACACCCTCCTGCCGAGCCCCTCTTCTTTGAGCTCAGTACAGAGACTGTTGTCAACACAGAGACATCAACACAACTGCCTAGCCAGCTGCATGTGACATTTAATGAAAATGAAGTCAGGGCTTATTTGCATGGCAGGTGTTACTTTATTACAGCAGAGCTGCAGAAGCTGGGTGCTACAGTGCTAGTCAGGTGTGCAGGAATGAAAGTCACTGACAAGAAGGGTGTCTGGCACAGGAATGCTGGCACCCCCTTGTCTGCCTGCCCACCTCCTGTGTGAGGTAAAGTGACACATTTGTTCATTTTTCCAGGTGCCCCTGTTCTGGCTCTTTCTGCTAACTCCATCCACAGAGTCATTGGAGTACTCAAAGAGTTTGGGGGTAGGAGGCCCACCCAGCCTTCTGCCACGGGGTCCCCACACCAAACAACTTCCAGCTCTGGCAGACCCTCCTGGACTCAAATGCACAAGCTGCACCTAAAGAGCTCTATAGCACAAGATAATTGATTTCTGTCATGCACAAGAAGCGTCTTACAAGAGAAATACATGAATATTTTTTATGAGTCATGTGTGTTGAAAGAACATGTATGTTTCTTTGAGTCAAGTGCTCAAAAAAATTAAAAAGGCAGCATCATGCTCCTTCCATTTCCATTTCCCCAAGTCATTTCACCAAAATGACAAGAATGAAAAATGCTCATTTTCACTAATTTTTATTTGGTTTAGCCTTATTAGTACCCCTTAGAAATATAAATTTCATTTTACAGTTTCTGATTCTGATTTCAGATTCAGTTAAGACTGTCAGCAGCAATAATACATTGTAAATCTTAAGCTCATGTCTTGAAGTAAAACATAACACACCTTCTAACAGGCTGTGGCTCCACCCACTCACTTTCTGCTCCTCAGGAGAATTTTTATTTCTATTTTATTATCTCCCCAACTCCTTTCTGACTACTGTTCTTCCCCTAGAATCATCTTGCCACTACACTGGTTTCCAGACTGTTTCGCTGCTGAACATCTAAAGCGCGGGTTATTCTGACCCTCCCTGGGAGGCTCCCGATGCCATTGGTTCCCGCTACATCCCGTCCCCTCAGAGCCAGCCAGTACCAACCCACGGGCAGACTGATACTTCACAGACTGTCTGAACAACTTTACAGACACTCATTTAACTTTGCAGGGCAACTATATGAATAAAGTTTTATTTATGGCAGTTTTACGAGAGAGATCCCACGTAAAAAATCTTACGAATCACACAATTGGAACAGCACAATAAAATAAAGTAAAGCATTTACCAAAATTTATAATGATTTGCACTGGAGCCCAGTTTTGGATGACATTCAGTTTCCCAGAGAAGATGCTAAAACTCCATAAAAGTTTTTATCTCTGACGTTTAACTTTGTAAACAGATCTGCCAGTTAGAAAATAACTGTTCCAGTCGTTTGTTTCTAACCTCTTCATTTACAATCCCGGGTGATGATTTTTTGACAGCACATCCAGAACGAACACAGGTCAGACGTCCACCGAGACAAAGCAATCTTTGCACTTTAGGAAACAACGCCGACCCTAAAGCCGCGCTCCGGGCGGGTCCCGTGGCGGGGCAGGGCGCGGAGTCCGGGCCGGCGGGACTGGAACTGTCCCTGTGAGCTGGGCGCTCTGCCGGCCACGAAAGGCTCAGACGATGTCGGAGTTCCTTGCTCGGGAAGCCGTGCGGTTTGTTCCTCCCCGGGATGCGAACGAGGCGGCCGAAGAAGACAGCGGAGCCTGACACTTCTGAGAGGGGTACCGGCGGCATCCCGTCCCTCGGTGCGATCTCCGGCGGGAGGGGCGCGGGGTCACAGCCGGTGCTGCTCCGCCTGCTCGGAGGCGGCGGCGGCGGCCCTTTGCCCGGCCAGCAGCCCGCTCCCTTCCAGCCTGCCTCGCCCAGCTGCACCGCGGAAAGCCGCGGCCCCGCTCCGCCCCACGGGCCCGCAGCCCGGCTCTGCCCGACGCCCCGGTCGGAGCTGCTCCGCGGGAGCTCTCGAGCCCCGCCCTGCCTCAGCCCCGCGCGGCGCCTCCGCGCTCCTACCTACGCGGTGCGGTGCGGTGCGGGCGGCTGTCGGGCACCTGCTCCCGCGCCCGGGCCCGCGCCGCCCCACAAAAGCGGTGGCGGCGGGCGGCGGCAGGCGGACTGCGCGGCCATTGGCGGCGGCGGCGCGCGGCGGGCGCCGGTTGGGCCGGGCGCGGCGGAGGCGGGCGCGGGGCGCTGACGCCAGCGCGGGGCCGGTGGGGAGGCGGGGCCGCGCCCCGCGCCGTCTTTGTGCTCGCCGGCAGCCCCGGCAGCGCCGCCGCCTCCCGCCGCCTCCCTCAGCCCCGCTCGGCGCGGCGGGCGGCTCCGCTCCGCTCCGAAGCGCTCGGCCCCCGCTCCGCGCCGCAGCGCTCCGCGCTATGTGTGCCGGCGCTCCGGTGCCTCCTCGCGGCCGCTTCCCACCCGGCGGGGCGCGCTCGGCCCCGCTCTGAGCGCGGCGGGGCAGGGCAGCGAGCGGAGCGGAGCCCGGACGGTGCCGCCCGGCGCGGAGCGAAGGGAGCGCGGCGCCATGCGGGGCTCGAGGCTGGGGCTGGGGCTGGGGCTGCTGCTGGGCGCGGCGTGGGTGGCGTGCGGGCAGAACGAGACGGAGCCCATCGTGCTGGAGGGCAAGTGCCTCGTGGTGTGCGACTCCAACCCCACCTCCGACCCCACCGGCACGGCGCTCGGCATCTCCGTGCGCTCCGGCAGCGCCAAGGTCGCCTTCTCCGCCATCCGTAGCACCAACCACGAGCCCTCCGAGATGAGCAACCGCACCATGATCATCTACTTCGACCAGGTCGGGCGGGCGCGGCGGGGCTCGGGCGCTCCGGGGCGGCGGGGCTCGGGGCGCGCCGCCGCGGGAGAAGTTGCCGGGGCCGGTGGCGGGGCCGGGCCGGGGACGCGCCGCCCCGCGGGGCCCTGCCCGCGGGAAGGGGGGGCGCTGGGAGCCGGGGGGCAGCGGGGCTGGGCGGCGGTGGCCCCGCGTTGGTGCTGACGGTGCCCTTCCCTTACAGGTACTAGTGAATATCGGCAGCAACTTCGACTCGGAGCGGAGCACTTTCATCGCGCCCAGGAAAGGGATTTACAGTTTCAATTTTCACGTGGTGAAAGTGTACAACAGGCAAACCATCCAGGTCAGCCCCGAGCGCCGTCCCCGGGCTCCGCGGGCACCGCGGGAGGGAGCGGACGGGTCGGCGGCCCGGCGGGGATGGGGCCGTGCGGGCGGCGGGGCGGGACGTGCCCCCGAGCCGCCGCGGGAGCGCAGACCTGCGGCGATTCTCCGCTCCGGGGGACGGTGCCCAAGGGGCCACGGAGCCCCACCAGGCCTCCGCTCGGCCCCACTCCGCATGAGCCGTCCCGGGATGGGAGGTGGTCGGCCGCCTGCCGCCCCGTCCCAGCTTGTCCGGGCCCTCGGACTGCCCAGTGCCGCGGAACGCTGGCGGCAGCATCCCTGCACAGAGCCCCTAGGAACGGCGGTCCCTGGCAGGCTTCTCACCCACTCTCCTATGGCAGAAGGTTTCATAGGGATTTGGGGTTCAGGGAGGTGCCTATGACATGGAAACGATAATGAATCTGTGCATGTCTGTGCAGCTACCCTGATGTACCTGCCTTTTCTATGGGCTTTGATGCATATGTTGCTCTAGGTAGGGTTAATAAATTATCGGCCTGAAGCCAGGTGGTATAACCAAGACAGGAAATCTGACTGTATAATGATGTACTTTGCTAAGGTGTATGGACAGCTGTATAGCACCGTTCTGGTGCAAGTGGCTTAACACCTTTAGCTTGGGCAGGCAGTGCATTATTAATGTGGGGTGTGCAGTCCCGGGATCATTACCGCGAGCTTAGCAGACCTTATTGACTGTGTTGTGGCATATTGTCTTTGCTGCCTAACAAAGGAAAACTACCCCTTGAATACACTTCAAAGGCCCTGACTCCGCGGCTGTGGCTCTGCTCCTCGCTGCCTCTGAGGTTTCGCATAAAGCCATCTTTCAATAAGTACAAGCAGACCTCTTTTCATAGCCTGAAAACACAGGCACCCTATTGAAATTCTCCAAAATAGGATCAATGTCCTGCTTTATATGCACCAGGTGTTTTGATGTGGTTGTCGGTCTAAAACAGTGGTGAAAGACTTCTTCCTTTGGAGTACATACCTTAGCTGGGTTTAGACTGCTATTTCTTTTTTATGGGGCTGGAGTTTCAGCTGTCAGAAGAGGCCTTTCTTTAACTAAGCATTTTGCCTGTTAGGCGAGCCCCAGCGGTGTCATTGTCTGACTTTAATTGACAGAGGGCTTTGTTTTATCTTGCTCTTTAGGTGAGTTTGATGCTAAACGGGTGGCCAGTGATTTCTGCCTTTGCAGGGGACCAAGATGTGACTCGAGAAGCTGCTAGCAATGGAGTACTGATTCAGATGGAGAAAGGAGACAGAGCTTATCTAAAACTGGAGAGAGGAAACTTGATGGGAGGCTGGAAGTATTCAACATTCTCTGGATTTCTAGTGTTCCCACTTTAAATCACTTCTCATCCAAGAAAAGGGAGAAATCTCTTACAAGTTCCCAAGTCAAAGCTGGGTTTGAAGAGTCATGGACAGCAGACTTTTTACATTCAAATATTAAAGAAGCTTAATCCTGCTTAGGTTTGTGTACATCTGCTTTGAAGAATTACTACTTATTTTTGTTGTGTTGCAGCCAACAGGCGGGAGACACTATAATTGATCAAACCCCCATTTATATTCTTCTCTCTCCTCCCACAAAATTAGTTCCCATCTCTGTGTCATTGGTGTAATCTGCCATTGTTCCCCCATGGCTTCTGCCTCACACAAGTAGACTTTAGATATTTTCATTGTTCTTTACAGCATATTTTGTAGTTTTGTTTTTAAAACATGTTAATCTTGACTCTTTCTCTGAGTTTAACTTTTAAAAAAAGAAAAAAGCAAAGTATTTTTTGAATACATGGATGCCATGATAGAAGGGAAAATGCAATTCTTGCTGTGTACTGGCTGGCAAAAGGAAAAATTTCTACATGAAGAACTATCCACAGCCAAGGCTGACTAGAGTATTTCAATATTTCTATGTAATTCTGAGTGATTGTGAAATTTAAGGCTGCTAAATGTTTTGATGCTTGTTTTGCTCTTGTACAACGTGGCCCAACTAAACGCCAGGAAGTATATTGAACTTTTACTATTACTCTGTAATATATGTGTGAATATTGAAAATTAATTTTTGCTTTAATTCAATAAAGTTTAAATGGGACTTTTATTTTTCTTAACCAGAAATAAGGTTTCTCAATGCAGGTAGGCCGTGGGAGGAGGCTCGGCGGGTCCCGGGGCTGCTGCAGCGGGAGCGGCTCGGGGGGCGCGGCCCCCTGGCCCCGCTGCCCGCAGCTGCCCCAAGGCCTGCGGGCGGTGCCGCAGCCCGAGCAGACCCGTCCATAGGAGGGAGTTTGACGCCGTCTCTGATATCCACTTATTTATAGCATTTATCTGTATTATATTCTCTAAACCAGATCGCATTTTATACGGCTGCCTAAAACCACCTCACCATGTGCACTCGAGGCTGGTACTATTGATTCGCTGGTATTATTTGTTTACCGTCTTTTGAAGATATAAATGCTATAATTTTGCAGTACTCAAAGAGATTACTACTTTTATTAAAAGGTGCGTACCGAGGATTTCGATTGTATCTAAACTTTAATGTGAAATAAATCGGTGGAACGACCCCCGGGCTGTGTGCGTGGCGCGGCGGCGGCTGGAGCGAGGCTGCCCCGGCTGTGGCACCAGCGGAGCCGCGCGAATCCCCGGCTCCCGGGAAGGAATTTAATTAGCTCCAAGAAGGGGGGATTAATACGAGCACAATAAGGAACGCTTCTCGCTTTATTCACAGGTTCTGCCCTGGAAACAGACCGGCGGGGCGGGCGGGGACGCGCTCCGCGAGGGGCGGCGGTGGGGATGGGGTCGGCCGGCGCCGGGAATGGCCGCGGCCCTCGGAGTCGAAGTGGAATTCACCAGCCTGCTGCCAGCTCCTGCTCCTCTGTCACCCTGCGGCGCAGGGGCCAAAACGCCCTCTGGGCCCGCGGTTGCCGCCTGGCCCAGGTCGTGCTTCGCGCCCCGCAGGAGCAGGGGAGGCGCGGGCCGGCCCTCCCCAACCCCGCCAGCAGCTCGCCGGGAGCTGGCCAGGGGCCGTGCGAGGGGACAACTGAGACCAGGAGAAGGAATAATGACGGAAAGCAGTCGGACTGCGTTCACCTGGAGTTACAACCTGCTCAAGACAACCAACACATCGCCTTCTCCGGCCGCAAACTCCTCTCTCAACGCGAGACTCCTTATCACTCCCTCCTGAAGCCTCTCACACCGCGCCGCCTCCCTCCCGCCCGGCTGCCAGCCCCGTGCCCCCTTCGCGCCCTCCTCTCCCGAACAGGTCAGGGCGAGAGGAGCCGCCCTTGCCTCCCGTGAGCGCGGAGAGTGGGCAGTGGAGGAAAACAAAAAAGGCGGGGGGAAGGAACAAAAATTACTCGGTTACAAGAGAAAGGAAGGCGGCCCTGTGACCTCCCCGCCTCATCGCGCCAGAGCCAGGCAGCAGCTCCCGGCTGGGCCCGCCGCGGGGGATCCCAGCGATCGCCGCAGGTGCGGGGGCTGATGATGCTGATGCTTGTCTTTTGTTTTTTCCTTTTCCCTCCTCTCCCTTAACTCGAAACAAATAAACCCGCCACCTTCCGCTGAAAGTTTTCCCCTGGTTCTGAGCGTCTCATTAATATTGTGCAGCTGGATATTACATTACTCCGATCGCAGCAAATCGCTGCTCTGCGGCTGTTATAAAACGCCGCCGTGGCTGCTTGAAACAGCCTCGTCTGCTCCGCGCCCGCGCAGCGAGCCCCCCGCCCCGCTCAGCGATGCTGCCCTCAGCGAGCCCCGCACCTCGGGCCGCCCGGAGGCCCCGGGCTGGGCGGGAGTAGTGGCGTCCTGGCTGAGGAGGTAAAGCCGCTGCCGCCGCCCCGAAACCCCTGTGGCGCCCGGCCGCTCGCCGGCCCGGGGAGCCCTTGCCCTTGTCCTGGGCGGGGGCCCTGGCCCAGGACATGCCCCGGCTCCCTGGAGGGGCGGGCGGGCCCCGCTGCCTCCCCGCCCCGGCTCGGCCCGGAGCTGCCCCGGCCGCGGTGCTCGGAAGCGTGTCCGGGCGGCAGCCAGGCTGCTGCCCGGTAATTTACTTCAGCAGACGCGTTGTGTTTAAAATCATCCCCTTCCTGCCATCCCTGCGCCCCCGGCGGACAGGGAGAGGAAGGCCGCCAAGGTGCCCCCGATCAGGCTGGGGCGCGGGGGGCGGCTGAGGGAAGCCGGCCTTGCCGAGCCCCCCGGGGCAAACGGGGCGCTGGGCTTCCCCAGGCCAGCCGGTCGCACCCATGCTCGCAGCCACCGTCACCTCTCCGCGTGGCCGGTGCTTTGGCTCCGTGTTTGGCAGGGAAATGTGAAATGAGCACCTGGTTGCACCTGCTCGGAGCCCGTTCTCATCCTGGAAACCGCCCGCACCTGGGCGGCCGAGGCAAGGCCGCTTTCCTGCCCGGGTCCCCCGGGCCCTGCGAGCCAGTGCTGGGAGGACAACGGGCTCCGAGGGGGTCGACCAGGCCGAAGGAACTGCACGTAAGTGCTATTTTAAGCGGCAGAGCCGGCCAGGCTGGGGGGTCTGGCTACGGGCACCGCTGTGCGGGCTGCGCGGAGACGGAAAAGGGCCTGGCTTTGTCCGGCAGCCCGGCCGCGGGCGGTAAGCAGCGGGCGGGAGTCAGGAAGGCCCCAGCACCGAGGGGTCCCTCGCAGGGAGGTCAGATCCCCTCAGGGCTCCGGCGGCCTCGTCCCCGGCCCCCGCGGCCGCGGCACTGCTGGGCTGCTCCGGGCTCGGGGCCGCGCTGCCCCCAGAAATGAGCAGCCGCTGCTCTGTACCCTGCTTTAATGTGTTTTCAGTTGATGTATGTAATGTCTGATTGAATTTATTGCTGATTAGCGTTGAGCATGAGTTTACACAACAAGAAATTATGTTTCATTCAGTTCATTAGCATGTCTAGTGTTTGCTTTATGAGCATATCGCTAATGGTAATGACCAATGTTGATTGATTTCTAATGTGAATGTAATTACACAATGTAGGGGAATTAAAGGGAGAATCCACATTTTTAATTGTTGGGTTTTTAGGGACGGCGTGTGGGGGCGAAGGGGGTGCACAGGGAGAAACAAACCAACTGTCTTCTGCGCAAACGATGAGAAGGTGCAGATTAATGACTCTAGCAGGAGATGGGGAGTTTGGTCTAACAGAAGAACAAGTCAAATGCAGTTAACTCAGGGAATAGTTAATGCACACTCGACATAATTTCCCCTCGTCTGCCCCCCCAGGTACATCTGGAAGCCCAATAAGTTCGTTTGGCAGCGGCCGTTCCCGAGGAGCCGGCAGAGGCAGGGCTTCCTTCGTGCATGGCCGGGCAGGCGCTCCCGCAGCCCCGCCGGCGGCTGCGCGGCTCCGAGGCAGCGCCGCTGGAGCGGGAGCGCCGAGCCCTGCCCGGGGCCAGCGGGGCCGCTCGCCCGGCTCGGCAGCGGCAGTGCCGCCCCCGGCAGCCACAGCCCTGCCCGCATCCGTCCTGCCAGCTGGACACGGAGACCGGCGAGTGCTGGAGAGCCCCGGCTGGAGCCGTGCGAGGGCTGCAACAGGTACGGGGAGCGGAGCGGGCTGGCCACGGGGGTCTAGAGCCAGGGAGGGACTGTGAGGGGACTGTGAGGGCTGGGCGTGAGGGAGTTGGAAGCAGCTTGCGTACTCCATCTGGTGTCTGTGCTTCTCAGGGCGACCTCCGAGTGTCCTTTCCACTAAAAAGGAAAGGTGGCCCGGGAGGGGAGAGATCAGGGCTTTGCTGGAGGCATCTCCAGTGGGGCGTGCAGAGGGAGAGCAGGGAGGCTCAGATTATAAGGAACCCCGTACTGCAGAAATCCTGGGTGGGACACACACACTTGTGGAACTGTTTTAGTTTCACCCTCAGACAGGATCAGTGTGGTGTGTATTCTGCCAGCTAAGAGTTGCCAAAAGGCCTCTGTTGGTTGCCCAAAAAGAAAAGAGGCCTTATGTTTTTTTGGAGAGTGAAACAAGCTGTGTGCCTTGCATGAGTGGAGAGGGCTCAGGCAAGGCTGGCAGCAATCGGTCCCTGAGCCTTGGGGCACTGGCTGAAAATCCAGTGTGGGTTGGAGGCAGTGATGCCTGCAGTGGGTGCACTTCTCTTTCCTTCCTTCCTTCCTTCCTTCCTTCCTTCCTTCCTTCCTTCCTTCCTTCCTTCCTGCTGTATTCCTAGGGTACAGGGCACTGGGCTTCCTCTGCTCAGGTGGTCCAGAGTCAAAAGCAGTGTTGGTTCCAGTGTGAGCAGCTGTGCACATCTGGGTGCAGACATTCTTTCTCTCCCCCACGACAACTTTGAGCCTTTTGTTGGTCAAGAGAGGAAGATAATGCCATTGCCTTTCTGCAGCTTTTTACAGCTGGGGAGATGCGGTGTCCCATTTCACCATGTCCCATTTCACCAGTAGCACTTAGGTTCTTACAGTATGGAGTTCCTAAAGTGAAACAATTGTTCTGAACTCAGGATGAACCTGGGATTTTAAAAAACCCAGTTTGTAAAATTTTTCCTGGGGCGGGAATTGTGGAGCTACTGGAGAATGGGTCTAACATTGCATCAGCATGTAGATTTGAAGAATGTACCCAAGGGTCTCCTGCCTCTTGTGCTACCTCATTAACAAAGACGGGTTCAGACTTAGTCATGGGTCCTCAGGCAGCATGCTGCTCGTGGCACTCTTGGTGCTGGTGACCTTCTAATTGACTGAAATTCTGTTAAGCTATCAGAGAAAAAGAAGATCAAGAAAGAGATGTCGGAAGAGTTTGAGCAAAATGAAGACAAAAGATGTGAATAATTGTCATTCACATTAGTAATTCATGTTGCAAACAGTATGTTCAAAGAAGTATCAGGGCTTCTGCTGCAGTTATATTTCCAGGGTTTGGTTTGTTGGTTTTTTTTTTGTCTACACAACACTCATTCAAGGACTAAAGGTTCACGGGAGGACTCCTGCTTTGTTTGCAGTTAATAGTCATCCAGCTCGTAGTGGAAATTCTCACTGCATTGTTTGGCTTCATGCTAATACATTTTAATGTGCTTTCAATGTTTTGGGCTTCAGGGTCATCCAAGTCAGGGCCATCCTCCTTGAGCTGCTTCTATACTGATAGTTTTTCCAGTAGTAACTGAAAAACAAGTAATTTTCCGATTTTTCCAGTAGTAACAGCCACTTTAAAAACAAATATTTTAGTGGAAATTAACATAGTCCTGAACGTTTTCTGTTGATAAAATCCCTATGCCATTAATTGCATGGCAGCTGGTTTTGGTGTTGCTGTCACCAAAGCAGGTCAATATTTCTTTCTGTTACAAAATAAAAATGCTGAAGCTTAAAAAAAAAAGAGTTATGAACATGTCATGTTGCTCACTTTACAATTCTTTCCATCAAAATTTTTCATATAACTCTTCAGGATGTTGGTCACACTGCCTGGTATATTGACCTGATAAATACATTTCCATTGAAAGAATGGAGAAGTATTTTGTTCTTTGCCATGCATGTGGTACTGTTCCTGATTTTGTAATGGTTAAAATCTGGTCCATAGGACTTGAGACTTCATGGGGCAGTTATCCTTCCTACTTTGGTTCTCCCCAAATTTTTCAGCATGCATTGAAACATGTTTTAAAATTATTGATTGTCATGGATTCATAATTCCCCTGTGAATGTTTTAATCATTTCTTTACTTGGTTTTGTGTTTCCTGGCTGACAATAGAGCTGAATTTCCCTACAATTCTGTTAGTTGAGGTGGAGGGAAAAAGAAGCTTCTGATCTCTCTCTTTTTAATCTGGTTTTATTGTTCCTTTGCTGTCTTCTGAGTGATTAATCTCACTATTTTAGTCTTCGAAGAGCCTTTCCAAAGGCTCAATTGTTCACACAACCCAGAGGATTGCAGCCTCTAGTTTTGAAACACCTCCTTTGAAATGGCAGGGCCAGCTCTATCCAGAAGAGTGAGATGAGGCTCAGCAGTTGTTATACCCACAGCAGAGACTCTAATTCCTGTAGCTGTGCACTTCGTCATGTGGCCAGCCTCTTGCAGTGCTGCATTGAGCAGAGACCTTCACTGAGTTTCCTGCAATATTCCCAGGCCCCTGTTGTGGCTTGATTAAGCTAATTGAGAGCTCTGCTGGGAATTAACCACCATTAATAAATGTAAACCTACCAGCTTTGCATTTAGCCTATCGTGTACATGAACAATTGCGCAGCTCTGACCAAACTTGGAATTAATTTTTTTTCCCTCTATGGAACTAAGACATCACTGTCTTGAAGCACGGGTTTAACATAGCATTTTGACCTGTGAAAGTCATATTTATTTTCCTAATATACATAATGGAAGGACTTTATTGACAAGAAAGGACTTTGAAAGAAACACATTGAGAGAAAAATCAGCTTTCCTCTATTAGCTGGAAGAGGAGGATCTTTCTTTTTTAAAGTAGAGATGCCAGGGCTCAGTTTTGAAGATATGGTTTTAATTCCAGTGGGTCATTAAATGAGTTTTTTCTGCTGACATAAATTTGCATAGCTGTGTGGCAGTGCAGATTCTTGCAACTCATTCTGACTGTGGGATATTATGGCAGAACTCGGGAAGCTGCTGTCACAGAAATACATTCCTGTCCCATCTCCTGAATTGTTATGAGCAGTAGATACACTTGCATGAGACAGGGATTATTTGGATCACCAGAACTTCTGAAGAAATACATTCATATTTCTTCTTCTCACATTTCATTATAATTTTTTCATGGAGCCTTATATAACACAACTGAATTCTTTTGGCCATGTTTTCAAAATCATGTAAGAAATCTGGATAACTGTTGAGGTAGTCAATGGTTTCAGTGGTAAACACATATTGGAATGATGCTGTTGTCCAAAAAAATGTTGTCCAGAGATGCCTAGGGTAGGTTGGTTGGTTGGTTTGTTTGGTTGTTTGTTTTTTTTTAAATAACTGGAATGTCACAGAGTGGTCCAGTGTTAACTGGTGATTGTCATGTAAATTTCTATCAGTGTAGGGTTTTAGGTGCATAACCTGTTTTAGTCCCATGACAAATTTTCCTCTTTAAAATATTGATACATTTTGAAGACAAAAAAAATTCCATTAAAAAGCATTGGAACTTAATATATCAAGTAAAGTATTTGTTTAAATAGTAGTAGTTCTCTTGAAACTGTCAATGGTTTTAGGAAGAAATTGCCTCTCTGTTTACCAGCAGTCTTTCAGATGGTACTGAAGATCTGAATACTTGTCCTGTGTGGCAAAGGAAATAGCTGTACTGTTCTGGAGTTTTAAGACAAAATGAGTGTATTGGAGAACACAATATCAAGGACAAACACAATTTTTGTTTCTGACTAATTTTTGTCTTTGTGGCTGAGATGGTCATAGTGTAAGGTGGTGTTGGCTCCTGACACCAGGCAAACTGAAGCTGCAGCTCTGCCCACAGGTTTGGTCGTGGCTGCTTTATGCCCAGAACATGGAAATGCAGTCAAATCCCTTTGGTTATGCTTCAGCAGCTGGGAAGATGAGTCCTGTATAATCAGAAATCAACTGCAGAATGGTAATTTTAGTTTAATGCTTTTAATTCGCTTACTGTCTTGTGATTTCAGCAAAGCTGAAGATGTTGCAAATACAACACTGGGGTATGGCTTATAAATTGATACAATTAGGAGCTGGTCTGATCAGTGCTATCAATGTCAGCACATTCCAAAGAAGGCAGGGCTGTTCATTCAGGTTGGCTTCATGTGTATTCTCTCAATTTGAAGCTGTGTGAATATATTTTATATTTTCCAAATGTGTCTGTCACATCCTACCTTAATGGTGACAGCATATCACATCACACCGTGTCTCTGTCTCACTGTATCTACACTGGTGTCTAATGAATGCTTCTGCACAAAGGCTGCTGTTCTCTGAGCAGCTGAGTGAGCTCTTGCCTGACTCAGAGGCTTTTTGCTCAGCCCTTTAGCTCTGCAGTTTATGGCAGTTTCCCTCCTGTTACCCTGTGGCCAGGCTGTACTAATCCTGTGTCTGTTCTCAGGGCAGAGGAGGATGGTGAGAGGCTCCTTTCCACAGCTGAGCAGCACAGAAACATTTCTGCAAGCTTGAGGCAAAGGGATGTTACCTGGTAGGAAGCACTGAGCACTTCTGGGCAGGCAAGGTAAGCCCTGGCCACACCTGACCAGGTGTGGCAGAGTTTTAAACCCTTTGCCACAGCAGTTATGTCCACAACATCAGTAATGTGCAACAGTCCTTGATATCTTGAGATATTTTTTGTATATTCCTTCTATTGCAGTTGCTCATTTGCTGAGTTTCCTCCATGAGTTGTGCAGCTTTTCAGTTTTAACTGCTTTGGTAATCTTTCTTCTCAAAAGGCCCAATGCTTCAGCCTTGCCAATCAGGAGGAGAGCCTCTTGGCTGTGCTAACTGAGTTTGTGCCTGCTTCTGTGTATTGACTTCCTGTCATCTCTGAGATTAACTTAAAATAATTCTTGCCTTTAGTAGCCCTTTCCAGTTTTCCCCACTACCTTTGTAGGTTGTTCGTGCTGTGCTTTTCCTTTTCTAACTTAATTTTTTTTCTTGTTTAGAAGAACCCTGTTGATATTCAGTATTAGGGTCTCTGCTGGAAACCAGTAATATGTTCATTCTGGCTGAAGTATTGGCTCCCCACATCTCTGACTGGCTCCTCAGGAAAGGATGGAGATAGATACTGATATCTCTGGTTACTCTGTTGAGGACCCTACCATTTTGCAAAACACTGGAGTTGAAGGTGTGTCCATGGAGTTGAAAGCAACAAGGTGCTTCCTGATTTTTGAGTTAAAGCACTTAAACTAGCCAGCTCTGTATGCCTTCAGCTAGATAATGGAAGTACAAGAGTTTTTTTATATTTAAGCCAGCAGATAAAAGTGGCCTTTTGAAAAGTGGAACATTCCTTTAGCAGGAATCACAAGCAACAGTCAGGTGTTTTTAGGGTGGATGGCAAAAGTATGTTCATGAAAACAGATGTGGAGGCTTGAGGCTTGTTCTGTGTTTACATATAAGCCCAAGTGAGTGAGTTTGTTTCTTTGGCTAATAAGTTGCTTTAGTAAATATTGTTGAACCTTGCTGGCATACTGCTGTGTTGTGAAGTGCAATAGCAAAACTCGTGGAAAGATTTTCTCTAGATTGTAAAGTTATACAATAGCTGAGGTTTGGTTCTGTGTCTGTTTAGCCAAGGAGGTAAATTGTACCAGTGTCTTTGGCTGCTGTGGTTTGCTTTATTATCCATACAGGATGGGACAAGGGCACTTCCCTCTCCCGGTTATGCATGGCAAAAGAGCCCAGGAGAATTATCCAACTGGTAGCTCATTAAATAAGTATCCATCCAGGCTCATGACTGAGCATGAAGTTTCTCATGTTTCAGAGTTAAAAGTTACAAGGGAATAAAATTCTTCTCACTAAATGATAGAGAAAACCCAGTAGGAGGTATTTTGTTCAGGGAATACAAGCTATTGTCCTACCCTTGTCCAGAAGGCTACATACATCAAGCAGAAGATGTCTTCCTTACATTCCAGCTAAATCAATGTTATTTCTTCCAGAACACTGCTGCTTCCGTTTCTAGAGATAAAAAAACATAGCTCACTGTCAGGAGATAATTCCTTCTCTTGGGCTTTCTGTCCTTGACCAGTAGAAGTTTTTATTTTTCTTAGACAAGGAAGCCTTTCTTTATCCCTGGAAGATTAAATTGTCTTGCTGGTAGATCTGCCTTGCTGAAGAAATGGAGGAGGAAAAGCAGATAGGGAAGAAATAGAAAAGAAAATAATTTCAAGGTATCTTTATACTCTCCTATTGTTAGGATGTCAATTACTACCATATATCACCTACACAGCAAACTTGTCATAGCTTGGGGTATTTTTTTTTTCTCTCCACCTAGTAGAAAATGTATCAGTTATCCATATGAAATCTTTTTTTTGTTGTGGGATTCATCTTTTAAGTATAGCTGTGATGCTCAGAGGGATTTACTTTTTTAACTTCCTATTCAGAAGGATGAATGTTTAAAGATCATAGTTTTTTAAACTCCAGTTGTGCATTCCATGGGAATAATTGAAGAAAATTATGCCCTTTTCAGCTTTTTGAGTTGGCACAGCTCTTGTTTGAGGTGCTGATGGCTCACACTACAGAGTGGTCACTGCTGGCAGATCCAGCAGTGCATCTGTAGCTGGGAGCTCTGATTTAACTGTAACCCTCCTTTTGATGAGTGCAGAGTGCTTTAGTAAACATGGACTCTCCAAAACAGTGGTTAGGAGTAGAAAGAAGCTTTAGGGCCTGAGGAAACCCCAGGCTGGCTCTGTAAGGGGCCAAGGGAGGCACCCAGGTGCAGGTGCAGGGTGCTGCCAGTGCCCCGAGCAGTGCTGTGGTGTCGGGGCTGTTTCAGCTCTCCTGGCTGACAGACTCTGCTGGGTGGGCAGCTCTTAGCAGAGAGCTCTTAGCTCTTATCAGGCATCCAGAGCAGCAGGAAAGGCAACCACTTACTCACAAAATGCATTGACTTGCAGACCTTAGATACAGCTTTTCCCTTCTGTTGCTGCTGTGGGAACAAGAACTGACTTGTGTTCCTTGGAGCCCAGATTTTCATCCCGCCCTTGGAAGGAGGGGCAGGTGCATCCCTACACCCTGGCAGTGCTTGTGTGACCCTCTGAGAGCAGCTCCTGTCCCGACTGCTTCCCTTTGGAGCTTCAGCACTGGCTGTGGGCAGGAAAGGTTTGCCAGGAGGGCTCCAGCCCTCCCTGGGGCAGAGGGAGGATAATGAAGGGACCTGAAAGGTGAGAGGTGTCTGCTGGTTCAGCTCTCCCTTGGTCAAGTTCTCCCTCCTTGATCTACCTGGTCCTTATGTAGAGTCAGTTCTCTATTCCTTTCAATTAGAGCTCCATCCTACTTTTCTGTCCCTTCCAGTTTGTGGATTTTAATCCTCTCTCAAGTCTGTTTCACTTGTATTTCTTCTTTGCTTTCATGACTCAGGACTTTTTTTCCTCATTTCCTTCATGCTATGTCATTTCTTGTGTCTGGAACAGTGTCCTCCTTTTCTGAAAGGAAACATCAGTCCAGCAGGAGGATTAAAGGAGATTTTAAAATAAATTCATAGGGAGTCTCAGAAACTGGAAGAAAATGGCAGGAAGTTTCAATTTGAACAAGCTTTATTTCTGTATTGTATAATATAATTCATATGTTATCAATATCTATAAAAGCATAAATAAAAGGCAGCAGTAGAGGTTAAAAAAATCAAAAACTTTGTAAAAGATGTAAAATTAAATTTCAAAATACTGTAGAAGAGGAGGAAGGGCCAGAACCCCAAGTAGCAAGCTATTTGAAAAACAACAGCTTTGAAAAGGTGTGAAAGAAAGCCAAAAGGTGGAAGAAGCTCCCCCAGACCAGCAAAAGAAAGCCCATCTAGGCCAGCCTAAGTGAATAGGTTAGGAGCTGAGCAGGAAGGGAAGGTTAAGCAGTTTTTGTTTACATTGTACACAGAAAGAAAAAATAACCACAAACTTTCCTCTGGGTAAAGGGGACCAGAGAAGCACTGACAATATGGTTTGATTATATTGCTCAGACAATGTTTAAAAATACACAAAGAATTGCTCAGCTTTCTCCTCAAACTTCCTCTCTGTCTTTAAATAACAAAAAACCCACAAACCACCACAAAATATAAATCTCAAAAATGGGCCATCAAAATGACAGATTCTTCTTTAAACTTAGTCTTAGAGGTTAGATCACAAATTCTCTTCTGTTGTAATGAACATGATTAAAACCATAATATTTCCTTCTATGCCACCTTGAAAAGTAAACAATTCAATGGAGAATTATAATTATAAAATGTTCCATGCTCTACTCTCATTTAACACTGCATTTCATACCAGCTACAGCTGCTATTACCAGAAAAAGATTTGTATAACCTCTGTCAAATTTCCTACAAATGAAATTTTTTCTGCGGCCAGTGTGGACCTACAACTTGTGGCATGATCCCAGTGCCTTGAATGCTTATGACCTTTGCTTGAAAGAAAAGCAGAACTGAATGAGATTTGATGGGAGTACATCAATAAGATAATGATAAGTTGCACCAAAAGACACACCACATTTAGTTTCTTTTTCATAAGCATGGTTATCATCATCTTTCCCTAAAGACTATTTTCAGGCTATAGGAATCTGCCTAACTTCCAGCTTACATAGCAACTTAATTAATTTATTTATTTATTGAGGCAAATGATGGTTTGCATCTGTTCTGGTGTGCAGCAATCTCTGCTTCCCTGCATATTGCAACTGTTACCTTAAATGTTCTGCCTCGGCGTGCAGCATTAGGCACTGCTGTGTTGGAAACAAGGAATGCTGCTTCCAGTTGCACAGCAAGTAAGGAAATGGGTGAATCTTTCCTTTTCCTGTAAGAGAAGGGTTGCTGTTTCCCAGGTAGCTAAATTGTTTTAAATCCGGGACAGATTTGATTTGGGATGTAATGATGATATCTCAGGCAAAACAAGGATTTTTAATTTATGATGTGTCAGGTCAGTCCCACTTCAGAGTTGTTCCTTCTGCTTGGGCCCACTTTTGTCTTTTGCTGGTAGAATGTTAGGCATGTAAGGCTAGTGCATGTTACTAATATTGGGGTATTCAAGCCTTCTTTCCTTATCAAATAAACAAATTCTAGGTTTGCCTTTTAAAACCTGAGATGTTTAATTTTTCCTGTTGTGTTTTCACAATGTCATCTTAGTAAACTGATTGGTTTCATTTGATTTGAGTTAATTCTAAATGTTGTTCTGCAGAAACAGGGAAATGGAAGCTCTCTGCCCCAGGCTAGAGTCAAGACCAAGCTTGTGACCATTCCCTGGTAGGCCCTGGGTGTGTCAGATCTGTGTTCAAGTCCAGAGACCCCTGATGGGATGCTCAGCTCTTACATGATGCCACTTGCTAATAGGAACTGCTCTTGCAGAATTCTGTTAAGCATAATAAGGTACATACTGGATGAGAATAAAACCAGCTCAGCTTTATTGTGTGACTTGCATGCCTGGTAATGAATAGAAGGAAGGCACACACCTTCATGAACAGAGAAATTTAATATAGTCTCTTCCTGGAGTTGCACCAGTGGGACTGAAAGTTTATTTCAGCATTGCAAGGGCAATAAAAATCTAAATTTAAACTCAAAATGTACTCAAAAGAGTACCCAGAGGCTATGTGCTGTTCAAACTTTGTTTAGGTCATAACTGCTTATGTAAAGTTAGTTTACACCAGCAAGTGAGGCTTTGTTTTTGAGAACCTCTGTTCCTAGGAAAGGCAGAGCAAGTGGAGGGGATGCATCTCAAAGTTCAGCTCTGCTTTACTATTGCATTTAGTTCAGCTCTTTACTGCTTAGTGCAGAGCTGTGTGGAGAGATTTGTGGCTCTTAACCTTCCTTGTGCAGACACTTCTAAATCTATTCTGATCCATTCCCCTTGTTAGACATCTCAGATGTTTGGGTTTTCTGAAAGGAGAGGTGAAGAAGATGCCAGGTGAGGGTGGGTTTGCTGTAGCAGGGAAATGCCTGTGAGTTACAGACACAGCCTGGAAGGGTTGAGGATGGGCAGCACCCAGGTCCCAGCCAGTGGGAACTCACCTCAGAGTTTCACTGCTCCATTGTGTCCTGTGAAATCTGTCAGCCTGACTTTGCAGAACTGAGCACTCCAACTTTCCTTGGAGCAGATATTGATGGGACTGGCTATGAGATGTGAAAAGTGCTGTGCCTCTGGCTTCTGCGAGAGAAAACTGCAAATTTTCAAGCTTTTAAAATACAGTTTTGGGGAAATAATTAAAGTTACAAGCCATGTTTATTTAGTCTAAGGTTTTTTTCATTCTTTGAAATAGTTCTGCTATGGGAAGCATGCCCAATATTTAAGATATTTGATATTGCAACAAAGATTGAAGACTAATTTACATAAAAATACCACTTATTATTTGTGAAAGGCCAAAAAAAGTTCCAATATATTGGGAGACTAATATGCATAAGATGTAATCTCCAAAACTGACAGTCTCTAAAACTGCAAATAAATACACAAAAAACCTAGCTGAAGAAAAACACTTGCATTTTATAAACAATAAGATATATTAAAAAATCCTCTAATATGTGTCTCTTGATAAAGGTTTCAACTTCTTTTTGTTTCTTCTGCACCTTGCCAATCCCTTGTTCCCATCAGCCCTTGTTTTAGGTACCCTCTGTCCATTTTAGCTGCCTTCCCAGATGTACCTAGACCTCTTTTTTTCTTTTGATATCTGTTTCACAATGACTGCTGCATGGATAACACTGCTGTTCTATGGTAAACAACTTCACTCATTTGCATGCTATACTGATAATTTGAGGCTCTTGGTATCATAATAAAATACTCATTTATATTTAGCTGCATGGCTTCCAAGTAGTTGCAAGAAATCCAGGTTTTTTGGTTTCTTCGTAATTATTGTGTAGTATTTATATTGTGTGTTCTTCTCCATAATCTCACTGATTTCTTTTTACTCACAGACCAACAGTGGCAGCTCCCTCTCTTTTTAGATTCATTACTCAAGAGTGAACACCCACAAGAGAATTGTACAAATGCAGCCATGTGCCCAAGAATGGCACAGATTGGCAAAGGCCTGGGTAAATGTCCTACCAGCCATGTGCACATTTTACCAAGACTTCATAGCACATTTTGGTTTTATGTGAACATGGTGTGGTGTGTGTACCTACACAGTCCCCAGGAAATGTATAGAGAAGATGGTAGTTACTACTTGCCATTAAAAATTGCAGAGCTTCTATAAAAAGAAACAAATTCAGCTTTAGTATCTTTCCCCTTCTCTTAAATAATATTATAGTAATTAAATTTTAATATGTAAGTTCTTTGTAGGTCATTAGTGGTATAAGGCTGCATATATGTGCCTCTTCAGAAAACAATTCAGTCCATAATCTCATAATGTTGATTCTACCTGGCAGTTTTATTTGAACTTAATTTCTTTTTCACCTAATGCTGTTACCCCAAGAGTTATGAGACAGGCATCAGCTGACAGCACCAGGGGAAGGATAGGTATTGACGACAGCATAAAAGCAAAAGGGGAGGAAAAAGAATAGCTATTGTAGCATTTATCAGTATTCTATTAATAGTCTGCTCAGACACAACTGTGGAATAAAACAGACATTCATACTGCAATTTCTTGCAAAGGTTGAAGCTATTCATCTGCATGGTTACAAGGCAGAAGTCTAAAGCTTTCAGGTATTATAGCTGTTTCATTGTATTGTTATAATCAGAAGCAACACCTTAAAAAGCCATTGCCTTGGGTGTAAATACTTTTTGGAAGGAATGTAGATACAGCCAGCCATCCTTCCTAGAGTGCTTTTTAAAATAGTATCATTACAATTTAAAACAAAACTATAGCCAAACACTCCAAGCAGGGAACAGGGCCAGGAGTCTTTTAGTTTAGGGCTCAACTGACCAGCCACAGAAGGGGACAAAAAGCCGTTTATTGTTTCCTATGGTTTTTTATTGTTTCAGTGAAGGAGAATGTTTTCACTGTGTGTACCCAGGTAGAGATAAGTACCACAAGAGCTAATGCTCTTTTCTACTCTAGAAGAGACTGGAGCAACAGGGTGGGAGACATGCCCAGAGCCAGCTGCCGGGTCTGGAAACCCACGGGACCTGGGAATGTCTGTAATGCCCATGGAGAGCTTTGTAATCTGATCCTGGGCAGCAGCTGTGCCCTTACCTGTGCTCTCTTTCATGCCCTCATGGAATGTAGATGTTTTGGGCTGAAGCAGAGCTCCCTATTTGGGTCACAGGCTGCTTTCAGACCGTGTAACTCTGCTGTCCTGAGACACCTGTGCTAGGAGCGTGGGAGCTCTGGAGCAGAGATACCTGACTCGGCCTCTGCAGGTGTCTCATTCTCTCTCCTTGATATTACAGAGCTCTTAGGGCAGCTGCTTTCTTAATTAGGCACCTCATCAAGTGTGGTCTGTTAGGGGAATGACATTGGGCTTTGTCACATTGAGAGTTATGAGGGCAAACTTGTGAAAACAAAGTAAGGGGGAATGAAACTAAAGGAAACCAAACAAACCACACTAAAAAGCAAAAACTACACACAAGAAATGGGTCAGGCACTTGTTGGTTTTAGCCAGCCCATGACCTATTGCCACTTTTCATTACACTTACAAACTGAAACACAGTTAACATTTTCTTTCAAATTGATACCCTCGGTTTTTGTACGAGGTCTTATTATAAAGAGCTCTCTTCCTCCTTTGTTACAATGTGGTTTTTAAGCAAGGAGAAAGAATTGCTGTGAACAATGCAGATTGTCAACAATGGAATTTCAAAAGGTCCAAAATATTCCTTAAATTGGCTGCAGTTACCCAACAGTTTCCTCAAGAAAAATGGAGAATAATTAAAGAAAAATGTTTTTCACGTACTCAAATATTTCATTTTTTTGTTTTAGTGGACTCAGTCTGGTTTGTTTCAAGATGTGTAGAGAGGATTAAAAATTACTTGCCCCTGAACATTTTGAATTTCAAAAATGAGCTATTATGTTAGAATTCTTATTTTAAAACCTGGTTGAGAAAATGCATAGTATATTTTACTTATTTAGAAAAGCTGTGTTTTCCTACAGCTCTTTAAAGTAATGAATTTGTTCTTTTGAGAAATCCTGGATTCTGAAATTAACACTGCCATTTGATTTTCAATTGGAATATTTTATTGTTGCAATTGTACAACAGAGGCACAATTGTAACTGGGATCCTTTATAAAACCTATTTAGTCAAAATATTAGGACACTGAAGTGGGTTCAGATTGCTTTAGAGAGCACTTGCTATGTTCAGGATTCTTGGCAGAGAAAGGAAGAAAAAAATAAGCTATTCTATGTCAATGTTCCTAGTTTTAAGATTTAGATATAATTATTCTATTCATTTTACATCATATGCTCTTCTCTAGTCAGTTGTGTGACTTTGGATTTTGCAAGCTGGGTGAGAAAATTTAAAGCAAGTCCTGCTTTCAGGTGGAATGGTTTTCCATGCTTAAAAGCTGAGTGATAATTGGATTTTGTTTCTAGGGACAAGGAGTATTTGGTAACTCTGTAATAATTACACTAAGGTCTCCTTGATTTTGCTGTTTGCACTAGCCAGCCCTTGAAAGGAAATATTTTGTGTGCACGTTTCTGTTGTCTGCCTTGTGTCAGAAAATGCATATAAAATGCTACCCTGTCTGACACCTACTTTGTCTCCTGTGTTTTCCTTGTGTAAATCACTTCCCAGCTGTATGGAAATAGGAAAAATGTCTCCTGTTTCAAACAGAACTTTCAGCATTCTGGAGGTTATTCTTGAAATCAATGGGAGGGAATCTAATTGCACTTGTTTTATGTGAGATGAACCAGCTTGAGAAAGTCTGAGAGATGAACTTAGCTCCCCTTTATTTTGGTGAAAGTTTCTGGCAAGCAAAAGGCATTGATGGAATGAAATTAATGTCTCCACTCATCTAGGAGAGATTTTGCAATGCACTTGTTTTCATCCAGTTTTATGAACGTTGAGATTTCCACTGTCTCAAAGTTCTAAGAGGAAGCTTTAGTCTCTTTGGTAGCTGAAGTAAAAGGAGACACTTGAAATTATGAACGAAGAATTTAAAATTTAACATTAAAAAGGTGAAAAAAAACCCCAGTTACAAGAAAGTAAGCTCTGCTGAATGCGCTTTTGTATTGCAATATTTTAGCAAAACTACTCACTAAAGATTTTTTTTTAGCCCAGAAGCATATGAAGATAATTCCCTTTTTTGACATGCTTTACCTTTGCAAAGTTCCTGGGCTGTTGACAGGTACAACAAGACATGTGCTACCCTTACATGCTATTAGTGCAGCAGGCTTTGAAAAATGTCTAATGCATTGGCATATCTGACAATTTAGGGTATTAGTTAACAGTAAGACTTTGTAAATAAAGTGAATTTTAGCTCCAACTGCTGACTTGAGCATTCAGTCAACATCTGCAGTACAGGGCTGAACAACAAATAATGTCATTTTCTGCTCTAGAGATAGAAGTTGGCGTTATACAGTGTGTATGGCTCAGCCTTAGAGCAATGGTAATTGCAATGTATTGAAGTTTTGCATTGTAATAAAAATAGAGACCATTAGTGGATACCATTTATGTCATTAGTATTTAGTGGCTGTGTGTTGCAGCTTTTTTAGTGCTCATAAAACTGTCTCTGCTTGCAGATATGTGACAGCACTGATATAAATTTAAATGTTTAGAAATCCATAAGACATAAAATATAGATAGTAAATAGGGGCATAACATTATAGACAGAACCTTAATAATTTGGCACACAAATGTTTATATATTTGCATGTCTAGTGCAGAAATTAGCATAATGGTGCTTACATTTATACTACAGATGAACTTGATTAAGCAAAGAATAACAAGGGAATTAAAACGGAGGCACATCATGCTGAAGCAGTAGAGAATATTTCAGGTCCCCAAAAGGAAATCTGTGATGTTGAAAAGTACATCCTCTGCACGCATCTGGTGGGATATTGATTTTTCTCTTTATAGACTTTTTACTAGTTACAGCACCTGTTCCACTAACTAGTATTACAGTGGTTCTTAAGAAGTGATTATGTTAATTAAACAATAAAAAAGATAATAGAGTTGCTAGGAACCCTAAGATAGAGATTGTCTGGCACTAATTTAACAGTTCTGGGGCCAGCCAGCACAGGGAAGGTCATATTTGGGCCTACCCTAAAAGAGCAATATCTTGTCAGAAAACTAGAGGCTGGTGTGAGGGCAGGGAAGGAGCTGGCTGAGGAAAGACTTCTTTGGAGGCTGGGGTGGGAAGGAGTCCAGGAATATAGCACAGGAGGATTTCCCTACATTCCAAGTGTTACACATGAGACAGGTGTGCAAGTGTGCAGTTTGGGCTTCCCACTGCATGAGTTTTGTTCAAGAAATTTGGAAGCCTGTTTGATTTCCATGCAGCAGACCTCTGGGAAAGCTGTCTTTTTATTTTTTTAAAGGAATATCACTTGGACTCTGCTGGCAATTACACTAACATCTTTAAGAGGTTCCCACCAAAGTTGATTTTTCCTTAGGAAGTTGCCACCATGGTTGATTTTCCTTTAAGAGACTTCTCTTTGTGCTTTACTGACCCGAGCTTGTGTGTCAGTGACAGATTGGAAGTAAGAAATTCTGAGATTTGTCTTCTGCACACTCCATGCCCATTGTCCTCAGCTCTGACCTTTACATCCTGGAAACACCCTGCAGGTTTGTCACAGAGCTCTCAGGGGATTTGGAAATCAAATTATAAAGCACTAAGGAAGAACACAGAAAACTATAAAAACACTTCAGTCATTAAGAGCAAAGTGACAGCAAGCAGTGTTAGAGTATGAATCCTTCCAATTAATTTTCCTTTCAGAGCACTTTTAATTCTAAGTTTGTATGAATTCTTTGGCAACATTAGTTGTGTCTTTCAAAAGAAAAGAAAACCTTTGATAAACGTTCTGAGTCTCTTGAATAAACAATGATAGTGCCCTGATTTCTTTGAATCCTCCTAGCTGGGAAAGGTGATAGTTGGAATGTACATTTGCAAAAAGCTTGTGGCTTACATTAATAGTTGTTAAGGTTATAAAATGAGATCCTTTTCCCAAGCTCAAGTAATAAGCAGAAGCAAAACATAAGCTTTCTGTACAGTGAATATAAATAATTCTTTCTGTGGCTTCAAGTATTTCTTCCAATCTTATTATGGAAAGTGTTAAACTGAAAATCATATTGCTCCTTTTAAAAGCATATTTTCATCTGTTTATCCGTACAAAACAGACCAAAATGTAAATCTGTAAAATGCTTTCCATCTTCAAAGCAGCTATTTATATGCATCTAAATTCTGAAATCTTTTTGAAACTTTAATTTTTATTTCTGATCGTGGGATTCAGTGTCAGTTCTTAGCACATTGGATGCTGATGGCTTTGAACATACAGTATGGCACAAAGCGATAACTTGTGCCCACTACCCTGCTGACAGGCAATTCTAAAGGAAAAGTCATTTTTATGCTGCAGTTTTGGCTGATTTTAGAATTAGGGGAAATATTAAAGAGCATAAAAAACTTTAATTCCTTTATACACCACTATGCACTTGTTACCTTATTTATCCAGTTAACAGCAGAGGTTGCATTCTAAAACTATTCTTCACTAGAATTACTAAACCCACTAAGTTTTAATGCAGGTGACAGATAAGTTTTGCAGTAAAGAGTGGTATTCTTCACTGGGTCTGTGCACACTTATCAAAAGCATATGTAAAGGGGGAAGAATATTGGAATTATAGAAGAGAAATGGGCTCTCTAGAATCTGTTGTGTCATAAGGTAGAAGGCAAAAGACTGTTTGGGTTTCTGGCAAAACCTGGGTGAACCTGAAAAAATGCTGTACTTCAAGGTATTTCTACTGGAACAATTGGATTAACTGTAGTTACCATAAAACCTGATGCTAAATCTGAGTGTAGCATATTCCCTTAAGCAGGACAAGTAGATGCAATGCTTTGAATTGTAGTGGTGGTACTTGAAAGTACCAGTAGGACTGATCAAAGCATATTTTGATAATGTGTGCTTGATAATGTGTTTTCCTGTATTTTCTAACACCTATTTTTTAAGTTCACTCTTGTTCTGACTGCTGGGGGATACCTGGTTTTTCTCTGCTCTCTTGCACTTCTGTCTTGCCGGTAGGCAGTGTGTCACCCCAGAGTCTTACAGGGCATCCAGCCTTAGCAGATTACCCAAATTACTGCAGGTCACAGCTGAGATGCATCAGAGGAATTTAATAGGAAAGCTCACCCAATATGGGCTCTGCTGTTCTTAGGGCTTCTTATTGCTTTCATAAGAAGTGAGGGAGATTACTGAAAGACATGTTTATGAACTATCCAGTGCAGTGCAGCTACACTCCAGGATTATGCCAAATCAGGTGTTGAACCTCAATGGAGTCGGGCATCTGCTGCAGTGCAGATTACAGGTCACCCTGTGCCCTCACACATGTAGGTTGGCCTCCTCCTGCTTTGTTTAATCCATCTACAAAATTGATAACAACAAGGACCTCCATGAAGAAACAGGTATGCATCTGGGCACAACTGCCCTGGGTAAATAAATTATAAAGGCTGAGGCTCAGCTGAAGGAATAATAAAGGAAATAGAAAGGAAGGAAACATAAGTCTCTTTTCTCCTACACACATTTGTCATTAACTTAGTGGTGTGCTGTGTCTACATTTATTGGGTGTGTTAAGTCTCACTGGACTTGCAGCAGAACAGATCTGGGGTCATTGTCTTTCCCTGCAATTCAGTGCATGAGAAGCACTATGTGGTTAGGTTTATTGGAGGGAACATAGGCACAGGCTTTAGTGACTTGTGAATGAATCAATAAAGCATGTTCCTGTAGGTTTCTGAATTGTCTCTTTCATTAAGAATGGAATTGGACAGCAGAAGATTGATTTCTGTGGCAAATCAGAGGGGTTTTTTAGACCTTGGTTTAAACTGTGGGTTTTTGAAGTAAAAAAGCTCCATCAAAAATATTATACAGGATTGAAACTGCAAAAAAGGAACAGTTTAAATTTCCTTTTTCAGAAGATTTTTGTAAACTCAGAATTACACGAGACCTGATCTTTAGCAATGTCCAGAGCTGACTAAATAAGTGGCAACCTGCTAAGCTCCCACAGCTGAGGATCACGGCTTACAGAGTACTGGATATGGTGTTGGTTAAAAGATATTTGGAAGGGCAAACATTCACAAAGAAATGTTACTGCTAAGGTTATAACTGAGATTTGTGTTGCTTACAGCAGCTCTTGACAATGAAGTGTGCTGTGTGATGATTATACAGGTATGGAACAGTCTAAGTTTTGGCAGAGAGCTGTTTGATTCTGCTTATTTTTGCAGCATCACCATATTGCTGTGAAATTCTGAGGAAACTTACCTTTACAGATGTGGTTTGTCTAAAAAATCTTTTCCTGCATGGCACATCCAGGCTTACTTAAGTGTGGCAGTGCACCTTGACAGTGTTGGTTTTGCCCCATCTTAGGGGCAGGGCTTTTAGTACATATATGTGCCTTTATATCATCCTGAATCAGTTTTACTTTCATGGACAGACAAGGGTAGTGCTGCATATGCATTTCTTAATTTTTTAATAGGCTCATCAAGTCAAAATTTGTATTTCCAAATCCTCAGGGAAATGGAGAAACATGGATGAGCCACAGTGCTGAGTCTAGACAAAAATGAGCTGAATCTAAATCAAGAGCAGCATCAACAGTAATTCTTAGAAGCACAGAGCTCTATTAAGAATTGATAATTTGCCAGGCATTGCTTTCCACATAGGCAATATTGTAAGATGTGGACTATCAATAAGCTACATATTCCAAAACAAGTTTAAACCAAATATTTTATCACGAGATGTGTCATCACCTGTTGTATCAACTTATCTCTAGCTTGTATGTGTATTCCTGCAGAGGATAATGGTGTTTGCTAGTAATTCTCTTGAGAGGCAGTTAGTTACATTAATTTTCTAGTAATTGTTATGTAAGAATTACAAGCTACCTACATGTAAAGGATTTATGAATTATTCATTGTTTGGTGCAAACCTGAATCTCAATTCTTCCCTGTTGTCCACTCACTGGGGTCTTGTGTAGACATCCTCCCCAGCTGACTGCAGAAGCATGTTTGTACCTGAAGGGTGTCCATAAATGCTACTCATACAGAATTAAAAGGTTCCTGTTGTGGTGCAGTGAGAGATGAGGGTGATACAGGGCCCTAGTGGGGATTTCTTGTTAAATTTCCTGTTCCACAATCACAATTTGTGATACTATTTTTGCATTGTTGTGTCACAAACACTTTCAGTCAGGGACTTACTAAAGATGGGCAAACTCTGCAGGATCTAGAGGCCTGGGTGAGACACCCAAAGTCTCTAGCAGTTTTTCAGAGCTTAATGAGAGGTGGAGTTTTCTTTTCTCTCAGTGTTTTCAGGCATAAATCTTTCCCTTTTCAAAATGGTGTATCAAGTTTTGCAGACTGCCTTATCACCCAGGAGTAGAAGTGAGCTGGAGGTATGTGCTTTCTGTCTAGAGCAGAGCATTCCTTGGTTGGGATGAACATCAGCAGAAGTTACTGAGGAGTTTTCCCAGGCAGGGTTTTAATATTGTCTTTGATGTCCAGAGGAGAATGCAGCCTCAGCCATGTGGGTTTCTCTGCAGTCATTATTAATGTAATAGCCATAATTAAGGGTCTGTCCCACTAGAGAGTAAGAAAGGAGTAAGAGACTGATCTTTGTTCATTGTTGTATTTACAGAAGGGGTTTTACAGCACTCACTGGCTACAACCTGATAGCTCTCATTCTGGGGGACTATTTTTGTGCTCACTAAAGATGAATTAGTGTACATTATTTATCTTGATTTTCACAGGATCCATTGCAAAGCACATCCAGAAAAGGAACACCTTTATTCTTTCTTACTCATGAGAAAGATCTGTCAAGTCACTGAGTGGTTTGATTGAATGAGAGCAGTGAAACTGCTTTCCATGGTGGAAGATTTTTAAAAAGAGAGGTGAGTTGCATTTTTTTTCAAAATTTGACTGTGGTTACATGGTGGGAAATATGAAATCCAGTAAGTGAGTAGCCCAGAAATTAGAACCATCCCTCAGAGGTGTGGGAAGGTGCTCTCTGTGTTAAACTAGTCATCATTTCCCCATAAGTGTGTCCCAAAAAGGAGTGTATTTGGGTCTGTTCAGGAAGAAGAGAGATGTCCTTGATTCTGAACTTTGAGGAATCCTTCATGGTAAAGAGGATGGAACATAAGCATGAAATGCTTTCACATTTCTGAGTGATGGAGTGCCCATAGCTTTGATGAGTCCAGCTCATTCAGGCTGTGGTGTACCAGCATCCCTGGGACCAGAACAGGGGCTGCCAAAGCCCTGCATGGAGGGAAGGACAGGTCAGAGAGTGGGAGTGACAGCCTGACAAGTTCAGTTGAGAAGTGAGGTAATAAATGTGTGGAGTAAAAAATGCTGGTGTAAGCCACCGAGACAATGGATTTTCCACTTACAGATTAACACTGGAAGCATTTCAATAGGATGTGTTTTACTCAGACAGGAGTTGTGGGGATCGATGCAGAAATAACTGAGTGAAAATCTCATATGAAATTAGATCAGAATGTCTGATGGCCACTTTAGATCTTAATAAAATTTTAAATGTTAAACAGGAATTTCTTTATGTTAGATTTGAATGGCACTTCTTGGTGGACTTCTCAATATCCCAAGTGGCATTGAGGCTTCCATGGGATTGCAATTTTGCACAAGCCCATGCTGCATGCCTGAGGACACTTGGCCTTATAACCCTTGCTTGGGTAATACAGACAGCCAGAGTTGGACCCAAGCAGCTAAAAGAGACAAATGTGTTGTGGATGAAAAGGACAGGAGAGTCAGTGAATATTTAAAAATAGCAGACTGTCATAGAAGGATAATATTGTCTTTTGGCTCAAGTTCCACAGATGGTATTTAAAGCCCTCATGTAAATATGATGAAGTGAGGGGCTGAGGCAGTTCCCCTGACTTCAGTGGGATTGTTTTGAAGAACAGGGTTAAGTGATTCTTAGTGGACTGGGACAGAGAAGAATACTGACAACATGGTTATCTTTTGCATGGAGGGCTCTTTTTCAATCTCTGATAAAATTTGAACCATAAAAGAGAGTACATAGTAGGAAATTGAAGAAGAAATAAAAAGATCCAGAATGAAAATTCTGACTCTTGAGGCTTAGCAGAGGAAGGGAAGAAAACATATAAGCCTAGGAAGTGCACATGGAAGTAGTCCCCAATTAGTGATATTCATCACTATTTAGGGATGACAATCACTGTGGAGTCATAGGGGGAAACAGGAGTAGGATCTTTACTGAAATTCCCCAGGCTGAAGTAAGGCTACTTCTGTCTGTAAAGAAGTATTTTCCAAAGCTTGTTTATTGGGTAGATATTTTGTTAAAACAGAACACCCGACCAGCAATGTTGAACTATGCTATTTTAATGTTCATAGGTAGGTGTTGTATTAATTTTTAAAAAAGATTTCTTTTGATTTTTCTGTGTAGAAAAAGAAATAATTCCAGGGTCATGCTAAAGTGAAAAATTAAGCATTTACCCAAGTGAAAATTCTTTTGTAATTTTCATGTTTTGGGAACACAGAGTCCCTTAGGCATTTACAGTGTTTGGAAATGACTGTCTTACATGGAACTCTGGGTCACTTCTCAGCTCAGGTTCGCAGGTTGGTATGGGTCATAATTATCACAAGAATTAGCTGAAGACCATAGCAATTAACTATTTTTATGGCTTATTATCATACTAAGTTGTTCTGTCAAATAGTCTCAAAGAGATTTGATAGCTGACCCACAGACAGTGCACTGCCTTTGCTTACATACTTAATCTACAAGTATTTCTAGGAAGATATAGCTTATTAATTCATTATTATTTTATTGATGTTCAATTGATGTCTGATTAAATATAAATTAGACATTTGGTAAAAATAATGTAATAGGATGAGGCAGGTGAGATTTCCCCAGGATAGGTTGTAATGAAGCTTCAAATTTTTAATAACCTTAAACTCATAAATAAATTATGATGGGTGAAACAAATGCAAAAATACTGAAATAAGCTATAAAAATGTTAAGTGCTGGTGAAGAGACACATAATCTGTTGGGAGATCTGTGTGAGAACGTGCATTTGGCACTAAGTCACGTTGCTCAGAATCAGCACTCCCCTCTCCTTCCAATCATTCCATATTTAGGTGTGTAGCTACCCCTCCTATCCCATTATTATGCTGTACCATAGTGTTGCCAGACATTTTGCTTTGCCTGGGAACAGTGTTAATTTAAGGCACTCAGGTGACCCCAGAGGCACTGGAATGACACGGCAGCAGCAGCCCAGAGTGCTGCAGTGATTCCTGCTGCTCACAGAGCTGCCGGCAGCCCGGGCCTCTTCTGGACAGTTGTCTGTGAACTCTTCAGGGAAAAGTCAGGGGGAGCTGTCTCTTTGACCACACTGTCAGTGCTGAGAAGGACACATCCTCTCACTTAGCTACATCTTTCATCTTTTCCTTGGAAGGCAGATTTCCCAGGTGCTCCTCTGTTTTTCTTGAAGAGTTAGCAAGGAGACCATGTCTCCCTTAGATAAGAAAAGAAAGAAAGGAGAACTTACCCGTATGTAAGGAAAGAAGGAAGTAGAAAAGGAGAGGATTCTGATCATGTATTTGCTGGTTTTTGGGGGGGTTTTTGGGTCCCCAATATCCTGCAAAGATTTCAAGAGATCTGAACCCCCATTTCTTCACTAAAAACAGCACCATTATCCCAGCCTTGAAAGACAGAGTGAGATCCCAAGTGCTGACTCAGTGTCAGCATAGTAGGATTTGCAGAAACTCAGCACTTTGTAAAAGCTGCTGGTAATTTGAAGAGTTAAGTCATGCAGCAGGTTAGTAAATGTAAAGAAGCTTGGTTCCTAAGATAAATTTTACAATATTTCTATCAGCGAAAGTAAGGGATACACAAAAGCCTGAAAATCTGGCCCTGTGACCATAGTCACTGCTTTAGACTTTCACCTAAAATTTATTCCAAGAATCTGATAGTTATTGAATGGCCAAAGGGCCGTATACTAGAAATTTGGCTCAATACAAGGCAGAGAAAAAGACAAGTATGCTGCTTTTCTGATGTGAGAGACCTTGGTTGCTAGGAAGAAAGCATTCAAGTGTTTGCTTATGTTTTGCTGGGGTGTTAACAGTGTGGGATAAACAGATAACACCATGCCTCTTAAATAACATTTTCTTAAATTGTGAAACTATTCCCTAATGAAGAAATTGCAGTAATCACATTTTTGTAAAAATAGGGAGTTATTACAGCACTATGTAATTAAAGTGCTGTGTTTTTCCAACAAAAAATCTGCTGGCAAATACATTTTTGTATATTTTTTGTAATTGGAGATTTTGAAATCAACTTGTTGTTGAAACACAGAAAATTGTTGCCTCTCCATGATGGGGTAAGGAGAGAGGAGAGACATGTGTGATTTGCAGCATCCATAGCAGAATTTTGTTCTTTTTGGTAGATGTGGATAGTCCTGTGCATCTGCCAGGAGGCCCAGGGGTACAGAAAACACATCCAGCTTGAATCATTCTTCACTTTTTCCATGACGTGCCAGGCCAGCATGGTCTGGTGGAACTGTTTGCCAGTTCCTGTCCATACACTTGCTTGACACTTCTCTGGGGAACCACATTAAGCAATTGCTTGGGTCACCAGATGTCTGTGCCTCCTCCTTCATGTGGCAGCGAAGGCTGGGCTGGGGAGAAGGTCCTGCCCTGCTCTTGATGTTGTTTGCACACTGTCCGGATTTCTTGTGACTTGTGTCAGTGTGACAAAAAGCCCTTCCCAGGCTCTGCTTGCTGCCTTGGATGTAGGAGTGCTGTTAGAGATGAATAAATGCTTTGCAAGATCCCTGCCACTTTCTCATGCAGGAATTAGAAAAGTCTCAAGGCCAGTTTCACACTTTGGGCACCTCTTTTTTGCCATTTTGTTGTCCTGCAAGAAAATACGATACAAATTACTTCAAGCCCAGCACCTTCTTCTTTCAACTTTGATACAAAGGTCTTATAATTGAGAGAATTTATCTGTCTAAGAACTGAAAGATTAAATAGGCATTAAACAGGTATTTAAGGTGTTTAGAGCTCTATGTGCCTCTGCTGTGTGTACATAAAGCTCAGCTCAGGGAATGTAACAAACATTCTGCAGCCTCCAGAGATACCTACAAATTTGTAGTTCCGTATTTGCCCTCATCTCCCTTTAAAAGGCTCCCGTTGCTGCACATCTTTATTCAAAGTTACCTCTGGTGAGGCAGAGTAGAGTATAACATTTATAGTAATTGGTAATCAAAAGGAAAGAGGAAACAAAGGAAAAGGCCAATAATGCAAGACAATTATGAAGTGCCAAATATAATTTGTCAAAGGAGTTCCTTCCAAATTGGATGAAAGCAGCATTTTTTCAGATCAATACTGCCTCAGTACCAGCACAGTTCTGGTAGCTTTTGGCTAACAAATAAGAAGAATTGATATGTCCTAGGTGTAAACATTAAGACCAAAGAACTTAGTGGATTAATAGACCTTGACTGTGGTCATGTATTGTGTAGATCTTGCCAACAGATCTTGACTGTGGTCAGGTGTGCTGTAAAACTGGGATTGGCACTATGCAAGGGTTGAAGCTGGCACAAATCACATCCATGGCCTGATTAGCTATGAGCCAGCCTCGTAGATCAGCACATGCAGAAGTTCAAAGCACCACAGCAAACTGAGCTCAGTAGTAAATATTAGCAAGGGGTACATGCCCTGGTTCTTGGTGATCTTAGTAGGAAAACATGTATTGAATTCAGAGTTTGAGCTGCCTAGCAGAGGAAGTGCATTAAGTATTTAAGCCAGCTGTTGCTCCTCTTTATCCACACATCTTACCCAGCCTGATACATTTAATTACCAATATAAGGTGTTCTTGCTGTGACTTAGTACGATATTATATTCTTGCCCTATGTTACTGTGGGTCAAATACTGTGTTTTATTTCAAAATACATGGTGGGAATAGAGAAGCAGGTGTCATACAACAGAGGGGCAACCTCATAACAGGAAATGGCATTTCAACTAAAGCTTCAGAGGGGGAATGATATTCTGGGTATTTCACAGACCAGAACACCCTGGTAGCCTGCTGACAGAAGCAAGCACCTCATTGTTCCTTAGCTGGTGTTCATTAGCCCTCACTGTGCCATAGGAGCTCCTGGCTCTGGCAGCAGAATTCTACATCTGTGGAAACAAAGCCCTCACATTATAAGCAAACCATTAAAACTTGTGCTGAGTCCCAAGAAACAGTGTTTGCACTGGAACTCGGGCACCCTAATTCACAGCCAGCACAGCTTATTGAGAACAGACCCAGTGGGGCACTCTGGTATCCCCTGGGAGGAAGGAGTGATCCATATGTGTGCACACCTACAAATCCCTGCATCTGGCAGCCTCACACCTTCCTGAAGACAGCTCTGCAGCAGGAAGGAGCATCACAGCTGCATTTTTCATCAGGAGAATATGCTAATTTTTGCTGCAACAACTGTATATTACCTGGCAATTATTCTCTCCAGTCTCTTGGGTTCGCTTTATCTGTGGTTGTGTTTAGAATTCCTAAATGATTATATAATAGGTAGAAGATACCTGATAATATAACAAGCCCTTTCTATTTCTTCTAAAGGTGTATTGATATAATTTCTTACATGTCATTGTGTATTTCTCAACATCAATCCATTGTGAATCATGCAGACACATCAGTGAAAGAACAGAACCTGCTGCACCCTGTGAGCAACAAGAAATTTCAGCTGCATGACTGCAGAAGGGCTTTGCAAGACCGCCAGTAATTTTTTATATTCAGAGTTAAATAGAGCAATAAGATGGAATTTCAGCTTTAGTGCAATGGATTGCAGCTCTTCAGTCAATCAAATTATAGTTCAATCAGTTCATTTTAATCACTTCTCTGGAGAGAAGTAAACCCCTATGTTGAAGAATATGCAGCAATTTTATTGATGGAAAGTTTAATTGTTTCATTTTTCCTTACCGTCTGTGACATACTAGACTTTTAATCAGTGGGAACTGAAGTTATAATGAAGTAAAGTCCACTTTCCACAGTTCACAACTAGCTGAAAATAATTGGGTTGAGACTCCCATCCAGACAGTGTAATGCCTCTGGCATTTTCCTGAAAACTACACTTAATTGCTTTGCTGATGTTGTTAAGTGGTCCTAAGGGGGATGAAGTAGTAAAGCTGCTCACATATGCAGGGAAACAATACACAAAAAATGTCTTACAAGGTCCTTAAAGGAGGACCAACTGGTGACTAGAAGACAATATATTGCACTTCCCCCCCCTTTTGGGAAAAGTGCAATATATTATACCAGAGAGAATACACAGGAGAGGCTGATAAAATAAACTGGAAATTCTATAAACACTATTTTTATTTAAGGGCAGTAAGCTTGGGAGCCAAAATTCAGAAAACATCAAGACAGAGCTCTTGCAATCAAACCTGCATCTTTAGGCTAGCCCAAGTTGCTTGGCATTTTTATGCTGAACACTGGTGAGCTGCTGCCTGTCTTCAGCACCTTGGCCTGAGGAACAGATGTACTCTTGTCCCCAGGGAGGGAGGACAGCTTGCTCTCTGTTCTCTAAAGTGACAGGATGTGAGCCAGCCATGAGCTGAAAGCCTTGTCCAGGCATCAGTGGGACCAGCACAGTACCCTGTTAGGCTCTAAATGTAGCCAGAGAAGAAATAACACTTTGGCATTTCTCCTTATTTACTGCATTCTTAGGAGACCCTCCATGATTGTATGGCAATTGTTTAAAATGATGAATTAACTGACAGTCTCAAGGATATTCTGATGAAGAAATGCAATAACTGTTTAATGGAGAAAAATATTTATTTAAGCTACTGCCCACTGAAATCAGTGTTAGAGCAGGAGCTGTTTTGTGAAGAACTATAGAGCTAATTTAGATTTTTTTAAGTGAGAGGCTTTTGTTGGTTTTTTTTTTTTTTTTGTCCCTGTTTATTTAGATATGTGGGCACAGTAAAGTCTCTCTCAACAACCTGACCTTCCTCAGCTGCTATTTGTGTAAACTTCAGTATGACCTTTGCTTATTCTGTTCTTGCTTTTACAGGCTCTGAACTGAACAACTACCCCTTGACGACTCTCTAGAAAGGAGCATAGGCAAAATTGAGCCATGGGGTTCTAAAGCTAAAATCTTAAAAGTTCCCTTAACCCTACAGCTGCTCCCAGGTGCCTTTGAGAGTCTCTGAGTTGGCACCTTCCAGCACCTGAAATTATGCTTTTTCCACTGAAACAGGCTGAAGTCTAGACAGGACTCAAGTACCTTGACATGTAGCCCCATGTTAGCCTGACCATTCCCCCTAATATTAATAAACCTTAGCACAAATTTCTCCTATGGTGAAATAATCACCTCCCATGTGCTGGAACCGCCAACCATCTGCCAAGGAGATCAGCCCTCAGTGAGAAAGTGCCCTGTGTCCAAGTCACTCTGCTTGCCTGTCTCTGGGAGGACAGCTCAGCAGCAGCAGTGCTTGGGCTCTGCTCTTCCTGGGCTCCTGTTTTATCATGAGCAATGTGAATGGTTTGGAATGGTTTTAGCAAATGCACCAAATGAGGACTGTGTTGTGACAACTGATGGGAGACGGTGCTTGGGTTTTGTGTTCTCAGAGATGCTGAGGGACTGGAAGAGTCAGGGCAAATCTACAGTGCAGAGGGCAAATAACCAACCTGTTGTGTCTGGCTGAAATTTGCCTTTGTGTTGTCTGGCTAGTTTAGAGGGTTCCCTGCCCTGACCCTTCTTTTGGGGACAAGGTTGCTGTCCCAGAAGGAGGAGTTCCTCCTGAAGCTCTAATGCAGTCCCGTGCAGCAGCACAGCTGCCAGCTGGCCCTTATTGCCAAGCAGAGCTGCTTGCTGGGGCTCACATGCTTTAAAGTCTTAGCCTGGGTCTCAGTGGAAACAAGGAGGGAAATGATTTGACACACATTCCCCTGATTTGACATACTGTGTGCTTACAACATGGTGTGTCCTCCACAAGAAATCCAAAATACATGTTGCTGTGCAGGCAAAAATCTGACTGTTCCTGATAAACTGTTCATGTGGAAAGATACAATTTTCATGGTTGTCATCAAAGCCAGTGTATGTATTCATTTGTGGAAGCATGTCAGACACCATATGTCACTAATATGCCTTTGATATGATGGTGTCTGAATCATTTTTTAAACTGCTGAATGGCATATGTTTAAATGTAAGCATCTGTTCTGTGTCTGTACTGTCTGTATTACTTATTCTTTATTTTTTATTTTATTTTGACTAAAAGTTTGATTTAAACCTAGAAAAATTGTGGGATTCATCTTATTTTTAAAGAAGTAGAGTTTTGGTAGTATTTCAGTATGTGGCCAATGGGTATCTTCTCAAGGACAAGAAGGACATTTAAAAGAGAATTTTTCCCTTTTCGGTAATCAGAAAAGAAATCAGTTCCCAGGCAAAACAAAGATTAGATTTGACTACAAGTTTGTTAAATGAAAAAAATATTGTTTTAGTGTTGAGCAGGTTCTGCAATGTATGGATTTGCTTAAAATAAGTCCTTGTAAGAGCCATATGTTACACCATGATGACAGTAACTTTGTTCTATCCAGAAACTTCTGATTCAGTTAAAGAACTTGCTGTATAATAAATGACTTAATAAAGGAATGAAATAATACACTATGTTTGTTGGGCTATTCATTATACATGGGTGAAACTCAAAATCAGTGTCACAACAAAGGGACTCAAAAGTAGTTATTGCAACTCATCAATCAACTGAGAGCCACTGCAGCACCCTTCAGGAGGCTACAGCCAGTCTAAAAGGCACCGTTTGGGCAAAAGCAGGCAATGATAGTTTACTATGATAGGAAAACAAGAAGAGACTTTACGAGCCAACTGGGGATACCTGGAGAGTGCAGACAAGAGCGTCCAGTGCTCCAGTACAGGAAGAGGCCCGTAAAGAAGCAGAGATGGTGGCACATGTGGCAGGAAGGGGCCTGTAAAGAAAAAGAGATGGTGGCAGGAAGAGGCACATAAAGAAGCAGCCACATTGGCACATGGTGACAGGAAGAGGCCCGTAAAGAAGTGGCCATGGTGGCACACTGTGAATTACAGAGCTACTCAGTGACCCCTCCAGCCAGGCTCTGTGAGTGTCCCACGGCCATGGCGTTCTGCCTTTCAGTAAGAATAACAAATGTCAGCTCTTGGTGGACTTAGGCAGCCTGGGCTTCATATTCTGTTTGTAAAGTTTGGCTCAGGCCTTTAACAGACCAACAGCCATTGCATATAACATTGGAAAATCAAATCTGCCTAAATCCAAAAGCTGTATATCACTGTCACGGAGTTGTAGCATTTCATAGCCACAGCTTAAAACGAACCACATCAAAACAAACCAGGAGGAGCCGAGTGCAGCTGGTTTGTAAAACAGGCCCTGAGCAGCCCAGAGCGCACCTGCGGCCATGGCAGAGCCCTGCCCGGGCGGCCGGGACCAGGGGCCTCGGAATCAGTCAGTGCCATCTTGTGGCATTTCAGGATATTGAAACGCCCCTGAGCTACAGTAACTGCGAATGTCCTTGGAATCCACCACAATTCCAAAAATTGCAATGGTACCGCATACAAAGCCCGTACAGATACATTTGCTCGGCCATAGCCGCTGCGGCTGTGCGTGGAGAGGCTCAGGCTCAGCACCTGAATGATTAATGAGGCAAACGCCTACCAATTATGGCTCATTGGAGGGGCACAGATTAATGCCTGTAATTAGAAATCCCGGGAACAGATGGAGAATTTTGCAATATCAAAAGCCTGCTCCTTATTGCCATGCCCTGTGCTGGGCAAGCAGAGCTGCAGGCCGTGGTCTGTCCTGCACAGCCCTGACCTGGGACAGAGCGGGCACCTGGGGCAGGGGCTGCCCCCGCGGGACCCCACCCGGGACTGGGCTGGTACCTGCACCCACCGGGGCTGGGCTGGGGATACCTGCACCCACCGGGGCTGGGCTGGGGATACCTGCACCCACCGGGGCTGGGCTGGTACCTGCACCCACCGGGGCTGGGCTGGGGATACCTGCACCCACCGGGGCTGGGCTGGTACCTGCACCCACCGGGGCAAGGCTGAGCTGTGCTGAAAGCCTCTGGGCAGCCCCCATCACCCTCCCACTGGGGACCCACGAGTTTGATGCTCAGAGGTGGCTGCTGCTGCTGCATCCCTTGCATGTAAGGGGATAGAATATAAGAAAATATAGTGTAGAAAGTAATCTTACCCCTAAGGAGTTGCAGCTGGGCCAATTAGCAAAGATTAGGAACAGGCCTGACTTTAACAGGCCACAGCTGTACCCAATGAGAAGAGTGCTATAAAAGAGTGGGGTGGCTGGTTGAGAAGGAACTGGAGTCAGTTGGCTGCTTTGTGAAAAAGAGAGTCAGTGCTCTGAGAAGCTGCCCACAAGAAGCACAAAGAAGTTATGAAACTTATGGGATAAGGAGACAACAGTATGGAAGCCCTGTGATAAGATGACAACACTTGTAGCCTCAAACCCTTCCCCCCAGATCCCCAACACTCATTCCTGGGACACCAGCCTGAGCCTGGGACACAGCACAGCTGCTATTACTGACTCAATAAAAAAAATCTTAGAAAAATATTCTGAATACCTACTCTGCCCACCCACTTAAATAGGTGGAAAGGGTAAGCCTTCATGTTATCATTTTGGACATATACTAACCATATAAAATGAGAAAATGCATAATATAATTTGATACACACATAATATTGTCCTACTCTATAAAGCAATTATTATACTATAAACATAGAACACATCCAGTAGATAAAGTATTAATGTAAGAATATATATATATAGGTATATATAAATATATATAAAGGTGTATTTATAAAATAGATATACCTGTATATATAGACTATATATAGGTATATCTATAAAATAGATACAGACTATATATAAAGGTATATCTATAAAATATGCATATAGATACATTGTTTATAGAAATAAAATATATAAATATAAACAATAAAATTGTAATAAATTTATAAGTAATAATATATAATTTTCTATATATTGTATGTATATGTAGAACATGAAAATATGCGGTTTCCCAATAATCACTGCTGCAGTACCAGAAGAGGACACATACTGTTCCTAGCAGTGTAACATTTACTGCATAAAAAGGAAGGAAATCATAGGAAATGGAACAAGACTAGAACCAGCTGTGAGGCCCATTCAGGCAGCTGGGGGCCAGGGGAACAGAACATCCTTTCTTTACTGCATCCCAGGGTGCTGAGGGAAGGTGGGCAGACCCCTGTGTCCCTGTAGGTGACACCATGGCTCACTAAACCTTTAATTCTTCCTTGTCTCATTGCCCACTTTGACATTGGTCAAGCATCCCGGACACTCACCCAAAAGGCTTTTTGGGAGTGGTTGTAGTTACAAACTTAGAGTAATTTCTGCTTTCTACCTTCTCCACTTCTATCAATCATTCAGAGATTTTTCTTTCTCTTTCCATGACCTCAAATTTAATTATTCTTAAGGAAAACACAACGTCAATTTTATCAAATCTTCTGAAAAGAAAATCGCTTTCACACTATACAAGTTTCATTCAAGGACTTGAGCCCTGATGGTCATTCAGTATGATTTTAGTAAACAGCTTTTCTTGGAGCTTTGCTGGGAAGTAGTTTGTTGTACAGTTGCCAAATACAATTGTGGTGGGTTTGCTTTAGGGTTTATTGCAGGGCACTGAATCCTGTTATAATCTCTCTTTTTGAGGACAGTGGAAATGCTCTGATTGCAGACAGACAAAAATTTTAGAACTTACAAGGAGTCAATTAAAGTAAATTGAAAACTGATTTTTTTCCTATTCATTTGATCACAAAGACAAAAAAATCACTATATGATAATTTCATTGTTCTGAACTGCCACTATGGTTAGTTACACATGTGACTAATGGGTTCACTCTGACCTGAACAAGGCCTGAACACTTCTTATTTTCCAAACTAGGCAAACTGAGTTTTTATCTTCTGTTAGTGTAAGCTGCTTTATTAACACAAAGTAATCTTCCAAATAGTTTGATGCCAATATGATAATTACAACATAATTGATTGCAATTGTTTCCTTTCCTAAGATGAAAGCAAATTATATTTCTGGCAAGTTTCTCTAATTTTTTGTCTCTAATCTTTATATAGACTTCTGTTGGCTGGACTCTCACTGTAAATCTGTAACTTAACAACTATTTCCTCCCTGTCATGCTGGAAATGAAATATACCTTTTGACCATGATTTATTTTTCTCACTTATCCCCTGTTCTGGCAGCAAGGACTGAGTTTTATTTTCTGATGGGCCAGATTTTTTTTCTAGTTTTGCATATAAAAATTCCCAATAAGCCATTTGGAGAGGATGATATCAGCCTGAATTCCCACTACTTTCCTCTGGTCAAGGTATGTTAAAGCATTATTTTCTTGCTCATCAGAGGGTCTGATGTAGCTGCAGTGTGACTGGAAGAGCCTTTCTTCTGATGTAGCCATAAAATACCCCCAGCCTCTTTCACCATGTAACTGGGGAATTATGCACCCTGCAACAATCTCAAAAGGAATGGAAGCAGAAAATACTGCAGCTGCCACTGAGGTAAAATTTGAATTCAGTTAAAGATTTGAATATCAGAGACACCTGAACACTAGTATTCTCAGCACTGACTTTTCATTTTGAAAAATGTAACACAGAGCTCACATTTTGAGAGTTTAAGGGTTTCTCATTTCAGAGTTTAGGCTCTACCTTTTGGAGAGACCTTGGTTTGTAACATCCCAAATTATAAGGTGGCCAAATATAGCACTCTGACCTAACTCAATCCAACATTTCCTCCCATTTCTTCACCTTACAAAACCATTCACAAAAAGTCCTAGTTTGCCTATAGGATTCATTACTGCATTATAGCACTGTATATTAGACTGGGCTTCCAAGTTAGCCCTTGGAGAGATTGAATTTCTGCTTTGTAATGATTTTACCATTGGAAAAGTTCATCTAGAAAGATGCCTCGATAACAATGAAGCCACCAGGGGAATTCTTCACTTGAAATATCCATCACTCCTCAGCAGAGGAATTGGAGGGATATGTTAAGGTTGCTACATACTCTGTCAATCTTTTGTTTATTACATTATCAAGTTCCTTGCACTGTGAAAGATTAAAACAGTTGGGTAAGAGCAAAGCATGGAGTTTGTGAGCACTTTGATTATAAATCAGACATCAAACTGGTATTTGAAGTGCAGAACTACTGAGCTTTCTCTTTGTCACACGAGCAGATGTTGCCGGAGGCAAGGAGGAACAGAGCCCTCCATTTTTTTTTCTTGGCTGCTGAACTTTGCACTACCTGAAGAACCAGGCACTGTGTGCAGCCCCTGGTTAGATGCCTTTCAAACCTGTCTTCTGCCTAAGGGCTACCAGATGTGCAGCTGAGGCAAACAGATAGATTTTCCCATTGTGCATCTCCTCATCCTGAGAACGTGCTGCTTATTGCTCTAAGTAAATGCTTGGGCTGCTTTATTCATTTAGGAGTCTGACAATAGTATTTTTCCCTTTTGCTCTACTTTAAAGAGAGTTCTTTCCAGTATGAGAATGAACTATTAATGAGCAAAGATAGTAATATACCCAGTGAGGAAGACTTCATCCTGGATATTTATTTAGAATTTCATCTTGAAAGATCCAGCCAGAACCATTTGCCATACATATTACTGCCTGATAACTGTGGTGTGCCACACATGCATTCTGACAACCTTTAAGGATTGGTGGGGATTTGTCCACAGGGGAATCCTTAAGTCTGGTGACTTACCCATCCCACTACTTAGATGCCCATTGACTCTGAAGGATCCAAGAGACATCCAGTAAATGACTTTCCATGCACAATGAACTTACTCAGGACCCTGGGTTTTTGGGTAAGTACATTTGTCTCTCTTAGTGTTCAGGTAAAAAAGTGTTTCCCTCTCTTTTCAACAGGCCTTAAGTAAACCTACAAGGGAATATTATAACACATTTAACAGGTGTGAAATTCATCTACAGGCTTGTGATGGAGAATACCAGGGGTCTCGCTGACCATCAGTAGAACTGCACCCACCTCCCTCAAACATCACAAGCTGTTACAACATTTCCTACAGATTTTCTTCCTTTACATGCATCATATACACATCACTTGTGTATTTGCAAATACCTCCACTGCTGCTGCCTGTCACTCCTTATAACAGTGTCCAAAACACCGTGGTGGAAAACTGTGCATCTGTGTCCCTTACAGAGAGATGAAGGTTTGAGCTGGTGAGGTATTCTCCCACGTGGCTGCCACAAGCCCATGTCACCATAGATACTCTGTGTCACTCAGGGAGCAGACAGAGGCTGGCACTGGAAAGGGAAAGTGGCTTTTGGAGGGTGAACTAAGGCAAATGCCACAGTTACACAAGTGAGAGAGTTCATTTAGTTCATTTCATCCATTTGAGAAGAGAACCTACAGAAGACTAACAATACAATGAGGTGCACCTCAGAGCAGAAACCCTCCTCTGAACAAATGTGGGCCACAATAACATTTTCTAATTCACAGCTATCTATAGTCTCTTTTAAAGTGTATTAGTCTATGCCTACTTCCAAAAGAAACTGCTATCTTGATAAAATTTTTTGTTTATAAAGAAATAAATATTAGACATTGGAATTCTATATAAAATTACTTTTTCCCTAGATAGGTTCCTGGTGTCTTTTTGCATTATGTGTAATCATGAGTGACCCCATGGTCAATTATTAACGAAACCTCACAGAAATCCCTGCTAGATAGGGAGGAACATGAAAATCTCAAGGAACAAAGTATTTGACTTCTAAACAGAATGCCTGCCTAAGACCAAACCTCATTAGGGAGGTCCTCCAGGCAAACATCCTCTCATTATTTATTGTCATGGTTTGCTGAAGATTCCTCAGTGTAACTCACAATTGGGTTTTAAATAAATCTCTCTGTATAGTAAATGTGATATTCTTGCATCTAAGCAACAGGGTTAGCTGAAAACTAAATAAGACCAAAATTTCACATTTCAGGGACTCTAAACAGCTTAGAGTCTGACAGCAATGCAACAAGAGGCAAAAATACGACTGACAACATATGGCTGAAAAGCAGGGTCACAGTGGCTGTACAAACATAACAACAGAGCAGTGAGACTGCAGAGCAAAAGCAATTAGCTACAAGTCTTGCTAATGTGGAATTATTTATGGTGAGTAACTTCCTTATAGCACAAGGATGGTGCTGTGTTTATGATTAACATTTAAGGCATGAAGGCCTTGGATTTAAGGTTTTGCTTCCCATCTTTCATTCTGGCCTCTAGAGGATCAGTCAGGGCTGGGCTCTCAAATCTTTTGAGGCACTCTGATATCCTGGAGGAATTGGTCTAAGGGTCCTGGAGTTCAGCTGCTCATCTCGAAATTAGGGATGCTAAAGCTTTTTCTCATAATAGGTACTGTGAATGGGAGGGTGCTAAAGACTGGGAGTGTTTTATCAAATAGTTTTGCTATGGATCTTTTCAAAGTGGTGAAGGTCTGATAAGATTTTACAAATCTTATCACATCCAAGGGTTAACTGATGTTTATGCCTAAGGTGACCACGACTTCCATTTTTAATTCCACTAAACTGCTGAGACCTCTTAAAGAAGTCCAGAATGCCTCAGAAATTTCCATCTCTAATCAGAACAGCGTGGACTTCTCTTCAAGGAGAAAATCCTCTGGTGTGGTCCATTTTTCTGCTGTACTGAAATATTCTTGGGCTGATTCAGCACCTGGGCTGATGAGCTGGCCCCTGGAAGCTCCTGCTTTGGTTGCTCTGGAGGAGGCAGGAGGGGCAGCAAAGTGGAAAGTTCCTCTCCTCACCAGAGGACATGCACAGGCCACCCTTGCCAGGGCACAGTCTCCTGACTCCCTTGCTTGGCTCAGTGCACTGCCTCTGCTCCTGCCCATAAAAGATTCATTCTCTTAAATTTCATATTTATCACTTTCCATAACAAGGTTTCTCTACTAAGGTAATACGATAGTCAAACAAATGTAAAGGTGGTGAGGATAGACAGCAAAATAACTGAAAAGGTCTTTTTTACTCAGTGTGGTGAAAGGGGATATTATACAAACAGATGGCTTTTTTTAGTGCACCTATTATAGAGTCATGCCCACTCTTTGCTGAATGCATACCTATGAGACTGTGTGTGTGCAATAAAACCCTTAGTTTATTAAGCATTTTTTTCTATTCTGCTATGTCAGTCTAAATTCACTTTGAAGGCAGGAATGATGGAATTGTTCAATATATTGTGTGCACAAGGTTGTGACCTCTGCAGTCGGGCCCTGAAACACCACTGTGCTTACCACTGGGGCAGCTGAAATGAATTATGAGGTAGCCTCATAAAACATTGTACTAAATCTGAGACCTCTGAATATGCAGTACTTGAGCATTTCTGTGTTCTTTCTAACTTCCAAAATATTTACAACCTCTATAGGACTTAAAAAATGAAAATTGAAAGTACTGTTTTTACTGGACATCTTGTTTCTAAACAAGGTCTTAATCCTGCCAGAGCTCAGATGGGTGAATGGCCTTGTCCTTGTAAAAAAATGTGCCACTGATTTCTGCATCCATTTGTGTTTGTGTTTTGCAGGAGACATCCTGGAATTGTTACTGTGTCATCCAGCAGGAAGGCACAGGTACATGTGCCTGAGTGCTGGGCTGTGCTGTGCAGGACATGTCTCCACACTGAGGCACATCCTAACCAGGGGAGTGGGGGGGGAAACGCTTTTGTTTTAAAACAGGACAGAAGGAACACCCTCAACAATAAATCTGACTCCCCAAACACCCTGCTCTTCACACAAGATCCTCTGTTTGAGGACTGACCCAGCCAAGCTGGAACACCCAGTGTAAAGCTGTCATCACCCTGTTTTTCCACACTTACTGAACTTACTTTCTTTGTTCTCTGTAACATGTGCAACTAGAATTATATCAGCCACAACAACGATCTTTTCCTTTCATCAGCTCTGTGGCAGCAGCTCTGCCTCCCTTCTGTGCTGTTACTAGCAGGGTAGCTCCAAATAATTGTTTCTTTTCCACACACAACAAAAGGCCTATGCAGCTTCAGCAGGGCCCATGAAATGGGAACCAACAAACAGAAATTCCAGTTGCTGAAGTTTATCATTGGTGCCTCTTATTCTGCAAAATATTTAAGCACCACACTTTTACTAAAGCTGCTGTGAATATTCATTCAGTGCTCATGGGTGAGCCCGGTTCACCCATGTGTGTATTAACACCACAGCTTTAACTCGCTTACAGAACTTAAAAACAACCCCAGCAGGACCCTTTGAACAGATGTGATTTATATAATACTTTTTTTAAATGAAGCTTTATTTATTCCTACCTTGAAGGTACAGGGCCTTGAGGAAAATGTGTTAACATGGCCAAGCTTAACCACTCCATGCTCCAGGAAGGGAAAGCTGTCACAGAGCTGTGAAAAGCCAGGCTGTCCCAGTCACAAAATGTTGTCTTTGTTCTCTACATGAATCAATTTGTATTTGCTGATAACCCACTTCTTTCCAAGGATTTCAGGTTTAGGATTCCCTTTGATGCCAGACTCACTGCTGGAAACAGTAAACCACTCTAACTTTGATGGAGCTACAATTATTCCCTCTAGTCAGCTATTTGATTGTTTCTGCTAAAAATATTATGTCACCATTTCATGTTAGATAGGCATCCCCTCCATCCTTTCTGATTTAAACCATGCCAGTCAAAAGTTACAAACCAGATAGCCAAAGAGGCATGTAATGTTTTCATATGAAATATGCACAAATTCATCCTTCCCTATAACATGTATGACTAGGATGATACCAGTGACCACAGCAACCATTCTTCCTTTCATGACCCCCTGGCCCAGCAGCTCTGCTTCCCACCTGTGCTGTCACCAGCAGTGCAGCCGTGGTGCCTCTGGCAGAGCCACGGGAGCACAGAAACCACCACGCCCAGGGCTAGAGGTGCCTTGATCTGAACACGTGTTGGTGCCAACACTTGAGAGGGTTTCAGCCTGTCTGGAGCACAGGAGTGTTACATCAGGCAGCTCAGGCTGGTAATGGTAACCTAAGCTACAGCAGCAGGGAGGCATCTGTGCTGTGCTTTGCTTGGAGCAGCGCTCAGAGCTGTGACACTGTCTGACACTGACTGATTAAGATCCAGGTACTGTGGTGCTGTCAGGAAAGAAGAAAGAGGACTTGCCGTGCTGTTGTTGCTCATGGAGCTCCAGCAGGGCAGCAGCCAGACACCAGTGCACAGCAGCATCGTGCTCTTCCACCTCTTCAGAGAATTACTTTCCAGGCAGCCTGAGGAGATGAAGAACACACCTCGTTTTTAACACAGCCTGGCCCTCCACACAGACTCCAAAGTCTGTGTATCACAGGTGATCCAATGCTCATGACTGGGGAGGGGACTTTGAGAGGAGATGAGGGAGATGTGAGAAGAACAAAAATATGAACTCAATAATGAGCCTTACCAGGAAACCATTAGGAAGGCTGCTCCTGACTGCAGCAAACAAGACCAGGTCCTAACAAGGAAAGAAACAGGGCTACCTCGTTATGCTGCAGGTATAATCTTCCTTTTCTCCACGGCTTGTACTTGGCATCTGTAAAAAACAGACACCCAAATTTCACCCTGATCCCAATTTTCTGGGTATCTCCAAAGCCCAGACTACACTACTTAGTGGGAATGAAGAAAAGGATTACTTTGCCAGGCAGTCTAAGATGTGGGACTAGAATTTTAGTTTTATTTAGTTTAATTCTCAGGGCTTTCTCCAATACAAAAATGCAGGGTTTCCCAATGTGCCTTTTCATCCCATCTCATAGATAATGAAATAATTTCCCTTCTCTCTGAGGGTGATGTGAAACCCTCAAAAAGACATATGTTAGTCCAGACTTGGGCTCAGGCTTACATTTTTTGCCTTCTGGACTCACTTCTCCATACAGCCCATGCAGGTAGGAAGGCAAGCAGGAATACAGAAAGTCTCAGAGAAATCTCTGCAGACCTGACATTCTCTTACTCATTTGTGTGCCAAACCAGGCGTGTTTCTGTCACCTTTGTGGTGATAGAATTGTCCTTGTCCTCCACAAAGCAGAGGAAACTGGAAAAATTCTGATATCCTTCCACCACAGAGAAGGCAACTTGGCTTCCAGGAACCTCTCTTCTCTACAACAACCAGGCTCTTTTCATCTTGGCTTTCTTAATAAATATTTAGAGGGCAGTTCACATTTTCTCTTCTGCTCTATGTAACAGAGCTGATTATTGCTAAGGTCAGGTGGCTTCATGAGCTAATTAATATTCACAGGTAGCAGTAAGAAATAAGTGCAAACCTCATCTCTCTCCTCAGCTTTAATTACAATATCAGTGCTATCAAATTCCATGTGGATACACCTCCTGCATCAGCTCCAAACAATTTCAGATGTGTATACAGGAATTCACAGCATCTTTAACTCATGATCTTCTGTCATTACCATATAATTACTCTAATGTATCTTTACTGTGCAACACCCACCAGAACTAACAACCGTGGAGTGCCTCAAGTAATGACAGAATAGAGACATCAAAGTGGAATTTTGGCTCACAGGGACCTGCAGCATTCCTTCCAGTCCCATTATTCAACATTTCTGAGCAACCTGACTCCTACCTGCCTCCCTTCCTTCTCTAAATTTACTTTATGAAACATTCATGTCATTCTAGCACTGAGAAGCCCCAGGTGGCACTGAAATCCCAGTGGGAATGTAGCACAAGTCAATGAAGTGGCAATAAACTGTCTCACCTTGATCAGCTCTGTGGATACAGGAGAGGAGCAGAGGAAGGTGAGTCAGGGAAGAGCAGCTGCATTCTGCACCTTGCTGTGCTATGGGTGAGGATCTGGGCCCTGTGTAGACATGGGAAAAGAGGTTTAGAGAAATTTGACAGAAAATACAATACTGACTACTTAAGTTAGCAAATATCCCTCATTTAAGTGCTGGTGGAGGTCAGATACAAAAGTCAGTTAGAGAGAACTGGGCAAGCTTCAAAGGGTCTTTGTGGCAAAAAGCTGAAGGATGAGACAGTGCAATAACCTGTGAAATGACAAGCCATGGAGATGATTTTAGCCTTTCATTTCTACCACTATAGAAAATGAAGAACAAAGTACACATTATAAAGACATAAAATGGGATGAATTTTTGAACCTGTGTAAGGATTTTTAAAGAATAACTAGCTGCAGACATATCTCACAATGCCCTATGCAAAGTATTCCTGTGCCTTTGCAGAGATTTACAAAACTCTCTCAGTATATCAATTCCATCAGTCCTTTTGTTTTTCTTAAATGGCAATCATTTTAAACTGAATAATAGCATCTGTATTTGTTGCATGTGGTTTTCTATGTGTTAACAGTCACTATGATTAAAACATATGTTATCAAGACTTGAAAAAGACAGTTAAACAGGAATGGCATTGCATTGTCACCTATCCAAATTGTAATTGGTATTTAATTGTAGCTCTGCAAGCAAACACAAAAAAACAAACAACAAAGAAACCTCTGCTCTGATTGAAAGCAATTAAGAGAGGAAAACCCAAGAGAGCTAATATATGAAGTTTCAGGGAGGAAGCATTCCTTCCCTGAAATGCAAAGGCCCTTCTTGAATCTGAGAGAGCTAAAGCATGGGAATAGTGCAGCTGTTTCTGGGAAGTTGCCTTTTGAGTGGAAATGGAAATTAAAAGCTGCCAGGCTGATTTTTATCTCTCTTGTCAAATTTATACTGTATATGTTTGCTGATGTTCTGTAATATCCCAGTTAGCTCTGTTGTTTGCATATTAACTGTTTTGTGTCCCAGATGCTCATACAAGAATCATAAATATTTTGTGAAAGATATAACCATCACTTTCAACAGCATAAACTAATTTTTTTTCTAAACAGCTTTCCCTCTGTTCTTGCAGAAGACTCAAATAATCCCTGAAGTACTTTAGGATGGGCTTTTTCACCATCAGCTGGGAGGGATATGCAGGAAGCCATTCCTGAGCAAAAGGACTTCCACAAAGTGAGTTTGCCTTTAGGGCTACACTGGTGCCAGCCATGGAGAGATGGAGGTGAGGCAGTTTCAGGGGAACTGAAATTCTGAGTGCCTGAATCCAGGCCTTGGCTCTCTCCAGGGGTACCTGTGTGAGAATAAGGGTGACATGTGCAGTTCACACTGGAAGAGTTGAACTGGAACTGGGAAGAGTTCCCTGACATTGGACAGGGTTTGTGGTTTCACAGGGCATAATCTCTAATTATCAAGAAGGTTCCCTGGTTCTGTTTCAGAATGGAAAAGGAAAATATTTTTATCTACTTTAACATCACACTGGCACTGGCAGATGATTCATGGGCTCTAGAGAACACAGACATTACCAGCTCAGCACATTTGTGTACCAATCACCATTTGTCATATGTGAGTACTTCCCACAGTCCTAAAAAGGGATTTGTTTTCTGTATTATTTGCAGGAAATGTAACAAACTCCACACTGAATAGCAAAATAAAAACAGCACTTGATTGTTTTATCGAATAGTTGCCTATTTACTTGGCAAAACTTCACTTTAGGACTTTTTTTATGCTGTCTAATAAAAGGACCCCCACTGCTGTCTTCTCTGTGGAGAAGAGCTGTCGACATCCAGTATAATTTTCTGCATATTGAGGGAAGTACTTGAAAGTCCCAGATCCATTTTAATATGTGAGCTGCTCTCCCATTTGTATGCAGCTGGAGAGAGTAGTTCTATCCTCATTTAAAAAAGCCATATGATGGATTTCTTTCTTTAAACAAATACTGTCTGAAACTTTTCTTTCTTCTCGCTCTTTCCCCCAGCATACACCTTTCCTCTCTTGTTAGGCACCAGTGTGCTGAAATCACTGCACAGTGCTGACATCTCACTCGTTATACATAAAATGATGCCAGCACCATTTCTTTTTTGATGTCTCTGTGCATGATCTGCTGGAATAATTCCCAGATTATCTGTTTTTTAATATAATTTTGGCAAAACAGTTGGTGAGGAAATTCCATTGCACTGCCTTGAATGAGGCACTTCACTATCCTTTTCTGAATTTTCTGATTCTGGTTATTTACAGCTTCCAGTCCTTCCAATCCAGCCCTGGCCTAAGCTCTCTCCAATCCTGATCCTGCAAGCACTTTGCCACACAGCACGAGGCAGTAGTGCTCAGTCCTTGCACAGCTATTAACTCTGATGCAATGAAATGTTGTTGTTATGGGTTGCAGGGAGCATGTTTAACATCCACAGCTATTTTTAATGATTCTGTCAAGAGGAAGGATTATAGCTCTGAAAGCACAGGGAGGTTTTGTGTAACAGTCACAAAGCTTTGAACTCTGCACACACCATGACTGAACATACTGTTCCTGTGCTTCAACACAGCCTGACACTGCAAAAGTCATGGCTGAAAAACAAGATACCTGAAGGTTATAGAACATTTAATGGCTCTAGTCTAAACAATACAGCACCAAGAATTAAGTGCCAAACATTACCAACCTTCCAGTCAGGATATGCCACATCTCACAGGCTGAGAATGACTCACTCAAACAAGCTCAGATGGCAAATCCCCAGGCAGGCAGGCTTGGAGTGATGCTACCAATTCAGCACGGAGCATGTGGTCCAAGGAGCAGGCACTGAGTAATTCCTCAGACAGTTCTTGCACCCAAATTCAAGATTTCTGCTCCACATTTTTGTTTTGAATGAGAATAAAATAGATCCTCAAAATAAAAATAAAGTAGATTCTCAAATTTTGCAATGGAATTAAAATTCTGAAAATTTTACATTAGAAAAAAGAGATAGTTTTATTGCTGATAATTTTGTCTGAAAAAAGAAAGGAAATATCTGAAATGGTAAAAATCTTGGATGAACCTTGAAACAGGAACCCTTATGAAGGCAGCAGAACTGAAAGCCTCTGGGTTCTAGGGATTGCTCGTCTCTCACCTACCAACAGAGTAGGAACCTCAGAAATATGGACATTCACTTGAACCAGCAATCTTGGAATTTACAGTGACCACTGCTGGAGGAGAAAAAGAACGAACTGGGGAGGCTTTCCTAGGGCTTCCAGGTTTCCACCTCCACTTCCTGGGCGTGGGGTAGGAATTAAGGTATCCAAGTTTTTTGAAGAAATGAGTCAAAGCTTCAGGAGCCCCAACTTGGATCAGTGATCTCAGAAATTCAAGGTTTCCTACTCTACCAAAGATACCTGGAAGATATGTGAGCTCCTAGCTGAGCTTCAGGAAGCCGGCTCAGTGCCCTGGAGCTGGAGGAAGGCCATACAAAACCCAACATAAAAACTCAGAGACCCACAGAATTTCCTGTGATATATTTTTGATCTCAGTAACTCAGCATTTTCTAATGAAGTAGTGTTACTGGAAAGTTTCTGCCTATTTCCATTTGGGAGGACATTATTCAGATGGACATGACACATTTTGGATGACATGAGAAAATTAAGTTTGGTCTTCTTGCCAAATTACATCCTGGCAGATAATTTCTTGCCTATTTAAATCCACCTCATATTAACAGAGCACATTTTTTTAGCTCCCATTCTGTCTTGCAGCCCTTGTACTGTTAAATATTATCTGCATTTCATCCCCAGTGTAGCTGCTTTTCAACAAATTTAGTCCCAGGTTAGAGTATGGGATCTGTGTATGGGACTGGGAGCTCTGGGGCTCTCTAAAATCACCTGTAATACTGCAAGAGCATCAATGCCGTATGAAGGATTATTTTTAGTACTGGAGAAGTTTTTGCAGAGCAGGGTATGATGCCACACAGAATGGAACCAGGCTGATGTCAAATTATTTTATGCCATTACGGCACATGACTGCATTACAGAGTAGCTCTTGTATTTTTCTATCTCCTCAGGAACATTTCTTCCTACAATGAGGATCCTGCACTGATTCCAATGAAGACCCAGGCCCCTATTGTGCTAGGCACTATAGCAACAGACAGTAAAAGGCAGTCCTTGTTCCTTTCTATCTAAACAGACAAGACATTGCCACAGATTTATTCTTCCATTTATAACAGTTGCAAAACAACTTGGATGAAGAATAAAAAATGCAATGAATAGGATGCGATGATCCCAGCTGTGGGATGGATCCATATGGAGGTGGGAAACCCCAAGTCAGTGAAAGCACTGAGGGGTATAATCCTGAACCAGCTGAAGTAACATGAGAACTCCTACAGACTCTGCTGGGAGCCAGGATTTCCCCCTCTGTTCCTGTTTCTCCAGGTGCCTGTGTGCATAACACAGTCAGAGTTGTAGTGATATTTCCAAATCCCCTGGCACTGCAAGCAGAGTTGCAGTGTGGTCCCACTGCTCCCATCAGGGGAGTGAGCCCAGGCAGAGCCTGGTGCTGTCCCTGTGCCTGTGATGGTGCTGTGTGAGCACAGGCACAGCCCTGCTGCCCAGGCTCCTGCAGAGCTGCCTCAGAACAGCTCACTGGGAGAGAGCTCACAAGCTGCCCAGGTTCACTGGGCTGTCACCACATCACTGACCTACCACAGATAGTAAACTGAATGATTAATTATGGTCTGCAACACTCCATGGTCTCCAGTGCAGGGGCTATTTAGGTGACAGTGAACTCCCTGAACATACTGTGTTTCTTGCTGCAAATCCTCTCTCTAAGGGATACAGACTAAAAATATTCCTGAGGTACAGCTCGTAAACAGACATTCCCTGTTCTGATCTTGCTGATGTTCTGTGCTGTTATTTACTTACATTGCATAGCTCCCCAGCACTAATAGGACACTCTGGTAACTTTTTTCTTTGCTTTTGTAAGCAATGCAATGCACAACAAAGCAGAGATTATAATGATTTAAAAGATGCAGGTCTCTTTTTTGGACATTCTGACTATGAATATAATATAATAGAGGTTAGAGTGATGCTTGTTTTTACCCCTGATTCTATCATAAGATTAACAGTCTTTATTATTTTGCAGAACAAGCAGTAGCGCCTCATCAAGGGTATAATCACCTCAGTGAAAAAACAAACAAGCTTTTACTTAAGGTGCTAAAAATATAGTTGAGAAACCTTCGATCTCAAGCCATGTGATAAAATAGACTGTGTTGACTGAGCAAATCAGCAGCTGCTGCTGCGCCGGCTCCTTCACCCTAACAATGCTTGCCTTTCTCTCTCCCCACCAAATTTAGAGATGATGTCAGTGTAGCCAACCCCAGGAGTTCAAAAATCAGAAGACAAACCAAAATAGAATCACAGCGCTGATATCAAAGCCATGGAAGTTATTGAAACTGAAGCCTATGATTTGGGGGGTCAGCCTTTAGATTTTTTAATTCATAGCAGACAGCCTTCTCCCTTCCAGTCGTCTGCTCAGCTCTCCTGCCTGTCTGATATGCCCTATTTCAGAGTGAGAGACAACAATGGACAATGGGAAGCACAAAGGACTGGGAATCTATTTAAAGTACATATAGAGCTCAATTCTCCACCGTATGTAGAGCCTTAATCCTGCAAATACCTTCCCTGAATGCTCAGCTTCATTCATACAAGCAGCCCCACAGAAGCCAGTGGGGGTCCCCTTGTACCTGAAGTTTGCCCCTTATCACTATCGCACATCAGAAATGTTGGCCTGCATCACAATATTAAGAATCAGCTAAGAATGAAGAGATCTATTGCTCAGTTTTCTCTGTGATCTTGGGCAAGTCTTGATTCATTCTATATCCTAGCTTCCTGCTCTTTAAAAAGGGGTAGAATTTATCTTTACAAGGTACTTGGAAGCCTCCAGACAAGAGATAATAAAATGCAGAAAATTAACACATTGTCTCTTTCTGACGTAAATTGATTTCTAGATAACACAGCTGGAAAGAATGCTTAAAAATCAGAAGTATGTCATAATTAAATCTCCTAATAAAACCAAACTCCTAGAACTGGACTTAGTCCACCACGGATCAAGTCTGACTGAGCAGCTGAGAGAAGCAGAGAACATTCTTAGTGCTGAAAAGAAAACTTACCTCTAATTTCACTCACTGGACCTTCTGCAGTTCAACAGAAAAACAGAACCCTCTCCTAAAAGGAGCAGTTCCTGGGAGCCAGGAGTAAACTCATTACAGGAGTTTATCAAGATGTAAACCTTTAGTTTAACTTTTTTTTCCTATCCAAAATATCAAATTCCTCTGGATTTTAAATTAAAATAATTGATCCTATTTTAAAATGTAGTCTAAAAGTAAAGTCCAATATTTTGAAGCAGCAGCAGCATGTTACAAGGAAACAGTTTGTTGGGGAAGTACTCACTTAAAATAATGGGAGACTTTCATATTTTATTAAACATTAAAAATTACTAAAAGATACTACCTTAGAGTTGCTTAATTTAAAGAGGCAAACTGATGCATTTTGTTAATTAGACCATTAAAAAACTCATTTATGTGTAAATAAGTCTAGGTCATTAAATCGTAATGTACAGTGTCAACATGAAACTTCAAACTTTCTAGTCATGTTAGATGGCCCTAAAAATTAAATAAAAATAGAATCAGCATCAAAGAACTTACTTCCTCCCTCCTATCAAAAAAAAAAAAATGTATTTTAGTAATAAAAAGTGCTATTTCTGCTCAGTCCTCCAGTCACACATTCTCTTGGTCTACAAGGCTTTGTTTAAACTTAGAGGTACAACACCTGTGTGTTGATATCAATGATCTGTTTGAATATTTTTAAAACACAGCAAAAAACAGCTAGCAGTGATATTGTCACTAATTTTCATGAGAGCAAGAAGAGGCTATTTCAGTGAAATCACATCTTGTGAATTAACAGCATAACAAGGCACAATGAGTCAAAAATGTTATATGGCACAGTTGAAAAGGCAAGGCTAAAAGGTTGTCTTCTGTTAAGGTTTGTGAGTATTACAGTCACAAAGTCATATGCTCAGTTGCTCATAGCTTTAAGAAAAAGGATGCATTTAGATTTAAAACCTCTAGGAAATTTCCAAGATTCTCAGGCTGACTTTAGAAAACATCAGAAAGAAAATGTAAAAAACCTTTCTGAAAGTTCAGCTGTTTCCAGGAACAGAATAGAAACTGTCCCATTTGATTCCAGAGAGATCCTGGCAGAGCTGTTGCTGAGACACAGAAGACAGGATTGAGAGGAACTGGAATGGGCAGTAGAATGCAGGAGAGAGAGGGGCTGAGTGGTCACTGAGGTGCTGCAAGAGAAGCCTGTGCATCCTGACAGCTGAACAAAATGAGACTGAACTGGGGGCAGAAAAGGGCACAGGAGATAATGGTGGGATGGAAGAGACACCACAGAGAGCAGCAGAGAGTGCAGCCTGGGGAAATGGCCTGGGGCCACTCCAGTCTGGAGGGCAAATCCCAGGGGTGCCAGAATCCCACCCCTCCTGTAAAAGCAAGCAGTAATTATCATTTCCATACCCACAGGTCACAGATTCAAACATAAAATAGTAACTGGTGAAGATTACTGATTTTCCTTTGTATACCCTTTAAGGAACAGGTAAAATTCCTTTCTTTTCCAGGTGCCTAAAAAAAGAGGATGCAGCAATGCCAGTTCTGTGTGCTCCTAGCCAGGCTTGCAATGCTGACATAACACATGGGGTGGGGGAAGGAAGAAAGATAGAACAGTGATAATCATGTGAAGGCTCTGAGGAGAAGGGATGCTTTTGAGGTAGGAGCAGTGACACCAGGTGAGCTGTAATGAGGAACTCCCACTGCCAGGAATGCTGCCCAGCCTTGGCAGGAACATTCTCTGCATTCAACACAAGACTCTATTTGCTTCCTGACTTAGGGACTGGTTGATATATGGACACATAGAACTCAGGGTGTTTAAAAATAGAAAAATACTTGAATTGGTTTGAATCTTCCTGATTCACTTGAGCACACTACACTAACAAAAGACACTCTCTTTGCCTTACATGCAGAATGGATTCTTGCTTTGTAGGTAACAATCTGCCCAGGAGTAGATGACTGACAAGAATCTTTTCACTGAAGGACTGCATTAAATATGGTTGTTCCTGCTCAAATCCAATATATGTAAATTATTCATGCTGTATATGAAACCATATTACAGTTATATAGGAGAAGTAATTGCTCCCACTGTAGCATTCTTTGGAGTTGTGTGACACATGCACAATTAAGCATGACACAAGAAAATTCATCAAAGAATATTTAAATATACCTTAGGGAGCCATTGAATTTTCTGATGGTTTTACAGAAGGAAAACTAATTGCATCTGCACAATACAACAGTTTTGTAAGGGATGAGCTTATCAATGCTTTTACTTTTTTCCCGGTAAACATTTAAAACAGTTTATTTAAATTGATTTTAACAAATCAGAAACTACTGAATGTTTTGAATATATTAAGGTTTCTTCCATTTTAGGTATGCTTACTTGTTCCTACTGACTTTCTGCAATATCAGCAATGCATAGAAATTCTTGACCGATCAAGGTGGCATCAGAGTGGATAATAACAGGCAATTATTTTCACAAAGATCTTGCACTTTTTCTAATACTTAAAATTAAAGTCAAACTAATTATATAAAATAATTCATTGAAATCACTAAAAATTCTTCTGACATACATAATCAAGTTTGTTATACTGAATACATTTGGTTTTAGTAAGACTAAGAGGTTTTCATCTGTAATGGTATATACACCCTCTGAATGCATTCATGTAATTCTAAAAAATTCTGTAAACTTTCTAGATTTTGCTGTCTCGGAAATTCTCTTAGTGTTCAGAAATGTGCAGAAAGAACCAAATAAATACTTAATTCTGTTGTGACTTATCCAATTATCTGGTGGGGCATTATGAGTGACAGCCTACAGTCAGTAGTCTGAAATGGTCAAATTTCACACTGCTTTGATGTTCTCTTAAGTGGCTTTCTGACAAATTGTACTAGATGTACAAAATCCCATATGGAGTCTGCTGGATTATATGGTCTTGCTTTACAATTTATCCAAAAGAATATTTTGCTAAGGCAATTTAATTCCTTGGTAAATTGGAAACAACAATGATGCTACTGATCCATTTTCACACCAAGCTCAAGTTTCTTATTTAGAAAACTGTGGAGCACTTAAATTGGAAGTCTTTGTTCCCCTTGGACAGGTGAAGATTGATTCCAGTGGTCTCCCAAACAGACTAAAAATCAGGATTGTTGAGATTGACATTTCATTGGTCTGAGCAAGAGAAGAGTCAGATTATTCTTTGCCAAGCTCTATGACTATGGAGCACCATCCTAATATTTCTAACTCTCTTCCCACTTCACTATTGGTATTGTGACAGGATTTGTAATACCATTAGGCTGTGTTGCCAAGAGCAATTCTTTTAAAGAGTGTGACACTGAATATAGGCTCTGGCAAATGATGCCTTCAGTTAGAAAGTATTAATGTGACAGATCTCTTCCCAAACCTTTTACAGAGAATATGTCTTGACCAAAAAGTGACAAAAGAGAAAATAGTGCTTAAACCTGTGCAACATAGCATTGAGACAGAAAAATCTCTGCTGAAAATGCCTATTTGTGCAAGAATTGATCTCACTGTCATTTTTAGTAATGTAAATCATAAAGAACCATTGAAATCAGTGGGAACTACAGCAGTATAAATCAGGTGTCATGAATAACAAAGTTGTAAGATATTGTAAGATATTGTTATTGGGTCACTTAGTTCTGCTCCATAGTTTTATTTTAGCTCTAACATTTATCAGCTTTGCTTGTCCATACCAACTCTTACAATCGAAATATCTTCTGCAGTTTGGCAACAATGGCTATTCTGGACTGGGTATTCACAGAGCAAGTAATAGAGAATTTGTCATAATGGGTCCATCTTCTGTTCTACAGCTCCTCTCATACTTTATGTGCCTTCTTTATATACCCATAAAATATCTGAAATGACAGTAGGAAAAAGAAAGGAGTGTTCCCTTTCCATCATATTTCTCTGACACAATAGATTTGATCATCTGCATGATCACAGCCACAAATAAGATTAGCAAACACATTACCCAGCCCCATTGCATACAGACAGGTTATCTGCCATGGAAATTCCCATGGGCTAATTATTTTCTGCATAAAAAAAATTTCTTTCATTTGTTCTAAGTTCATTGGTCCTTAATGTCATGATGCATTTATTGCACTGAGCTAAAAAAAAAAAAAAAAAAAAAAAAAAAAAAAAAAAAAAAAGCCGAATATACCCCAATCACTGTTCCTGCTACTTCCTATTCTTCAAAAAAAAACCATTTTAGGATGAGAATCTCCATGGTATGAAGTGGTAAATGATCCAGAGGAGTGTCATTTCATAACTTCTGAATCTTCATAGTCTTTGAGATGGTATGTAAGTAAATCTTACTGTACATCTCATGGGCTCTGTCACCTTTATATGAGCATTCACAGTCAGTCTATACATCAGTTGCCTTGACCAAAATTTTGAGTAACTCTTATAAAAAATAGAAACACAGCTCTTGCAAATGATCACTGTCATATCATCAGGATGTCATGAAATGCAAACTTTCAGATTTCTAGGTATTATACTGTTCTACTGTTCTCACTAGAAACTCAGCTCTTTTTGCTGTTTGGGTTTTTAGGGTTTTTTGTTTGTTTGGGGTTTTTTTCTGGTTTTTATGTTGGTTTTTTTTTTTCGGGGGGGGGGGGCTGTTTTGATTTTTTCCCCCCCTGTTTCTTTCTTAGTTAAAGAGTACCCCACAAAGACACAGTGCTATTTTCCTGGGGTTTCATTCCTCTGGAAATAATTTTGTCTAGTAATAATTTATAATCTCTAAAAATACATCTCCAGTTGTGATCCAGTTTCTATTCTAATGCTGCTAATTTATGGAGTTAGCATTACTACTGATGAAATTTATAATGCTGCATGTGATTATTGCTTCACTAATCACTATGTATTCCACTGCTAGCTGTATGTGAGATCATTAATACAGTATATGTATAAACATTAAGCTTAATGGAGTTAAATGGTGATATGGAAAGGCAGGATGGCTAATTAATGATCACACAAACAATTAGTACTCTTCCTTAATTCACAAGCTGTTCTATGAGGGACTGCAGCCTTGCAGGGCAAAATTCAGTGCATCTCCTAATTACAAATAAGCTAGGGACTTGTGAAAGCACAGAATACCTCTTAACCTTCTGTTACTATAGATTGGTTTTAAGCTTCTCAGCAAGATTTTTCCTGGTCAGAAGGTAATTTAAAAGAAAACCATTTCTACTATCTTTTTTGGTCACCTTTAAGATGGGAGCTAGTCAAGTTTTATATTTAAGAGACACTTAATGAAATAGTCTTAAATGGTCCTTAATTGGTCCATGTGAAATGTCTGTGTTGGTACTTAGTGCAGTCCTGAATTTCACACTAAAGGCTTATTTCTAGTAACCCTTAACTCATGCTGAGTGTACCTCTCTCCCTTGTGCATAGTCTCATCATAGACTGATATTGCCAGAGTAATTCTCTTTCTCTGTTCTACAATTCTAAATCTTTGGATTGATTCAATAAATTCTAACCTAATTCTACTATAGGACAAGCTATAAAAGGCATCTCTGTGAATTAAAAACCTTACATTCACTGTTTCCATCTTACACATAGACTTTAAAATAACAACTTGTGTCCTCTCAAATGTAACAGGGTCAGTCCTGTTACAGAGGAAGACCTGTTGTGAGGCATAGAATTTCAAACAGTCCCTGTCACAAAATGATCAATGAACTAACAGAGAATTCCATGGCAAAAGTTATTTTGGAAGTTGTCATTAAGTACCATAATCTCCTTTTAGTGCAAGACAATGTCCATTATTACCAAAATGTTGGGAGATCCATCCATTCAACAATCTTCTTGCAAACCACCTTTACTAATCAATACCAAAAACCAAATTAATTTCATTTAAAACATTGAGTAGCTCTGGAGTTTCACATATGAGTACATTTAAATATCCTAATGATTCATCATTCAGTGCTTTTCATTAACTGAAAATGGCTCAATAACTTTCATTACCTAGAAAAGTTCAATAATAATTTTAGGGCTTTGCAAGAGAGTGCTGGCTCTTTAGGAGCACATAACAAGAGATACAACTCTGAGGTGCTTAATGATGTACAATTATCTTAAACATCTTCATCAAACCTTGGGTTTTGTTAATGGGGTACTGAGTAATCCAGGCAACAGGCTTGGCCACATAATGACTTCCACAATTAAAACAAAAACATCTTGATCACGCTGTTCAAAATAATTCCAGGAAGATATATTAAGCATAATATAGTAAGCATATACTCAGAACAGCTGGAAAGTGTTGCTTTTCTCCTGTCCCTTGGGCACAAACTGGCAGCCAAAATACTAGTAATTTAAAAATTTGTTTTCATAATTTTTAATAATTTATGGATTGTTATGGAGTTTTTCTAACTACCTGTTGCATATTAAGCACAAATGTTTAAAAAAGTTTTAAAAAAAGTTTCATATGCTTTCCAGGGACTCCTTCTGCAGGTGTTCTTGCTGAAGAAGGTTAATTTGGTAAACTAAAAATAGCAACAATTAAGTTGTGTTCCACAACTTATGGACAAAAAGAAAACAATACAACAGAGAATTAGGATATGGAACTGTGTTGGGGACTGCTACCTGACTGCACCTGTAAACATATAAATAAAATATAAATGTTTAGAATAAAAACAAGAAGTGTGTTATTTACTATTGATTTTCAAGGCAGTGATGATAACAATGATAACTGTGATTTGAAATGCTTTTCATTATTTGAGTAAAGTTTAAATAACTACTTTATGGTCATTCTTCCACTAATTCACTAACTGATTTGAACAAATTTCATTTCAATATGAACCTTGTCATTTGATATATGCCATAGAAAGGAAGCAGAGAAAGAGTTGAGGAAATATAAATGTCTCATTTTGAAGAATTATACCTCACTCTTCCAGCAGAACATGTCAAGATTAAGTAGTAATGATCCCTTTGAACCATTACTCTGTGTGCTCATCTGCCAGCAGAGATTTAAGCCACTTTCATGTCATACAATGGTAAATTATTCTGGCAATTCTATTAGTGTTTTATTTCCCACATAACTCCACTACATTCTAGGAAAAATAGTTCTTCTCATTCTGAATTACAAATCTAAACACTCTTGGATGGTTTACTTGATTGAATATGATAGTCTATTATGTAAAAAAAAAATACTGAGAATTTTTAATCAGGTGATCATTGACCCAACTGACTTAAATGCTTCAGACAGAGCTGTTAATGTCTGCTAGGTCAGTGCATGTGCTATTAACTCATAAACTAAACTCCTCTTTGAATCTGTTTAAAGCCTATTAGGAAAACTGACAGAAATTCCTTTCCTGGGGAATTCCGAGCTGATATCTTATGTCTAATTCATTCTACAATGTAAAAAAAGAAAACTTGAATACTCCCCCATGAGACTTAAATAGTGATACCACAGGAGCGAGCTGAGGAGCTGAGTAACTTACTATGGAAATTCCACCTGCTTTAAACTCATTCTGTGCTGAAGACAATTGAAACTGGTTGAGGTGTTCAAGGTATTAAAAGAAATGATTGTGGGATATGGGAGTATAGAAAGCACATTCTCATCACTTCTATGTGTGATTCAAATATCCCAAGCCACAATTGATGAAAATGTCCCTTTTTATGCAATCCATTGAGAAGAGATTGACTCCATCACCTTTGCAATTTCTCTTCAAGTGGCTGTAGGCAGCTTTAGAATCTTTGCCAGATTAAACAAGGGCATCTCCCTCAACCTGAGGGCTGCTGCTTTGAGTCCCTCATGGTCTGGGCCACCCTCCACTGGATCCACTGCAGTTTGTCACCCCTTCCTGTAGCTCTGGAGGGCCTGAACTGGGTGCAGTGTATGGGGGAGCAGCCTCAGCAGAGGGAGCAGACATATATAATGTCCTGCTGGGTATTTGCCTTATTCATGCTAAGGGCACTGGCAGCTCTTGCCAGTCTTGCACCACTCCAAACCCTTCCCAGCAGTGCTGGCTGTCTCTTTGCCAACAGGTTTCTCACCTATATCTGTACAAATTTTTGTGTTTCACTTTCTTCATATTTATTAGTTTTATGTCAGTCAGATTCTGGAATTTTTCCAGATCCTTCTGCACTGATGCAGAGGCATTTTGTTATGTCCCATCCCTATTGAGTATCATCTGCAATTCTGTCTTGTCTATTTACCTGTATCATCCAGATGACTGACAAGGACTTTTGACATCAGCAGGAATTTCTAACATCCTAAAATGAACTATTGTGCATTGGCTTTCTGTATTCAGTAAAAATCATAATCTTTTTTTAGTGTGTGAATTTATACCATCCAATACACATATACAAATCTTTCTATTCATCATATACCATAGTCACATATAGACAAATAAAAGTGAAACACAATTTTGCCCATTTATAGGCTGTACTACTCAGATCTATCAAGACTGGGGCAATTCTAGGCATGTCATGATGTACCAAAGAGGAGCCTGGTGAATAACACTGTAGAGGAAAAAAACCTGTCTTTTCCTCCCAGGTTAGGCAGAAGGCAGGCAGGCATTTTCAGCATTGTGATTTTGGAGACAGGTACCTCAGATCCACCTGCTTCCTGAAGCTTGCCAGACCACTGCAGTTATTTTGCACAATTCTGTCACTTCAGCAAGCCAGCATGCAAATCCTCCCTGTTGCACCTTATGTGGACACACCTGCCCAGTTCAATGTCAAGCACAAAACAGAACAATGGGGGTTTCCTGTAGTCAAAAATAAAAAAGGACTTAAGCTTGAAATGTCTGGCTTTAGAATACCTTCTAAGATCTGTCTCTTGTGGCTATCTCAAAGTCTAGCAAAGCTTTGTTTTTTTAAGAAATTATTTTATAAAAATCATTTTTATACAGCAGGAAAATGGGAAGGATCTACATCTACCTAATCCATTTTAGTTATCAGTAAGCATTCATTAATATTAAAACGTCTATTTGGCATTCTTTTTCCACTCTTACATCTTTTACAAAAGACATATCTATTATAGAGCAAACAGATCTTTCCCACAAACACAACTTCTAAAATAAAACAAATCTTATTTAATATAAAATTGAATCTAATTCATTTAATGTATACTAAAGGAGCATTTTAAGGCTTTTTTTTTCACAAGTGGCAGATGTTATGAATAATAATCCATAAAATCCTCTGAATTCTAAAGAAGTGTATTACATAAAACTTTCATTTAAATCTTTCATAGTGCTCAAACACACTGAACAGTGATAGTAGTAAAACATTAAAGGCAAACCATTAGAATTAACTGAAATAAAATTTGATATTTTAAAAATCATTTAAAAGGATAATACTTCTCCCTGTAGATCTCTTCACAACAGTTTATGTAGGCTAAACAAATGTAGCTACCTACTGAATCACTGCAATTTCTATTCCAAAAACTGAAGTGCATCTAAATTTTTCTGAAAAAAAAGCAACATCTGCCCTTTAATGTGCTAGAGAATGTAATACTTTCACCTTAAGAAAGAGAATCAGTAAAAATGACCTTATCCTTTTCATCATTAGATATCTTGGGGGAAGAAAATGAAACAACACAAATAAAATACAATTCCGTGGAAAACTAAACATCTTTAAAAAATATTGTCCCAATAGATCTTAGTTTAGAGTAGTGTTTACAGTACTGCTAAAGGATGAAGACAAGAGCAAGCTATAAACTGCTTCAATGGAAGCCAATTAACCCCTGCCTGCCGCTGCAGCCCCTCTGCCAACTGGGCAATGTGCATGGGACTGTGGAACTCCAAGAATGAAGCAGTTAAATGAACTCTGCCAGAATAATTACCCACTGAGACAATAACAGGCACTAATGCATATGCAGAACCAACTCTTGTGCTGCTTTCTGACTTTAAAAGCAGGATGTACAGTAAAACAGAAGGTGCTTTCCAGTCATCTCCTGCTAATATCCCCAGGCTGAGAGACCTCTGGAAAGATATAAATCAGGCCTTGTTTATGTTAGGGTATTGCATATGAATGATGGACACTTCTTCCTTTAAATTAACCCAACTCAGTGAAGAAAACCAAACTTATGGAGTCAGAGATGACTAGAAAATATTTTTCTTGTTAGAATTTTAATACTTCTCTTCATTAAAGTTATTGAACTGGAATGCACTATAAGAAAGCTAATGGCTTCAATAGGTGTTTTTGAAATGCTAACTTTTGTTTAAAGATCAGCCAAGTAGCATAAAATGTTTTGCTACACAGCAATTAATTTTAGGTGTGTAGCATTTCCCACAGTAATTCTACACCTTGCACCTTCAAAATGCAAGAAAGTCATGGCTCTGCCAAGCCTGATTCTGATATAGATTTTACTTCATGAAACTCCCACAAAAAACTGAGCTATGATGGCACTATATTCTTTCAGTCACAAGTAAATTATCCCCTCTTCTAGACACAATACAGCAGTGATTTAATTTTGTACAGCAGTACTATACAATAGAAAGTGGAAATAAATGAGTCTACAGGATGAATTGGTTCAGACAGAATTGCATTACACAGCCATCTGATCAGGGTTGAAGAGCTGATTTATTGCCATGCATTGTCTACACATAGCACCTAGTTTGGAATATGTTAAAAACTCAGGGAATTCCCTACCTGTAGTTTTGAGTACCTTAAATTTGCATTTCATTTAATTTTAACTACTTTCATCTATAAAGTACTCTCTGATATCATCTGGGTATTGGTAGAGTGCTACTTGCTGAATCACTCATTTTCCCATTCATCAGACTCCTTGATTTCCATTTGCATTTTCATCTGTGCCCTCTCCATTGTCTTCCCTGAGCAGTCCTGGATTTGGTGATACACATCAATGATATGCTATTTTATAAGTTATCTGTAGTCTGAATCTAACCTCTTACCATGCCTGAAAGAGTCTATATGGAGACAGCAGAACAAATTTAAGTATTTGCTTTAATGTTTTGAAATAGTCCAATTCTTCTTTACTTTACTAAAGGCTGATGAAAATTCATCAGTGACACCTGAGAATGAAATGCACAGTCATTAAGTTGTGATTATACTGGAAACACCACAGCACCCAGAGACTGTACAACTAAATATACACAGTAGAGCAAACAGACAAGGAAATTTCAATTAAATAAGGTTAATATTATGTTGGCTCTTGCTAATTTAATGCTCACTACAGCAACGCATACAAGACTCTCTTGCCCCTGCTCCCTTGCTATTGAGATAGACAAGTCTCAGTTCTCAGAATACACAAGAATAGTTGGGGACTCACTTAGAAAATGAATGTGAATGAATTAATCTGGTGGGTATTTCCCTCCTACAGAACTCAAATACCATCCTCTCCCCTTGGATGTTTCAAGCTGACCCCCATTTAGATCAATGACACTTTATGTGTTTCCTACTTAGATCAATGACACCACATAAACGTGGCTGAAGGAATCAATTTCTTGGCACTTTACACGTATTTCACAGAGTTAATGAAACATAACATAAAAACAAGCCACATTCTGAAACAAAGAGGTAACAATTTGGAGCACTTTCACTAGAAATCACAGATTTATCCTTCACTGTACAAAACACAGTAAAGTCTTTTCCCTGACTCAGCTCCTGGTCCTGGGGATCCTTTCTTTGGAGTCTATTCCAGATTATTCACTGCTTATCATTAATGGATAATTATTGTTTGTAATATTTACAAACACTACTTTTTTCTGATGTAGATACACCTCTCTGTATTTTCATCTTATACCAGAGAATTAGAACTAGAATTCTGCCTGTTGCAGAGTTAGACAGTAGGTTGAGAATTCATTTTCCTTGACCTCACTTAAGATTAATTTGACCCAAAGAATTGAAAAATACTGGTGAAGACTGTGAAGGTGTTAATAAATCCAGTACAGTAAACTATGACATGGAAGATTAGCTTTTGCCTCAGCCTAAATGTAGAGGCTAAAATGTTGCTCTGGGTAATACTTGCACAGGCCTCAGAAGGGACTAAGGTTGTAATTAAAAGCAGCACGTGACCTCTGCAAGAAATAACAGCAGAGGCAGTTCTGCAACTAGTAAGATTGATCTAGGAACAAAAAAAAAAAAAGGAAAAATATTTTTTAAATAGGTTGTAGAGTCCTTTTATCCTATTTTCAGAAGAAACAAGGCAGAATATATGTCTGGAAAACTGAGACTTTTAGCCACTCAGTTTTTCTTGGGTAGAGATTTCTGGTGAAAACTTTGAAGATGCTTTTGCACAAGCTTTGGCAGATGACTAGGAATATAAGGTCTGGTATTCAAGACAGTCTCAAGAAAGTCATCCTTTCAGCCACCTTCAAATTTTACACACGTTTGCCTTTAGGAAACACTGTCAAAATGGCAGAATGGGCAAAGAAAGCAAGAAAGATACATAATGAAAATACAGTGTAAAAAATGCATCACATATTTTAGAAATTATAATAATATTAAATCATGTGGGAATGAAACCCAAGAAGCTGATAAAATATAAGCATTAAAAAGAAGAAGTTTAGAGTTTCTGTGTTTTGTTCCTTATTTGCTGCATCTGATTTCTTTTCCTTATAAATTGAACATTCTTGTTCGTGCTGACTGTACAAAGTGCTGCATTCTGCCAGCCACTCTGTTAAGCTTCTAACAGAGATTAGTGAATTAAAAAAGGTGAGGAAACAGGATAAAGAAACAAACTCTTCCCTGGTTTTTGTACTACAGTCATTTCCCCTCAGGCTAGAAACTCCCTCTAAGTATTTGGAGACAACAACCATAAGGTAAAGTGTTAAAGAATGAAAATAGATTTTGGAGAAAATCTAATTTGGTAGAGTATCAAGTAATATGAGATGGTTTTTCAAAAATTGAATAATTTTCTTAATTTCTAGTGTGTTTCAGGGCACAAACTGGATTTCCAATGGAAATTTTTTAAGGACTTCAAAGACTGATGAATTCTTTGCTTACTCTTCAGAATATCTGAAGTCAAAAAGTAGGGAAAAGAATTCAGCTATTTGCATCAGTGTTAACAACCAGAATCATGACATATTTCCCCCAAGAGATATATGAAGAGTAGCAAGAAAAATGTATTCTCTACAGCACAGTGGGATGACCAAGCATAATTAGCAAAGGACTGTATGGACTTAATTCCATTTAATGTTTAATAAATCTTATCTTTAAAATATTCCTCTGGTAGCTGTACCCAAAAGATGCTGCTAGATGCAATTTTGGAAAATTCTTAGGTGCTATTTCTGCAAAGAATAACCTCTTTGCTACTGGGGTTTCACTGCTGAGGTTGTGAAGCTTAGAGAAGGATTTGTTAACCCACAATTGCTAAGGTTGCAGTGTCTGCTGGGACTTCACTGAAAGCCTGTAAATTGTTTAGAGCACTGTTCAGTGTGGATCCAGATGTGTCTGTGGAAATTCTAGGAAATCATCTGGGTCAGATTAAACCCAAGGGAGTCAGCAGAGTTAAACAGTGCTTTCCCACAGAAAACCCAGCCACCTCCTAAACAAGATAAGATAATTTTGTTCTATTCTAGGAAAACCAACAGTAATGATAGATGGGATCACACAAGCACCATCCACAGGTTTCCAGGGGCAGGGAGAAATGTTCCTGGTAGCAAAGATAATTTCCAGCTATCTGGAATGCAGATTAATGGTGTTGATTAACTCACATGTATCAATAGCAAATAGAAAATTGTTCCCAGCAGTCAGTTCAAGGGAAGAAAATTGATGACAAGGTGGGGAAGGACAAAGTGAACCTGAGTCATCCCCAACACCACATACAGACACGTTCCACTGAGAGACCCTCCTAAGTTTTTTCTGCACTTTTTTCCTTGAGATATCCTATAAGCTGATTGTAGAATATATCCCCAATTGTCAATGGAGAGCTACATTTTTAGAGTATAGGAAAATGGTTTTTCAGCCTCTCATATATTGTTTTCTCCTATTGATTTTGTCTTGATTCAAGGGAAATGTATTCACAGGATCAAAGCAAATTATTAGCTTTGTAAAATCTCTCAGATTTCTGAATTAAAATCCAGTTGGGAGGAGTAGTAAAACAATTCTGTGTCAGCAAGTAATTTGGATTCCAATTTTACAAACACCTTCTCTTGTTTTATCTACCTTTTTAATTTTTTTTTAAGTTCAGACAAAAATGGTCCTTCAGAATTATGAATTTGGGAATAATTTAAAACACTTGGGGTAGGGTACAAAGCATGTCTACTAGGAGTGCCTTGCATGCTTCCTTTTTCCAATTTTTACATAAACAAATTCACATGAAGTCTGAGAAAAAATGTCAGGTCACTTTTTTTTTCTGTAGATTTAACTGTTTCTACAGTTCTGCTACAGGTTTCTACAGCTGCCATTTTTGGGTTTCTTCTTCCCAAAAAGGCAAATTGTATCAATCTTTTGGTTTTAGCTGCACGAGTTTTAGAACTACAAAACCAACAGACCTTTCTGGATTCTTTTGAAGCAGTTCCCTGCACACTGGAGAGCCAGTGGTAAAAGCAGCCAACCTGTTACTATTTGATAGCAGTGGAGTGACAAAAGCAGCATTTCCAGAACACAAAACTTTCTAAACAGGGATTACTTAGTATCTCCCAATATTAAACTAGATCTGATTAATACAGGAGAGAAAAACACAAGATTGAATCTCATCATTTTTAGATAAAAGCAGAACATGTCTGAATGGGAAAACAAGACAAAAAATTTGTTTTCCTGGTTGATCAGAATGGAGAAAAGTAACAAAGTCATTGCTTAATTATGGAACAAAACTATTTAATGAAATAACCAGGTAACAGGAAATTTAATACTAAACACTTTTCAAAACAGTGATTCAGAAAAGATTTTTCAGGACTATCAAAATGAGTTGCAATAAGGAGTCATCTTTCAGAGAAGATCCCAGAGAGCCCCAACACTGCACCAGGAATTGCACCTTTGACTCAAAAGAGGCCACCCTGTTACAAATGTCACTCCTAGAGAAGGCTGTATCGAATTACATATGAAAAGAAAATACAAATAGAATTTGGGGATAAACTCTGAGGAACCAAAGATGGAGTGATAGGTTTGTAAGACACCTTTCCCCTCCATATATTTTTGTGAACTGTGGGACCCATCCATTGTATAAGTGGAAATTAGATTGTGTTTCTCTGTAATGAGAGCTGTGTTCAGGGGAAAAACCAATGCATCTTTTTGTGAGGAAGCCCTGTGTCAGCCTGATCTTATGTCTCCCCAGTTCAATAGAAATGAGGAAGAAACTGCCATGGATTAGCCAGGAAGAGCTAGCACAGAAGTCTGGTTCTGTGACATGAGGGAAAGGGAAACCTTTTTACTGAATAACAGTTTGGAAGAAAAATCTGCAAGAATCTGTAACCTCACTGAGTTCTATTTCCTGCCTGTCTCCTCTCTCCTTTCATCATTTATATGCCCCTTCAAAGCAAGGCTCACAGGCTCTGTTTGAGTAACGCTTATTATGGCCTGATGAAGTTGCTTTGTAAAGTGAGATAAAAAGGAGAGAATAGCAGAGGTTACTGAGATGGCTAGATAGGCAATTATTTCTATTCATATGACTAATCTTGCACAGTAAGTAATCTTCAAAAACCACCATTTACCTAAATTATCTGAACCAATTAGAAACATGGATATTTACTTATAGTAATCTAGCAGAAAGCTTGCCCCTGAAAAAACCAGGAAAAATATTCTTCATATACTGTCCTCAGACATACCCAGTGTTTACATTATGTAGCCACTCTCTAGGGAAAATCAAATCTTTAGAAGCTATTTCTATAAAACTAGCAGGTTTTAATGTTACTCTTCCCTTGGGTCAGTCCCTGGATTTGCACTGGCTGCTGTAGCTTCAAAGACTAAAGAGCTAACAGAATCATCTTTAACATCATCTTCTTCTACATCTGTATTCATTAAGAAGTTCCACACCTTGCAAATCTCTGTTTTCACCCATTTAGAATAGTTGGAGGCAGAGAAATAATCTTATAAAGTATAATTTTATTTTCTACTAGTACATAAAATTTTATGGGCAGCCTATAATAACACACCTAATAAAATCTACCATAATAAATGACAAGATCATACAACATTATCACTGACCAAAGGCAAGAACCAATAATTTTCCCTTCAGTCATTTGGTAAGTCTATTTATCAGCATGGTCATGCTGAGTACTTCAAGAAAGCTTTATTCAGACATGCACTGAATGTTCTGGTTTTTTCACAAAGATCTCATGAGCCATCAATTTCACAGCTATTTAATTTACTATCTAGAACAAGTCATGAAGAAAGAAGTTTATCTGATCCCATACACCTTGCTCTTGCTACTCAATACAGCCACCTGCAAGAATACAGCAGGTGAAAGAGGGAATCCAGAACAGAGGCATATTTTCAGCCATCTGCTTTCCAGGCCTAAGAGAGCTGGACAGAGAGAAACACAGGCAGCAGTTTGTTGTGTTTCACCACCTTATTGGGAGTCCAGCTTGGCAGGACTTGGCACTGGGGTCACCTTTAACAGCCCCATGGTTGCTCATGAGCTCTACAAGACTTGGAAATCCCAATACTGCCTCTCTGGCTTTTTAGTTTTCCAAAGCATTTTAGCAGTGAAATTTTCCAATGTAAAGCTGATTCCCTGACAAGAAGCCTAAATTAGAATTTTTTTTCAGTGGGTAATGCTTATTCAGCTCAGCCCTGTAGATTTTGTTATAAATATTACAAAACTCAATATGATCCTTGTAGTACTGAGTTCTAGACTAAAGATAAGCTACAGTGATATCATTTCCGGTCTCAGCAGTAATTTACTTTTATTTCTAACATTAACATTTGTATTTATACATGTTTTGATTTGGTAGAAGCTTTTTCAGGAAAAGTAAAGTTCTTTTTTAAGTCAAGATCTATATTAAGATCTCTTAATACATCTTTTTCTGGTCCTCTCCATATCAAAATATTTAAGATGCTTATTCATGGTCTGATTTTCCATCCCTATATTTAACTGGAAGAATCACAACTGCTGCATTAACCCAGCATCATGTGAACTGGCTCATAAAAATGGATGGCATGATCATATCTGGAATTTACACAGGACCCTATTCAATAAAGCATATTCTGTCCTTACTGTAATATCATCCTCCAGAGCTTTAAAGTCTTTCAAGTGGAATAAAGATGTTGCTATAATGACAGTGAATGTAATGAGATTAAATGTAGTTGGGAGTCAAGGTAAATGGCCTTACATCAGAAAGAATGTAGTAACACAGATCCTTATAATGAAGACAAAGGATATTACCAGCACATTTTTGCTACATTTCTTTAGCAGAGCAAGGCCACAGCAGGACATGCTATATAATATGAATTCTGTGTTCCTTTCAGTATTTTACATTTAATAAAACCTGCATGCTTTTAGACATAAAGGAATAGCTAAAAAGAAGTATCTTCAATAAGCATTGAGAGATGTTGCATCTCTGCTAGCAATGGTAACATCTCTAAAAAAACCTGACAATCTGTTTTATTTAGGAATTAAAAGAATTTAATGTAAGAAATTGCTTTAGAATTGGGATAAATTTTTGCTGTTAAATCAAAACAATCACAGGGGAGAATTCAAGGCCTATTCTGACTCTGCCCAACAAAGGACATTACAGGTTTGATGCACACAGGTTTGCCCCAAGCTTGCACATTATTATGCAGAGCTTTATTCCAGTAGTAAAGCCCAAATTGTTCTGAATTTCACTTTGATTCTATTACTTTTAACATTTCTGAAGGAATTTATTAATAATTTTGTCCTATTTAACTTGAGAATCTACCTTTTAATACATAAAATTAAAAGAGAGGCTCGGGAGTCTTATTTATCAGAGAGGTCAGCAAGGTCACAGACTGTTATCAAGCAACCAGGGATCTTTGAAATAATATTAGCTTTAATGTTAGCAATGTCTGTCTTAAATTGCTAAATTTCACACTGTAGGCAGTGTGAAATAAGGAATAAAATATGACAATACAGGGTTCTGAGAGGTAAGATTATTTCTAGCAATAGCAAGTCACATACCAGTGGTTTGTCACAGCAATACTCATCTTTGTACATAGGAAACATAAGATAGTAAACAGAACTTTCATGAAAATTTTTGAGTGGTTGTTTTGTTCTAATTATTTATTTAATCTATTAAAAGTAATAGTTGCTGAAGATGAGTTTTTTCAAAAAAAAATGGATTTAAAAGATATTTTAATATCAATATCCCCTGATTAGCTTTAAAAACATAAACCTTAAAATCATGAAGTCCCACATTTCTGAAAGCCTCAGATTCAATACAATCCCTAGAAATGGACTAATGGTGGTAAATGAAAATTAGTTCTCTCTGTGCCTGTGAGTAGCTACCTAGCTCTGTAGGTTTTCACATGTGCAATGACCAGGAGATTCACTCAGTAAAATCCCTAGGGATTGAGGGTGGATTGCTGCAAATCCACCTTAATTAGTTCTGCAATTTATGTGCCTAAACTTCCTTTCCCATCCACTTGATTAGAAGGCAAGTTTTTGGGTAGACTTCTCTTACTCAGCTGAAATAAAAATGGAAACAGCAGTATCAACATAAGCAAAGTGCACAGTGGAACATGTGCACTGCATGACAGGCGTTTATTTAGGAGCTGCTTTCTAAATTAGTAATATGCTAATGTTTATGGTTTTTTCAAAAGACCTTAATTACTACAAAAAATCATTTGATTGTGAAAGGAAAGCAATAAAAGAGAGTTTAGCCTTAACAGATTATAGTCTCCTACTGCTGCTGTGCGTCTGGAGGAGCATGAAAGGAAAACCTCCCTCTCAGGGACTGCACGGGTCAGAGTCACCAGCATCAACTGAACAAACTGCTTAAGGTCCTGATGCTGATGTCATCTCTGGTTAGCAAAGAAAAGAAACCAGCTCAAACCCTTCCACATTTCTGTCTTTTTGATTTCACCTTCTGCAAGGCAGCTTGGAAGTTTTCTGTCTTTTGAGGTGTTACAAGGTGCAACATGAATTTGTTCTACCTATCCAGACAGAGCATCAAGGTGGACTACACTGGAAACAGAATGAAAGGCAATTCACTTCAGTAATCACCCAGAAAATCCTTCTCTGAATCTCAGCAGAGCTTGAAATGCACACAGCTTTATTTGGCCCTGCCTGTTATTGAATTTTTGCTAATCCTAACAAAAGCCAAGTTTATTCTGTCTTCTCAGAATTGACATCACTTTCTTAAGGTTAACAAATTATCACTCTGTTTAATTGTCAGTAGAGCTGCCTTATTACAGAATTTGTGGTGTCAGACTAAACATGCTTTATTGCATTGCTTTTCTTGTTTAGGAAATGAGACCTCTGATGGTAACTCAGCATGGCTAATGTAACCAAAACCAAGAGAAGAAAAGTGTAATACAAGTGTGAAAGCTCAAGAATGGACAGAATCGTCAGCACCTTGTATGCGGCTAAGAAAGCCTAAAAATATCCTGTTCAAATAATGTATCCAAGTATCTTACAAATATTGTCAACACATGGAAACCTCAACAAAAACAAGTTTGACTTCTGTAGCAGCACAGGAGTCCTGAAGTCTCTGTACATAAATCATTGGGTGTGAAATCAACTTGCAAAGCCCAAGTTCTCTATGTTACTTGAGTCTTCACCAAAACTTGCTCCTGCAGAGACCCTCCTCTTTTGAAATTTTATTGTGATCAAAGCAAATTGAAAGAAAAGAGATTAAAAAAGCCTGACCTACTTCCAATCCATGTTCAAGTGACGTGAAGTACTACAATGTTATGGAGCCTGAAGAGGATTTTTGCAGCAGCATTTTTATCACCATCTGTAAAGAGCCCTTATGGTTTGCAGTCTTTCATAATAAACTTTATAATCTGAAGCTGTAAATAAGTGTAGGTAAGTGTTAATAATGAAAGAACAGCACAATTTGGGAATTCAAAGATATAGTCGGGGCACTATATATAAAAGAAGCTCTCTACTAAATATTCAGGTGCTGACAGCAAGGGCGGGAAATTCTGCCTATCTTTAAAATTAGAGAGGAAAAAAACCAGAGTACAGCTGTAGCAATAAAATGGTTTTTCTTGAGAAGTGAGTATCTGAAGGATACACTTCAGATACACTTGTTGGAAAAATCAAACTTTGTAGGAGCTCTTTGGAGGTAAGACAATTTAGCTCAGAACCAAGTGCAGGATTTCCTTTACAGCTTGCCTTTCTCTCCATATGGCTCTTGTCACTCCTCCCAGAAAATGCTTCAGAAATTTAATTTAGCAATATAAACATGAGGAAGGTCAGAAGAGGAGTAGATTCTGGAGTATTCTTATTTTTAATTTTTGGTTATTTCTAAGAAACCATAGCAATAGTGACCAAATGAAAGTGAAGATTATATTAGACATAAACAGAGGTTGGACGTGACTTTTATCACTAGTGTTTGTATCTATGAAGGCTTCAGCAGAGCCTATTATTACTTTGTTCCAACTGATTAAATGCTTCAAATTCCTGGCATGTTTTCCATTTTGTAAGTAGGAAACAGAGGCAATATTTTATTCCATTAAAAAAAAAAGATTCAGAAAGCTAAATCTGAGCCTTATTGGGAAAGCAGCATGTGGAATAAAAATTGCCAGTAGTCATCAGTTGTGTTTTATAATGACTTTAGGGAAAAATTTTGAAAAGAAGAGAGAGAGAGAGACTCAGTACCTCCTGTGCCGCCTGACGCAAGTCTAGAATGAAGTGACTCATTTGTGTGTTTTCTTTCTTTTGAACCTGGTGAGTGTTTGTTCCCATCTCTGTTCTCACAATCATCACTGCTATCTCCACTTTACTGGAAGATGTACATTTAGAAACCCATAATTTTACTCCTTTTTGGTTTTTTTTCCTGTACTGGTGGTAATTATCACAAAATAAGCAAGAAAAGTACTAAGAAGTCCCTATTCTTTCACATACAAAGAGGAAAGCTTCTTGTAGGAAGATCTCACATTGACCCTGGCAGTAAGCAAAGCTCAAGGAAGAGGCCAGCAGGTTGGGAAGATGTATGTTGAGTAAAAGATTGGGACAATTTTTAAGAATTCAATAATTTTTAGAAATTCTTCTTCAAGCTTGCTTATATATTTTCCCCTTTACATAAACTGAAATTACGAACAGACAGGATAAACATCTACAGAAAAGAGTAACTAATAAGGCATGGAGGTGTTTCTTGTGGCAGCAAGGCAAGAGTTCAGTAAAATACATCCACAAAACAGCCTGAGCCTTCTGAAGGTTGCTTCTTTCCAGTGTGCTCTGCATGTCAGAGCAGGTGAGACCCACAAAGTGCTCTGCAGGATAAAGAACTCTCAGGAAATACCTCAGTAAGGGTCAAAGGAATCTTCATAATACTCATGAAAATGAAATGGGGATTTGTAGATCTCACTCTGAACATTTCAATTCCTTCAGCTCTGTTGGATTCCATCTAAGGAACAATTTGACTTTGGCTTTTCTGTGGGCAGGTAAGTCACTGACATGCACTTGCAATTGTTTGTGAGAATCATTTTAGACTCACTTATAAATGTGTGCCTGATGGGAACACTTAGTTTTATGATCAGAAGATTCATGCCAAATAAATGGTAAGAACCACACAAGCAAAGCCTTGCCTGCCTTGAAGAGCTTATGTAGCTTTAACTTTGGTGTCAGCAATAATGCAGAATGAGATGGCAAATCCCATGGAACCAGCACAACCCCTGTGTGCATCTGAATCAGTCAAGTAAAGATACAAAGGCTCTGAACAGTCCCATAACCTTCTGATAAGTGCCTAGAAATTTTGTAGTGCCTCAAATGGTGAAGGTATTTTATTCTATTCCCAAGCAACTGCTTTTTAGGATTATTTCAATTTTGTTAGGTATTTGTAGATACCAAAATAATTAGAAGTCAACATTTAAGAAACACTTCAGTATCTCCTGTAACAATGATTTGCCTGTTATAAAGCAAAAGGCCAGCTCTTATTTTCTATTTTTCTCCCTTTGATTGGAATGATACTAAGCCAATAGTAGCATTCTGAATATCATGAGTTTAATCTTAGTAAACTCTTAAAACACATTAACACATTTACAAAAAAAGTAAATGTAAGATTCAATTAATCCAGCAGCTACCTGTTCTGAGAGCATTCTATCTCACAATGTGTGCTAGAAGGACCAACTGGTAAAATGACTTGCAGCATTGTATATTTAAGGGTTTTTCTTGTTTGTCTTTATGTCAGAAGATCAGAACTGCTGCACTTAAAGTAACAGTATTGCCTCCAAATTTAGGCATTCATTTAGAAACTTTTCAAATTTGTCTTACAGTTTGCAGTTTAATTTCCCACAGATTCATAAATTATTTCTGATTAGTTATAGAAAAGTATCAACACTTTCTAAATATTATTTCAAACCAGACTTTCTGAGGATGACAGTCATGGCCATGTTAAAATTTAGGAAATATCAGGTCAATAAAAATTAGTTTTGACTAAAATCTATTATATTTATGCTTTATGCATGTGTGTCTGACCTTTTCTCTCATTCTAGAAACTTCTTCTGAATTAGAATGAAATTCTGGCAGCATGGAAATCACACTGGGTTTTGCTATGCATTTTAGTGATGCCATATTTCACTCAGCCCTTTTATAGCTCAGCTCTCACAACAACCATTTCTATGCTTTGCTCCAGAAGGTATCTTTTTGTGTTGTAGGCTCTGAATCTGCCCTGCTCTCAGTGCCCATTCCACATGAGAATAGAAGTCTGCTCATCCTCAAGCCAATACATTTCTGTTAATGGCAAAATAATATCAGCCCCAAACTTATTAACTTCCATATCACTTTGGAACAACAATTTCCCAGACAACTGGAGAAATTTCATATTATTTGATTAAAACATTATAAATTCACCCCTCCCCCCCAAAATCCCCAGAAGGAGGTAATGTCCACAAGCCCATCATCATGACCAATAAGTTGAAATTAGTACAACATTGCCAATGTTTTTAATAGAAAATATATGATATTTGAATAATAATTTTTCTGTAATTGTATTATGGTGAATATGCTTTCATAGATATCTCCTAAATAGTCCCACATTAATTATTCAAGCAGGATGAAATAAAAAGAGAAAATGGGACACAGGCTGAATTGCAAAATGAGATTTCTAGTTTTTCATCATCTGCAGTTCTTCACAGTTCAGCCTTTGTTGTGTGATTTGTAGACACAGAGTCAATATTGTTGCAGGAGCCCTGTGCTCCACAGGGAGTGCAGGAGGCAGCACTGGCTGTGTTACTGTGAGATGCTGAGGTACCAAAGTTTGAATAAACTTCCAGAGAACACCCCCACAGAACCCTGGCAGGGTGGGGAGGACCTGGCTCAGCTGTGGCTGCCCCTGGATCCCTGGAAGTGCTCAAGGCTGGGCTGGAGGGGTCTCTGGGTAACTTGGTTGAGTGGAAGGTGCCCCTGCCCACAGCAGGGGGTGGAACCAGATGAGCTTTAAGGTCCCCTCCAACCCAAGCCATTCTGTGGGTCTAAGATAGACACAGAAATCACAGAAAAATTATTTTCCATAGTGAATAAATATCTGGAAAAATGTTTAATTCTGCATGAGTTTTTGTTACAGGAAAAATGAACTAGGGAAATAATATTTTAAAATCTATTATGCATTTTAGAATTGAAAAAAAACTTCATTTCAATTTACATTAAGATTCCCTTCATAAAGCAGGACACAAGCAAGCTATTCTCCACAACTAGCAGATCTACATTCTGTAAGCAGTACATTCATTTCTCATCTGAATCTTTTCTGCAAATTCCCCCAGTCAGGAAGGAAAAAGCAGTTCCAGAAAGATATGAAATTTTGAAGATATGAAGAAAGATATGAAGTTCCAGACCAACGTGAATTGAGAGTCTCACCTTGAGCAATACACAGGCACTCCTTGTCTTTGGCACACAAGGCCAGCAGAGTGGCAAGCACAGTCTGCTAACAGAACATGTTCAAACAAATGGAAGGACAGAAAAGCATGGGGAAGAGTTAAGGTACTGCTCAGAAGGAGTGATATTGCAATATTTCCCTCAATAATTAAGATGTTTGCCTCATGTATACACTACAGTCATGCTGGATGTACATACTTGCTATGCACATGCCTAGGACTAAATTTATCCTCAGTTATGTGGTGACATAATTACAGTGCCATTTATGCATTACAGTAAGCATTGGAACTTAGCCTCATTTTATGCTCAGTGTGTAATTTGAACAACTGTAGCACATTATATGATTTACTTAAAAGATACTTCAAAGATATTTCAAATGGAAGCTGCACAGAGCTTTAAACTCTCTAGCATATTTTCAACTGAAAATGTACTTACACTGAACCAAAGTTCATTCCTTCAGGTGACAAAGGAAAACAGAACTATGTAAGAGTATTCCTTTCTCAGGAGTTGATTCCCACGTGTAGATCACGCTAGCACTAATCTTTTTATTCAATAAGTATATGACAAAGGAAAACAGAACTATGTAAGAGTATTCCTTTCTCAGGAGTTGATTCCCACGTGTAGATCACGCTAGCACTAATCTTTTTATTCAATAAGTATATTTTCCCTTTTCTGGGCTCCAGGATAGTGCAAGGCTGTGCATTCATCACTGCCATGGTTTCATGTGTATGTTTGTATATTCAGGTAGGTCCAGTATTTCAAACCCAAAGCACATAGTTATATTTAAAGGTTTTTATATTGCCTGTTCTGGAGTAAAGAGCAAAGAACATTGCTATTTATTTCACATTCTTTGTGATGGCAAATAAACCAGCTCAAGAGACTTCATTTTAAATCAAATAAATGTATAACCTCTTAGGTGCTTGGAAATTACACCCTGTAAGGCACTAATTTCTTACATGTCATCAATCAAAGAATGGGTTATAATTAAGGATTAGAAAAATTGCTACCTCTTTCTCTCATGTCTGTTTCTCTCATATTCTGAGTTGCTGAGCTAACTAATCCTAATTGTTGCTTAGTATGCTACTACCTCAAACAAACAAAAACCAAAACCAATTCTAATTTTAGCTGGCACGTGCCAAAACTCCAGAGTGGGGGAAAGATGTACATAATTATTTTAGCAGGGTTTTTTTGCAGTCACTACAAAACACAAAACCAATCCTCACTATTTCCTTTTTCAAACTAAGCAGAAATCAGGTCTTCTCCAAGGAATATTTCAATATCAAGATTCATTACTACGTTTGCTGCAAACCCTAGAACATGGCAACCTTTTTTTATTCTCCCAAAATTATAAGAAGCACTTAACTTCTTTTAGTTAGTTACAGGTGTAACCTACAGACAGAAAAGAAAACCCCAAATTGTGAACATTTGAACAGCTATAAATATATTGTCACACCCATGCAGGTCTAAGATACACCAGGTGAAACATCCCTTAAAATAAAGAGCTACTATATAATACATAATTGGTCTATAATAAACATTTCTTGTTGTACACACAAGTGCATAAAAGGTTTCAACTTTGATAAATAGGGGAGAAAGTATGAGTTTTCTATGCTGCTGAGAGAAAGATGTTTTATTCAGTTGGTTCATCTTATCTATGTCAGCAAAAAAGCAGTGAAGTACAGAAAAAAGCACATAAAATGCCCCTCATTTCATTCCTCTCTCTCATTTCCTAAGTTTTGCCTAGGAATGATAAGAAAATAATAATCATACAACTTAAACACCTAAAGATATTTCTGCCAGGAAGCAGAAATACTTAGCAGCATATATAGAGATTATACTGTAAATACATACTACAGGGTAATCTTTTTTTTAAGAGGAAAACCACCTGTGTTTATGTGTATAACAATAAGTGACAAAGAATAACTTCTCCAGATGTAAATCTCAGTGTACACTAATTAATAGTGAGGGTCTCAGCAGCTATAGGGTAACTTTGCAAACAACATTTCAGAATTTATGGCAAATGACTGGAATATTTACCCCAGCTAATAAGTATTCCTGTGTTCCTAAAGTCAGGTAGCACAAATATGAAGTGCTGTCAAAAGAGATTTTTCCCTGCCTCAGTATTGATGTTTTGGGTTGTTGGCATTTGAAAAGTTTTTAGAACTTTTTTCTTACAGCAACCCAGGAGCACAATTTTTTAACATTTTCTTTTTAATAAGCTATACCTTTACAAGCATTTTCTCCATTTCATTGTATAAATTTTCTGCTTAAATAGCACTATCAGAAGGAAAATTGAAACCTCTGAATAGCTTTGACAACAATGTATCTTAATGCCTTTTCTCCTTGTTCTTGTGTCACTGATCAATAGACCCAAATGCCATGCATTCATCAAGCTACAGGGTTTGATTGCAAAAGCTGTCTTAGCTCGTGCTTATCTCTTGTGTCCTACACGCCCAGAAATGTCACAGAGGAGGAAATCCTCACCCTACATGTGTCAGCTTTTGTCAGATGAACAGAGGCCCTGAATGAGGGGTGTTTTGGCATTCTTTTGTCTATCATGAATAACTGGAGCAACAGTCCACTTCAAGGCAAAGAGAAGAAATAAAGACTCCTTGTTCCTTGAACTTCTTTTTTTGTTAATTATGAAATCAGCTGTTGATTTTGCAATCCTAATCTGCAGTTGAATTCAACTGCAGCCTCCTAATGCTGCTCAATACTCATTGATACAATTATCTTTGATACTTATTTATACTATGATAGTCTGCAAATAAATCTCCTCAGTTGCAGATTTTAGAGAAGCAGAGGGAAAAAAAGTGGGGACACACACACATTTGTTTATCTCAAAAGTTATTTAGAGAGAAATTAAAAACTGTTATTGTGTAAAGCCAAAGAACTGCAAGATGTAAGAGTGCTGCCCCATTGATTTGTCTGTTTATCAAATGGAAAAAGCCTCAGAGCTTCTGAAAAATGGCCATTTTCTCCCCCTCAGCCTGAGGAGATAGGCAAAAATAACAGAGAGGAAAATATAAGAGTAAATTGAGAGAATTCTAGTAGGTTCTCCTCTTCTACTTGATGTTATTCTTCAAGTTATTACTAAAGCCCAGATCAAAGGAGATTCAATTTTTAAGAGCATTGAATATTCTTCCAAATGCCTTATTTTGTTGTGAGAAAGTTAATGACATATGTGAGTGCACCTCAACATTGTCACTGATCTCTGTAGGAAAGTCATTTAACCTCTCTTTCCTCTATATCAAAATAAGCAAGAACATGCATTCATGGGATTCCTAAGAGACAGAAAAATGATCATTTTATTTATCAAAATCTACCATTTTGATTCATATTCTTCTAAATAACATTACACATCATAAATAATTTAAAAGCTCATATGCATTAGAGAGGATATAAACTGAAGCAGTAGCACAGACAAAATGAGCATGTTAAGCCTATTCTAAGATATTCTTAAAGAGCTAGCTGAGAGTGCCATCAAAGGTAACAAATGTTACATGGTTTAAGAATTAGGGCAAAACAAATTGAGAGCAGCATATTACATCTGTTTCAGCTGGCAAGAAAACATTTTGCTGCTTTCAGAACATGTTTTATGTGATGCAAAAACCCTGTCAAGTGTCCCAAGGGGGGGTTACAGTTTTGCTTCAAACTGTTGCCGATGAATAAATAAGGAAAAAGTCCTTTACCATTTGTGCAGCAGTGAACATACTGTCAGAACTAAGTTGGCAGCAAACAGGACACTTCTCCCACTGTTAAAAGACACAAGTTCAATCAAGTTATTTACAAAAAACATCGCAAAAATTCTTCCAAACCTGAAAATATTTAATAAACAATGTGAGCAGTTCAGAGAAGTCACTCATCAGGCCCTGTATGTCTACATTAAAAGCCTTAATCATCTTCAGTGGCAGATCCTGCCCCTTGGAAAGGTGCAGAGCTTATCCTCAGCCCCACCAGGTGAACTGTGATGTCCTGCCATTTTTCAGGCTTGATCCTTAAACAGCAAACCTCCATCTGTGTGTGTTTCATGCTTTTCTGCATTACCATATAGAAAATTGTTCCAATAATATTCAGAGCAGACTCGAGCACCAGGCATCATCCTGCACCTACACTGCAGTTCCTGCATCCCGCTCCTCTTCCCTCCCTATCCCATTCTGGTTTGCAGCTTGTCTATGATTTGCATGTGTTTATTCATTGCATCTCCATTTAAACTATTGACTGATAAGAACACTGGATTAGAATTCAAGAGAGGGGTTTTTTTATTAATTTGCTTTAATTTAATATTTATGTAAATTACTCAGAAAAAGAAATATTCTCCAAAATTATATTATACCATTTGAAAAAGAATTATAATCAATTTTCTTTCAAGAATATTACTTATTGAAAAGTTGTCTTCTTTGAAGATAGAAGAACTATTTATCTCTGTTGCTTCCTGGTAAAGATGAATTTAGTTGTTTAGAAAAAGCTTTTCACATGTATGGGGAGTGTACTCAATTCTTTGTTGTTTTTTATTTTGATGATACAAATAAGCTAATTTTTTTCCCCTGCATTCTGATGTCTAATTGTATTTCCAGGACCAACTTGTTTGAAAGCAATGAAATCAATTACACAAGTCTTTTCAATAGAATGAATGTATAAGGCTTTTTTCAACATGGTAGATTAATCTTTTTTGATAATCTCAATGTCCTTTAATTAACTGAGAGATAATTGTACTTGCATTTTCTTATTAAATTAGGCCTTGAGCTAATATTTTTTCAGTTTTGAATATTTCAGATGTAAAAAGGGATAGGACGTTTTTTGGGGGGTTTTTTATGCAAGAGTAAAATATCTCTATGTGGGAAACATCTCAATTAACATAAATACAGTTTTCACCAAAGGTTCTCAAATACTCAAAGGCAACTAAACTTTATGCTTTGTTAACAAAGAATAATGATTCCAAAGTACACTGAGAACTGCTCTGGCTGGTGTTCCACAGACACCATAATTGTGGGGAAAAATCTTCCTGCACCCTTGAAAGGCTGAGGGGATCTAAAAATGGCAAAGACCCACAAAAACAAGAGCAAAGTAATGTGGTGGGAGAGCTGGCCCAGAGGGGCTGTTCCTGTCCCTGGGAATTGTGAGGACTCCTGTGGATAAAGCCCTGGAAACCACTGCTTTGAGGAGGAGGCTGAACTAGAGATCACCAGGGTCTCTTCCAATTTGAAATGTCTTCAGTAGGAACTCTTCACATTTTTCCCTTACAAATGTAAGGGAAAATGATAATTTCCCTTAATGTAATGATAATTTCCACAGAAGACTCACCTACAAGGTAAACAAAAAGGTCTTTAAGGCTGTTGTCAGATCTCACCCTTTTCCTGTGGTGAGTTACAGAGAGTTTTGCCTGTGTCACACTACAGATGTGCAGTAGGGGTTTGGTCTGTGACTGCAGATACCTGTGAGCTCAGGCTGGGCTTTCTTCCCATCATTGCTGCAGCTCTCTTACCACCAATTTATAACCTTACCATCACTATTCTGTAGTCAATGCCTTCCAAGGAATTTTTAAAACTGAAAAATGTTGCAAACTATTGATCTAGAGAATTTCAGAGAGAAAGGAGCTTTCCTAGTGAGCAGAGCTTTATAAGCAATCTATTTCTAAAGTTAAATTCCAGCTGTCTCTGAAGACAGGAAGTGAGGACCCTGATCTTTTCACAAATAAGTCACATGGTGTTCTGCACAAGGCCACTTTCCAGACCAAGTCAAGTTTATCAGTGCACTTTCTTGACAACCTTGCCTTGGAGAGAACAGGAGAATTTCCATGGCAGTGGGACAGCAAATATGTTAATTAACTTTTCAAATTAAGATCTTCACTCTGCAAACAGAATCCCAATTTTATTTACTACAAGAAGTCTTAAGTGACAGGGGATACAGAAATTTTCATATAGGATTCTGATTGAAGAAGCTAGAGATTAATGTTAGTTTGAATAATTTTATTTCATTACTGGCTATATACTGAGATCTCTTCTGAATTTTTGTCAATAAAAATATCAAAGGTCATTTGTAGCAGATTCTCTGTGCTTGGATAGTTCTTTTCTCCCCTGGGAGCTAAAACATTATTTCATAGATTCATAACAGGGCTGGAAGGGACCTCAAGAGGTCATTTCATCCATCCTCTGTTCCAAGGCAAGATCAAACATATTAATCTTGACAGATATTTGTCTAGACTGTCTTTTTAAAAACTTCCAATTACAAGGATTCAAAAATCTCTCCAGGCAATCTATTCCAATGCATTGCTATCATTACCTTTAAAAGTTTTTTTATCCTACTAACTGATCTTAATTTTCCAAATTGCAGGTTAAATCCAAAACCACTTCTTCACTGCCATTGACAATGAACTTAGATTGTTTCCTTCCACTTAGATCTTTTAAAAATGCAAATTTCTACCCAGCCATTTGCTCCCATCTTGCCATCCTGCCTAAACACAGTACCTTGAACTTATACAAGTTGCACTACATCCCAATTTTTTTCCAAACATTGTTGGCCAATTTTGATAATTTCTGTAGAGGTTCTCCAGAGAGCATCTGCTCACTGGCTTAATCCCCTACATGTACCAAGGAAAGCTGAACGACAATGTCTCCAGGCTCCTCAGAAGGTTCTCCTTAAATTCTCCTAGAATTTTTTTTCTTCCCTTTATTTAATAAGCTGGTAATATTTGATGACTGTGATATGTTTCTTACCTGATTAGCTCCACAGCAGCTACCCAGAAAGTTATTAGTTCCTTGCTGACTTGGGCTTATTCCCTTCTAAGCTAATGGCACTGAATCCAGGATTTACTCCTAAACATCCTAAATAACATCCCTGAGGCAGAGCTCTGATGCAAAGTTATCTTTTCTGTTCCTGCCATGAATATACATAACCCAGGACAAAAGAGGATACAGGTAATCAATCACATTTAAAGCCCTCAATTGTGTAAATCAATAAAGCGGTTTCAGAGATGCATGAGAAGAGTTAAACAGTGAAAGAAAGCTGGAAAGAGTTGGTTTGGGTTTATTCTTTGTTTTTAGAAAGTTTTATAATTAGTGTTGGGGCATACTGGGCACTGAATTCATTTCCTAGTATCACACATAAAAGCAAGCTGAATTCCTCTCAGTGCAAAACCAACCTCAAGCTACCTTGACAACAAGATAACAATAACTCTGTAATTTCAATTGTTCACTCTTTTTTTATGGGTTCTGTATCTCAGTGAAGTCTCATCTTCCCAGCCCAGTGCCATAGGCTAATAATCTGTAACAAAACTCACCCTCAAAAAATGTCAGATATAATGAAAAACACAACTTCACAGATGAGAAAGTTGGCCCTAGCTAAATCCTAAGGGCCCTAGCTCTCAGATTCTCTAGGTTCTGCTGTTTCATCCTCTAACCCTGAATTAGAAGGCTGTGTGAAATTGAACTATTCCTGCTTCTTTCTACTGAATCACTCATTCCTCATCAAAGAACAACTGACTTCCAAAGATTGAAAATTCCATTGCCAGTTGATAAAAAATGACCCCAGCAGTTAAACCCAAAACCTGACCACCCACCCTCATGATGTGCCAAGTGATATTTTTATTAACGAAGACATAGTCCTTCAATTGCCACTTATAGAATTTGAGTGGCTATCACTCCAAAATTATAAAGTATTTCCTCCCACTTCGATAGGAATTGGAATACCTGGATTTGTGAATAAGCATTGAACCTTAACTCTAATGGCCTTTGATACATTACAAAAGTTGAAAAGTTTCATTTTGATTCTTGTTAAAACAATTATTTTCTGTCAGCAATCTAAAAAAAAAATCACCCCAAACCACTTCTTTGCTCTTGGCTTTTTCCCTGTCTAGTCTAAAGACTGAAAATGTCAAGTTTTCTCACTAATTAAACATGTCTGTCTTAGACTCCACTTCTATCTTTCATCATAATGGTGCAGAGTTCCAGGGAGACATTATATATTCATGTTTTCAAATATAAGATGTAAAAAAATACAAATATAAATTTAATGCAGAAATCTCTTAATGAGCAAAGCAATTATGACATGGGAGAAATGAAGGAATTAGCCTTCTAAAAAGTTCTCAGTATTTATGGGCCCAGGGCTTCAGAGTCTGCTTAAGACAAGTTTTTATGCAGATCCTCTAAAAAGGAGTTGAAGGAAATGTGAGTTATTAGTGGAAGTCAGGTAAAATGTGCCTAAAAAGAGAGGATGGAATCATAATTAAATTTATAAGATAAATGATAAAATACTCAATTTTAAAGACTGGGGCTGAAATCTTGTAGGAAAATATTCTTGATATTTCACTTCTCTCAAAAAAACCAACAAATTCACAAACAAAAAGTGTTATAGCAAGAACAAATATTAAAAATTCAAAACTTTAGCAAAAGAGGTTTTTGTAAAGTCCAGGTTTAAAAATGGCTGAAGCTTCTTGGTGCTTGTGTAATATCTCAAAGATTATAGCAGCTGACACATTCATAGCATAAATTCTCATTTTGCTGCTTTTTATCATTTTCTTTGAGGTCTCTCTGTTGCCAGTGATTATTATGATTAGAAAACTGAATTTAACAAAAATAACAGCACATGGAAAGTATATTTTGTTAGTGTTTTTCATAAAATAAGGAATAACCTATAAAAGGAGTAGAGAGTATTTTGATGGAAAGGAACTGAAATCACAGAATAAATTCAAAAGGTCATCAAATGTGCAATATGAGCAAGTGGGAAAATTAGATGGAGAAGAAACACAAGTCATTTTAAAATTCTCTCAAGCAAAAAGGATCAGAGTAAAGCATGGAGAGGCATCCTTGCTCCTCCATTATGGGACACTGGCTGTCCAGTGCCAGCTGGAGGCTCAGACAGGGCTGGCCTGGCAGTGCCACTGCTCTGGCTGCAGAGCTGCAAGGTCTCCGTTCCTGGACAAGACCTGAGATCAGACACTTTCCTACCCTCACCTGGAAGGAGCTCTGCCACCAGCTCTGCCTGTTCCCTCTTGCACAGTCCCACACAGCCCCATAAAGAGCTTCAGCTGGGGGACAAATGCTCAGCTGATTCCAGAGCACAGCTCAAAATGCAGGCTTTGGAAAACCTCAAAAAACAAGTGTTTGCTGTCCAAACATGCTGTGGAAAACTCTGCATTTTGAGCAGAAACATGCACATAACTTTAGGAGACAGATTTGGGGAAGGTACCAGATAGACAAGTATTGCCATCTGGGCTGGCTGTAGTCTTCTCTAGGGCACCCTCTCAGCATGGAAATGGTGCCCCAAAACTTAGTGCAGCACTGAAGAACTGGCACACAACAAACTGCTGGGGATCACTGCCTCTTAACCTATCTGACTTTCCTGTAAGGGAGCCCTTAAGAGAAACTCCTCTATGCAGGAGCAGACCCACACCCCTCAAAATAAAGCTGCACCCCTGGCACCTTTACCTTCCACTCCCATTTCTTGTTAGTGCTGCCCAGTGAGTCCCAAGGAAACAGGGAATGGCAGTGGGTTGGGAAGATCAAGTGCCTGATGAAATCAAAATGTTGCAGATTTAGCAGGCAGTATGTGGGTACAAAGAGTACAGAGTTGTGCAATTGTGGGAAGAAAAAGAGGGAAAAGATGAAATGAGATTTAGGGCAAGAAATGAGATTAAAGTGGTGTTTGGGCAGGGCTAACAAAGGATTTAAAGAAGAAATTACTCAAGCACTATTGAAAGAGAAAAACTATGTTATAGCTGGATTATTAACGTTAAGGAAAACCAAATCATTCTGAGAATTTTAATCCTAAAATATTTTTCAAAGAACCACTCATCTATTAGACAAATCACTCAAGCATTACCCCTGAAAATCCATTAATGGCTTCTGATTGTGATAATTAAACTACTAAAATAATTAACCTCTTTTTCTGGTATCAGTTTCATCTTCAACACCTTCTTTATATATTCATACTCCATCTTTCTCACCACAATAAGTATCTCTAAGAGCAGCAAGGGAGTCACTCAAATTCTCAGTTATAAATCCCATTTATGAGGCCTCCATGCCTTACCCTCTCTATTGACTGTGTTCTTTTAAATCCTTGCCAGTGTTTAACAAGCTGACATGTAACACTACAGAAATTGTTGGGTAGTTCCTACACTCCCCCAACCACCTTTCCTTTGCACTCATCCAGTCTTATCCAACTGGAAGGTCACTGTCCAGTTTTATTCCTATACCCTTATCAGTTTTAAGTTCTTTTAGGATACAATTCAATTTTGAAATATGTATTTTTGACCCTTTCAGTAGGAGTTGTTACATCAGCTTTTCATGGATATGGTTTATTTCCCCTGCACAATCAATATTATTCAACAATGTTCTATTTTCTTCAAAATATTTTTACTCACATCAATCACATGCTTTTCTTCTCTCAGGATTTCTCTGGTTTCTGATTTAATAACCTTAGTTGGTGATGTAAAATCTCCCATCAATAAGATTCTTTCCCAGATATCTCTCCTAAGTGACTACTCTCTCTGGTGCCATCTTCTATTCTGACTTGCTCTCTTGATTTTGTATGCCCACTTTAATTTTTTTTTTTATTTAACATTTTCTTTGGGCTCCATTTCTGTCCTCACTAATCATAAACACTTCGTCTGAGAACCATTTTCTTTTGTGATCCTCTCCTTCAGCACAAACATTCTCAGCTGTGCCCATGAGGGCTACATCAGTAACTTCTCACTTAACACTGATCTCTCACCCTCCTTCAGATTCAGCAGAGTTTGAAAATGACTATTGACATCAGCTGTATCTGCTCCAATAGTAACTCAGTGACATTTCAGTGCAGCCAGGACTCCAACTTCTTAACTTTTAATTAAAATGTAGATACATACATTCAGCTCTCTGCACCACAGATTTCTTCAGGATAAATTCTGCAGCTCTAGATGAAAACTCTCAGTCTTTTCACTAACACAGTCATCTACTTTCTTGAGTGGTACTTTGATAATCTCTGAACAGCCTCTTTACACAGGAACAGTGTTTTTGAATTGACATGCTACAGCTACAGCATATTTTATTGCTACAATAAACCTGTAGCTATTAAAGAAATTAAACAATGAGTATGATGTGCTTGAGCTTTTAGCAAGTGCATGTGGGTTAGTTATTTTATGATATCTGACTCAGCTACTTCTGATGAACTGACCAGAGAGAATACCCATATTGCTAGGAGAGCACTTTCAGTAGACTCAGAAGAGAAAGCAGACACAAACTGAACTTTCTTTCCTATTCCCAGGGTCACTAACCTAGTTTAAAGTGATGTGACATCACTAGAGAAAAGATAAATCCTACCTTAACAGAACTTTTCCCCTGTTTATTACATCTCAGCCAGAACCAATCCTGCAGGCATATATGCCAGGTGCATCCATGTTTATGTGAAGAATGCAAAAAGCAGTAGGAACTTGGAAAAACTGTCTCAATGAGTATTTTCCTAACTGTGATTACAGCCAGTAAGAGCCTGTGATCTTTTTTGATAATGAGTAAAGCCATCAAAAAAAAAGGGAGGGTAGATGACTGGTAAAACATCCAACTTCTTGTCAATTTTCAATTATTACCTGTGACTTATATCCATTTATGCAAAATCAGGACAGTTTTTAAAGTAAGAACAAATTAAACAGCACACAAGGAAAGTTACCTAAGACCTGGGACACCAAAAGAATGGAGGTGAAAAATCAGAAAACTATATTGCCAGACATTTAGGAAACACTTCTATCCTAAAATTTATTTTTAGTAGAATTCTTTATGATCATATTTTATTCTAACTGACACAGTGATGTTTTAATTGACTTTCTGCATATTTGTCTTTCCTCTCCCTAATTATTTATGATGACTGGGCATGTAGGGACTATAAATGATGAATCAAATTTTCCCATAATTACTTTTGAATTTTTCACTATCTGCAATATACAAAAGCCAAGGTCACAGAAGTTGCCACCTATTGGTGATTACAATAGGCCTGCCTTTTTCACATCCTAAAATCTGAATTTAAACATGGAAAAATGCCAAGTATTTAGAGAAATGAAAGGCCTTAAACAAATTTCTGGATGCCAGGCTTTGCTTTGGAAGGGAAAAAAAATGGAACAAAACCTGACTTTGAGGGACTATGAACATCCTGCAAAAACTGTCTGCCTCATTTAAACCTTCCATGTTTATTAGGATGTCTGCTCACATGCTCTGAACTTTAGTGTGCTGATGACCTTACATACAGAAGCAGCCATAAACTTCTGCTCCATTTCTGCTTGCACTGATAAAGGAAGGACTTTCTACACTCAGAATTACAAGCTTTGAAGATTGTAAGGTAATTCAGAAAGAAATTTCATATTCCAGTGATAGTTTGGACATGGGAAAAAGTCACTACAGCAATAAAAGAAAGAAAGGTAAAACAGTTGAAAACATAAAATGTCAACTATTGCAAAGATGTTACATCCACCCATAAGGGCCTAGAAACTACTGCCATAAAAATTGGCAAACTTCTATTTACACAGGGTAAAAGGGCAAATTTAATGGACTGAATTATGCCCATTAATTTGTTTCATTAATTTCATTTTCTAGCTTTGTGAAGATTTTAATAGAAGATTTAAGATGTGGCATGAGCTTAATATATCTGGTATTTAGCAACTGTGCAAAACAGTAGATTCATTTCACAAGGCTTAAAAGTCTATAACAAAGTTGGCCTGCATTTTGACACATTTTTATAACTCTTCTCAAACAAAGCAGATTTTTCAAAAATTCCCTATCACAGTAAAAGATAGAAAGCATTTAGTAGGCGTTATTGAATATTCTAATTTTTGAAAAAACATTTTCATCAAGTAGTAAGGGCAAAGCAGCTATTACATGTGCTTTTTCATCTTTGACATGATAGAAAATGACATTACAGTCAGGTGTGGAAAATTAGATGTAAAAAAATGCCATTAACAAATTGGCAGGATTGACTTATCCTTCAAATATACTTTATTACATTATAGACATATTTGAAGTTCCATGCCCATTATGTGAAATGCTTTACTGTAATGACATTGTGAAGAGAAGGTTTCTTCATAAAACATGGCCATCACAGGGTTTGTAATCCTTTTCTAACCTTTCCCTTAGACCTGTTCCTTTTGGGCATTTCCACAGAGTTCCCTTTACATGAATATTCTGTCATAAATCTAAAGTCCCAGGGATTGTATTGCAGTTTTAAATACTAAAAACCCACGTAAAGACTTGAGTAAGATGAAGCTCTATTATTTGGAAAGAAACCCTTTTTTACACTGATGTTTATACAGTAGTAAGGCACCATAAAGCTCCAACTAAAGTGCAAGCAGCTGTGATATATGTGCCCCATTTATAGTATATGCAGATCATTTGTCAGCTACACTAGAAAATCTAATTAGAGGTTGCATTTTGTATTAATGTAAAGAAATACATTTTTGAGGTACATTTTTTCCCCCAAGGAATGTAAGAATAATGCTGTTTGTGTTATCCACATTAAAAAGAGTTACAAAATAAGTACCTATGATAATTTGAATAAAAAATGCCTAAAGATTTATTATTCAAAAGCAATGGAAAGAAGTTGTTGGATTGGATTATCAAGAAGTTACCATTAAAAAAATTACAAACAATTAAACTATCAAGGGAAAGGATACAAATTATTGCATGGGGATTTAGAGGCATAGACATGTAATGAACTGTAAATTAAAGTCATTTATAAGGTACTACTGGAAACCATATATAAAAACAACTGCTTAGTCAGCAAAGGTGAGTTAAAATATTTGCCACTGCAAGAAGAAATCCGTGGGATAGCCCACTACATGCTTATTAAATGCTGGCTGTCTTCAAAATTTTCAAAACTATTAATCTGTCCCAAAGCCAGCCACCAAGTTCATTGTCATGCAGCACTCTCAGCCACTTTCCCTGCAAAGGGGAAAGAGGACACAGCCAAAAGTCTCACTGGGTGGATATAGAAAGCTCCTTTACCACACCCTCTCTGCTCCCCTGACTGTTAAAAGGTCAATTATATGAGGTAATGATGGTAAGGAAGGTGCTTTAGGGAGAGCAACAATCTCACAGATCTGAGAGATAAGAACAGGGACTTGGGGAAGGGCAGCTGTCCTCCCCCACAGGGAGGATTTCACATTAGAATATCTGGTATGGACCTTGGAGATCTCTAGCCAGTCTTTAAAAGAGTCTTGGGCTTGTTTTACTTTGGTATCTTTGTTTGTTTTACTTTTGTATCTCATTACTTTTTGCAAGTGCATATAGTAATACCTATCTTGTACCATTGCCCTAAAATGTGAATAATTTATACTTTTATATATAGTATAATTTATAATTTTAGCAATTCCATTTCATAATAGCATATCACTTAAGATGCTATCTGGTGCCATATAAAATAGAGTCATAATGGAAAGCACAGTAAAATCCTCAAATACCAATATTATTTTATTTTTATTGATTAAAATAGAATAAAAATGATGCTATGTTCTTAAAATACAGTGGAGAGAAAGAGTAAAAGTCATTCTCTGGGCTCCAGATTTGCCACAATGACAGTCATTCTCAGATTTTCTCTTGTTATGGCTGCTTCAAGTTTTAAAAAGATTCTGAAAGGCTGCAGAACTATTGAGAATGTAAAATGTATTATATCTTGATTTTTTTTCCTAAAAACCCAATACAGTAGAAGACATGAACATATGCTTTTAATTGCCTTGCTGGAAATTGCAAGAATAAGGCATATGAATAAATAATATATTAAAGAGCAAGTGATAGAATGGTTACCATGGTTAAGGTCTGCAGGCTTTTCATATTGAATGGTAAATAGTTAAATATCTATATATACTCCAACAAGTGGACAGAGCAGGAAGAAATCAGCCACATAAATGTAGGTTTCTTTCTCCTCCTTTTAACTTGTTTCTATAACCCTCTTTCACTTCTTTAGTGCTGTTTTGAAGAGGAAAGTGAGGGCTATTTTTGCCTCTAAAAAGAAAAATTATGAAGTGAAGATTGCAGACTATCTGTAAATCCAGATTTCAGGTGGATGTGAAAATCTCTCAGTATTTTGTACACATTTTGGTTCATTAGTAGAGGAATGTTACTTCGGACAGTCATTATGTGTTACAGGTTTTATTATTTGCCCCCCATAAATATTATACCAAAGCAACAGACAAAGTCTTTAGAATTAAATCAAAACAATTCTGCTTATGCATGCAATTGCATTAAAACACAGATCAGAAGAAGAAGATATAATCTATGAATTTTATGGTTGACCAAAGCAACTTGTCAAGCAAAGGGAAATAATTCAGTTATTTGAATAAATAATTCCTATAAAGGAGACCTTCCACATTTGACTGTAAAATACTATTAGAGAATATCTTGCCTTGCCTTTCAGCTGTGCTGACACACAGGTAATAAACTGGAAATAACATTTACCTCCACGCAGGTTATAAATTCCTAGGAACTCAAGTCATTTATTTATTTAGATGGTGATATTGGAATTTAGTTGCCTCATTTCAGACACATGAAAGTTGCTTGGAATCATTCAAAGCTGGATATTACACTTCAATGATTTAAAATCATTTCACAGGCAAATTAAGTGTAAAGGGAAGTATCCCATTTTCAGAACCGTCTATCCACAAATGTTTTTTTAAGAAATATTTGCAGTCCTATGGTATATATAGACTTTCACATTTGATAACATTTTCTGAAGTTGAATTAATGATAGGATACATCACTCATCCTAAGTATTGGCTCTTCAAATTGCTACAGTTACACAAAATGACTCATGCAATTGCAATTTGCTCTAGTTTTTTTTTTTTACTGTATGTATCATAGGAAACAGATCATTTTTTGCTAAATGATGATTTCCTTTACCTTAGACAATATTTACATGACTTTTTTTTTTTTTAAGACTATCCACCTTTCCTATAGATGTGGAAGTGCTTTTGCAATGCCCTGCCTCTACAGCCAAGATTGATTTGTGGAGAATGGCCTGGCAAGTAAAAGGAGGGGAAGACACTTTTTAAACCTGTCATGAGCATTTCTACGTCTTCTGTGGTATTTGAATTGTGTGTCCTTTCTGACAAAAAGGCCATTGCCTGCTGTGAAATAGATCAATGGGTGATATTGTGCAGTGATTGCTATTTGTTTAAGAGAAATCTCACTCACTGACCCACTTCCTGTAATGCATAAAAAATAAATGACAGAAGTAATATTTTTGCTCTTGTTTCACTTTCATTCATCTTATTTGATCAGCACTGAACAAAACTGACATCTCATCAAACCCAGAAGTGTATTTCTGCACCAGGTTCATCAGAGGGTGGCATTTAAACACAGACATTGCAGGAACAAATGTATTTGCTGGCTCTGTCCATCGATGTAAACCTGACCTTTATCCTGTAGATTTATTAACACCGTGCTGCCTTGTATCATATTTTATTACTATGTGAAAAGCCTGGAAGGTCCTCCCTGTAAAACCACTCCTGATTTTGATCTGACAATTTTTTATCTATAATAGAATTATCTAAAGATTGAGAAAACTTTGATATGTCTTAATCTTACATAACCAAGATGACTTAACTACACTTTATAAAAATGCCTCCACATTGGTCTCTGTTTGGTGACACCAGTTCTTAGGGACACCAGTCAAGAAGAGCAGCATCACTGAAGAGTATTTTCCTACAGTCCTTTTCACCACCCCACAAAGCCTATGTGTTAGCAATCAAGTTCCAGAAAAGAACCTACTACATATAGTCTTGTGATTAGTATTTACAGGTATAAAATAGTCTAATAAATTCCCTGTACAAAACACAAACTAGGCTCCAACAACTACATTCCTAAAGAAATAATGGATTAACTTGTTGTGATGCAGTATACTGCCACTTTGTTGCTACAATCACCTAGGAAACACATAAGCCCCTTAATAAATAGGGTATTCTAAAATTCTTTGGACTGATACATAACTATTTTCACTATAACAGGTATACAGATAACAGGTCTGTGAGTAAATATTTTGTTCTGTGTGGGGAAATTTTGATGAAAGCAAATAACAATTAAAGTGAATTTGAATCATGCTGAAAAAACACTTCTTTCCAACTAATTGGCAAAATAACAGTTTGTATTTCTTCAGTATGTTCTTTTCCTAAATCCCCTGGAAGCTTTCCAACAAGCCAGAACACTGAAGCACCATGCTGCTGAACTCTATGTGAATCACATCTGTGTTGTTTTTTTCAGCCTTCTAGGCTTGAACATACTGAAAGAGTCAATGCTTGGCATAAAGCAAATAGACTATTTTCCTTAAAGAAAGAAAAATCTATTATTCTTGTGCTGAAGTCTGAAATACTAATATTTACCCTCGTCTAAATTATGTGTAATTGAGTACTAACATAAACCAACTCCAGATTTCCCTCAAAACAATTGTTTCCTTTCTTAAAATAGAAGTGGAAAGCAAATTAAAATCATGTTTTCATTCCTGTATTAATTGAGGATAAAAGATTAGAGCTCAGTCCTTGAAGTCAAGAGATAACCACGGGAAGGGCAGCAAAAGGGGGCATTTCCACTTGTCTGCTAAGTGTCTGAATCTGCACAGACATCTGTATCTAGGTAGTTGCCTGAAATCACTTTACAGGCAATGGAAAGAAATGGGCATTTCTAGAGGGCAATTTCTCTGACATAAAATACCATCTTTATTTGGGGTATGGTAAACCAATGCATCTCAAAAGTAAGTAAAGCTTCAGGTAAAGTCAAAGGTCACACACACTGATTTCAGTGAAGGTCTGAACTTACATTTTTTCCCTTTGAGTGAATTTTAAAAATTTAAAACAGAGCTTTTACAAGCAGCAATTTAAAATAAATATCACAAAGTCAGAAGAAGGAAGGTACAGGGTTTTTTTACACATACACAAAGTTAAGTTTCTCATTCACTAGATTTAGATTTCTCTAAAATTCTCACTTTTTAGATTTCTCAAAAATTACAAGCATAAATTTCCATCTATATAGCTAAGATATCCCGTATTTAGTCATAGAATATCACAGAATACATAGATATTCATAGACTACCCCAAGTAGGAAGGGACCCACAAAGATCTTTGAAGTTCAGCTCCTGGTCCCTCACAGGACACCCAGCAATCCCCCCTGTGCCTGAGAGCATTGTCCAAACCCTTCCTGAGCTCTGTCAGGCTGGGGCTGTGCCCACTGTCCTGGGGAGCCTGCTCAGTGCCCAGCCACCCTCTGGATGAACCATTTCCCGATATCCAACCTAAACCTCCCCAAGACAGTTTCATGCCATTCCCTCAGCTCCTGTCTCTGTCACACAGAGCACAGATCAGTGCCTGCCCCTCCGGCCCCTCTTGAGGAAGCTGTACCTGCACTGAGGTCTCCCCTCAGCCTCCTCTGCTCCAGGCTGAACAGATCAAGCACCTTCAGCTGCTCCTCACAGAGTTTCTCCTCAAAGCCCTTCACCATCCTCGTGGCTCCCTTTGGACACTCTCTAATGGCTCAATGTCTGTCCTCCATTGTGGCCCCCTTTGGACACTCTCTAATGGTTCAATGTCTTTACTCTATTGTGGCCCCCTTTGGACACTCTCTAATGGTTCAATGTCTTTACTCTTATGTGGCCCCCTCTGGACACTCTAATGGCTCAATGTCCTTGCTCTACTGTGGCCTCCTTTGGACATTCTCTAGTGGCTCAAAGTCTGTCCTCCACTGTGCCCCCAAAGCTGTCCCAGCCCTGGAGGTGAGGCCACCCCAGCTCTGAGCAGAGTGGCACAATGCCCTGCCTGGGCCCCACGGCCCCGGTCACCCCAACCTTTGTGCCAGGGGCTCACACCACGTGCTTGTCCCACTGAATGTGACATCATCCAGAAGGATACTGCAAGAGACAGTATTGAAAGCTTTACTGAAATCCCAAAAGATTACACCAACTGGCTCCCCTTCATTAACACTGGCAGTGCTTTTCCCTTTACAGATACCATGGGAAACAGGAGAAGAAAATGTCACCTTCAAAACTAAGATCAAATAATAAAATTTAATATTTAACTGGTTTTATGGAGAGAAAACACAAACAGCTCCAGAAGTTCATATAGAGCCCCATCTAGCTGGAATGAGATAGAAGTGTTTCCAGTTTTAAAAATTATATCTATTGATTAGACATAATCAATAGTTACTTTTGAAATGTTCTGGGAATTTCTGTCTTTTTTCAAGAGATATTTTTGTACCTTAAAAAATGAATTGTATTTTGCTGTTTTTAATTTTTAAAATTCAAAAATAATTTTCTTTCTCTAAAATAAACTTCCTAAAATGCTGATCCAGGTGAACCATTTATTGCCCTAGTTTGTTTGTCATAACAATGGCAAATGAAGTGTTTAAGACTAAGACTCCCATAATACTTCATTAAAATTGAAGGTCAGTACCTTACTCCTGGATGATGTTCTCTGTACCTAATTATGAAGCAACAACTCAAGTGATGAACAAAAGTCAATTTAAAGAAGATAAACTAGATGACTTGACTACTTATCTCCAGACTCATTTGAGTATCTCTTTCGACCTCTTATAGAGAAGCAAGGAAGTACTAGAAGTGTAGTCTATAAATTGTGATAAACAAGAAGAGATAGATGATAAGAGGAAGGATGCTGACCATCTCTGCTGATCAATGAAACAGGAAAAACAGATATATTTTATAATTCAGAAACCTCATTAAAATAGAAAATAGCTACAGCAGTTGTATTCACATATAAGGAATATGACTTGTAAAAAAACAGATGCTTTCTCCATCATCTGCATTCTGCATCTAAAAATGAGTCTTTAAACCTTTCTCTTTAGTTTACTGCCTGATTACCATTACAGATTTAATATTTGTCACAATTACATTCTACAAGTAAGTTCAAGCCCATTTTCATGTGAAATGCTCAGATGTTCAGCCAATTAGAGATGACCATGAGCTCATCACATAAAACTTATTTAGTAGCAAAGTTAGTTCAAGTGATAATGATATTGCCTGTTGAGACTTGCTGGGGGATCCCTGAAATGGATGTTTTAATTATGTTATGAATATACTGTCTAGTGATCACTGTCCTTGTGTCTAAAGGATGAAGCCCAGCAAGCCTATACAAGCAGTTCACATTAGTTTATCTAAGGATCCAGCAAAATATGAGCAACTTTACCCAATAAAATGTTCAAATTATTTGCCTGCACCATTTTTTCCTACAGTTAATATGCAGCTTCTAGAACATGTTTGTTAGTAGAAATGTAATTTGCTTGGGCAAAACTTTCATCTTGACAAAATGTTCATTTTTTAGTGTTGGAGGATGTCAGTTTTTGGTTAAAATGAAAAAGCCACTGTACAGTGTGTTTTGCCTGCTCAGATCTCTGTGGCCTCTTACAGCTCCAGAGCAGGTTTTTAATGCTTTGTGGCACAGCCCAGGAGGTAACTGGCAAAGAGCAAAGAGTATTGGAACACAAGGAGCTTGAAAGCAATGTAAAAATGGGGAATGTGCTTAGGTGCAGGTGTACATCATCTGAAATCATATCTACTTCTACAAACTTCCTCATCTTCATAGAACTTTAGCTCTGGCTTATGGTAGTGATTATGAAAATCATTAACAATCACCATTAATCTTATCAAGACAAAAACCAATCAATGTGAAAATAGAAGTCTTTTGCAGACAACCTTGGACAGACACTGATTTTTACTGCCAGGATAACATTGTTTTCTGCAAAAGCCATATATATTTTACTGAGGATAAAGCTGGATTTAACAATGATAACATTTAATATGGACTTAATCAGTCAGCCTTACCTCTAGTACTTAAAGTTGCATTCAATTGTCTGCTCTAATGCTTTTCTTAACATATCTCATTTGAGGTATACTGTGCAAACAGCCTGACAATGATTCCTTGGTTTGGGATCAAGAGGCAAACATTTGCAGATGCTATTTTATGTCCTGGCTCAATTAGCAGGGAAGGGTTGTGAGAAGCAGTTTTATCCTGGTCCTGATAAATTGCCTGACTAAGCACACTTTTTGTACTGGCTGCAGATGTTTACCTGACTCACAGATTCATGGAATATGACAGAGATGACTTTGAGGTCTCCATGCACATACCTGATGTATGCAAATATAATTAATATAGTAAAAATAAACCATACTTGGGCAGTAATTACTAAATTGCTTTATGTTTGCAGATATAATGCCAATAATATTTATAAAGCTCCCTTAGACTGTATTTTCTAAACACTATTTGAAATTATTATCTAAAAGTAGGCAATAGTAATAATAATAATATCAAAAAGGAAATTGGTTCATTCTTATTGAAGGACAGAATCATAAAATGGGTGAGGTTGGAAAATATCACTGGAGGTCCTCTGGTCCAATCTCCCTGCTTGCAGGATGCTGTAGAGCACATTAGTCAGGACTGTGTCTGGTTGGCTTTTGAATATCTCCAGGGAAGGAGACTCCACAAGGTCTCTGGGCAGCCTGCAAAGGTCATTTTGAGATTTCCTTGATTCACACATGACAATTACTGTGACAGGGAGGTGGAATCTCTGCATATGTGTGTGATGCAGGAGCTGTTTGCCTTCAGTTGCAGAACTTGTCCTCAGACAAGAGGGGACTTCAAGGACAATTCACCATGGAGTATAAACACACCAGCAGGCAAGAGCATCAGCAAGTGTTGAAGATAAAAGCAACCTTCTTACCTCAAGAATGCTGGCAATCTAGTATGGTTTTGGCCACTTATCTTGACTAAACCAGGCTTTGTTTCATGGAAAACTGCAGTTCCAAGACAAACAGCAACATTGATAACTGGAAGGTAGAACAAGAGAAAAAGAAAAATCACTGATGGTAAGGAATAATTATATCCTCAACAAAGCAGTGTGTGCAGCTGTAAATAACTGCAGCACATCTCACAAAAAACCATCTTAGTATATGCTGCTTGGAAATGAGGTGGACCTGGTCCCCTGGAGACACTGGATCAAGAACAAATAACAAAGCAGTTAAGAGGATATTTAACCTACAAAGCAAGCCAACTTTTACATTTTGAAAATCCCCAGCCTGATCCAACCGTTGTAACACAAGTTAATTGAAAAGATCAAATTTTAAAAATCCACTTTAACTCAAGAACTAAGGAAGAAAACAGTGCATCCTTTAATACCTCATACTATTCAAAAGTATGGTGGTGCAGTGTAGGAAAACTATATCCAGCAGTTAAAAATGCTTTATCCCTGCATCTTCTACCATTGGAGCAGTTTCACCTCTTAGCAAGGCTAAAGGATCAATGATAGGTATCCTTGAGTGTCTTAAACCCAAACATCCCAAGGAAGGGAGAAAAACCTTTTTAATGTGGCTCAAGGGATAGGAATAATAGGATGCAACAGAGAAAAGACTGGCTTTGGAAAGGAAATACTGATAATTAGATGTATCTGACCATGTAATAGTCCTCTAAGCATCCTTGTGAAATGCTGTCATTTAGGTTATTTTAAAAAGGATTAAACCCTTAGAAATGTGCTGTAAAGAACTATTCTGTATTGACATAGGAACAGACAAGGTAATAATGCAAGTAAACTTTGTTTATTTAGAACTTTTTTAATGCTATGATTTCTAGATTTTATTCACTGGAAAATTATGGTTTTCTTCATACTATTTTTGTTGTTATATTCTTTTCATGTCACTTCCAGCCTTCTTTCAATTTCATTCTGACACATTTCACTTCATTGGAAGACACCAGACTTCTATAGTTTCCAGGAAGCTAAAAGTTATATGTATACAAAATCAAGTTTAGCCTGTCTGGAAATTCATTCAGCAATTCATTCACTGAGCAGAATGAGTTGCTTATCTTTTTTTTTTCCTCTAAATTACCCAATAGCTAACTGGTATTGTCCCGCAAGACTGCATGGATTTAAACTGAAAGAGGCTGTCACAGGGAAAGGAATCTGTAAAGAAAATTTATTAAAAAATAAAGATATATTTCAAAGAGAAAAGGAGAAGGAAGCTGCTCATCTCGAAATATTTGCTTTTGTCTCCAAATATTTCCTCTTCTCTCCATGTCCTGCCCCAGAGACTCATAAATACCCTTACTAACATTTTTCTTTAGAGCATTTTAGTACAAAGTCACTGCTAGCAGCACTCCTTGTAAACAGCTGCTAATATCTCAACAAATATCACTATTTTGTACAAGTGCATCTTGCCATGATTACAACCAATATTACTGGCAAACTATTTCATAGCCAGAGAGGAAATTAACATCAGCATTAAACTTTCTGATAGTTGCAACAAGATTAGCTGTAATTTAAAGAAAAGGTATTCCAGAGGAAACCATGCGGAAACACAAAGAACACATTCTTATGATCTGAAATTTCCTTTCATCCTTAGCCAAAGGACAAAGAAATTGTCCATGTTTTAGCCAGACCTGAGGTTCACTCTGGGACACTTATCCTTGTTTTTATTTACATAGGTTACATACTTGGATATATCCAAACTGTACCCTACCATTCTGTAAGTTCAATTTACAGTCACACTTTCTAAAAATAGATGCAAAACATGCAAATATATGCATATGCAATTTTTTTCTCAAATAATAAAAAAAAGAAAACCTAACTAAAGAGCAAAATTGTGCATGACCAAATTTTAAAATAAAGGCTTACAGGCAGGTGCACTCACACCATAAACTTAAATTGTTGGCTTTAATCTGCACAGTCACACGTACAAAGTGCATATTTTTATCTGGAAATGGCCATGCACAAATTTAGAAGTAGTATTTAAGCACAGTTGTAAAAGCTCTGTGTCTTTTTTAATTGCCTAATTCAGGCTCTTATGCCCAAATAGTTGAGGAAGACATAATAGATTCTAGCTAGGGAGAGCAGCATAAATTCACCAGGGGATGGCTTAGTCTAAAAAGAAACTAAAGATATGGATACTATTTTGTTTAAAATATAGAAATCCTCTTGATAAACATGTTTATTGAAATTAAATTGTAAAATTCAGCAACCTAGAATTATTGAGAATGTTTTTGAGTCTAATTTGACTTATTCTTACCTAAGCAAATGCAAATAATACAGAATTAAACACAACCTGGAATATTGAGTTTTTTTCTTTTAAGAAATATTTGCTTTTTTGGTGTGAAATATTGAAATATTGCAGATTGAATACAGAGTGTAGAATAAAGGTATATAGGAAGAATAAAAGCACAGCAAGATTCAGTGACTTATTTACTCAGAGTCACAGAGTAGGTCAGCATCAAAGAAATCATAAGGTCCCTCTATCCAGCCACTTGTACATCAATTTCTGTGTATTGCAAATCAGTTTAACATCCCAAAATTCCAATCCAAAAGCTGTGGAGCTCAGTCAAGCTGCATATGTCACATCCCTCTGGGATGCTTTAGCTTTGTTCATCCCTAACCCTGCCAGGCTGTCCTGGGCTGGGCACACTGAGAGCAGCACCTCGACCTGGAGCTGGCAAACAGGACACAGGCATGGCTGGGAAATGTTCTTTATGGGCAGAGGGAGCTGCTGCAGCTGGGGGAACAGGATAATCTGAGTTTGGGATGAGCTGGGATCCCATTCAGAGAGAGAAGGACCAGTGGCCCAAGAGCAGGGGCTGCCCAGAGCAGGGGTGGTGCTGCCCTGCCCTGCAGGGGTCACTGACCCACCCAGCCTCACCCCAGCCCGCAGGAAAACCCTCCTGAGCCAAGACTACACTCAGCAAAAATTATTCATTTCCAGCATGGGGGAAACCCAGTAAATTAGCATAGGGAGGAGAAAGGAAACTCTCACACATAACCATAGAATCTCTAATTTCCTAATCCCTAATTGTTTAGAGACTTTTAAACTATCTAACTGCTTTAGAACAAAAAATGTGATTTTCCTTTAGGAGGGTGAAATGGATCAGAAACACAAAGCTACAGCAGAGACCCTGACCCTTCAAGAATAAACAAAGGTGTACAAGCATCATTAAATCAGCATTTTGGGACTGGTGTAGAACATGTGTTTTTCTTACAAAAACACATAATTTAATAAAACAGCATAAGAAAATCTCCTGGAACACAGTGTGTGTTACTAAATCAGAACAAGGGATTATCAGCTGCCATGCTATTTGATTAAGCATTAACAAGGAAAAACAGCTTTTCAGTGCCCAGTGATAAAGATTAATCCAAATAGAAGCTACTATAAAAGAACAAAAGTCCAACAAAACCCTTATTGACCAGTTTCAGTCAAGCAGTTTAATCCAAAAGATGCAGGGGAGCAAACAGTAAGAAAACATACATTTCTAAGATGTGGAATACTTTATCAGCTTTTGGAAAAACCAAATTCCTATAATATTACATATTTTATTCATCTTTTACTGGATAAAGGCAGATGCTGGACTTTAAATAAGCTAACACAAAAATAGAAAATATTTCCAGGATGTCTATACTGTTAGATACACACACACAAAAAAAAATTAAAAAATAAAGTGAATTAAATGATCACAATCCAATCTTTGAAGTCCCTCAACAAATGTAAACTTCAGTGAATACAATTCATTAAAATCTAATTACAAAAAAATCAATAGTGCAATTTAGCCCAACCCAAAACTTATTGTAATGCACTGAACATTTGGAAACTCAGGTCTTTATGAACAGGGCTGAAGTGACATTTTATATTACATTGCAGAGTGTCTCTGTAAAGCAATTAGCACAGGCTGCCTGCCTTTACTCAGAGAGGATATTACAATGAGCAGCTCTCAGAATACTGCATCTGCAAACACCCACTCTCAAGGATGCAGTGAAAAAGGAAATGACACTACTAACAATAGCCTTATAAACCTAATTTAAAAGAAAAATCAACTATTCATATCCCAAATACATACTCTTCAGAGTTCACTATTTGTATTGCTATTTGGGGAATCAAATGCCCACATTTTCCTTTTAATTATCTACCAGGAAATCCAGTTAGAAATGTTAGAAAAGGTATAGTCTGGCCTGTAGACAGTTTTTTTTCAGGGAAATCAGACAGACTTGGTTCAGAGTAACAGTAACCAGCTTTTACTAGAATTATTTTAATATTTAAATTGTACAATATTTTTAAAACATTTTAAATGTCCTAAAACGTAAGAAACCACTACTATAGAGTTTTTTAAAAATGAAATATGATTGAAAGTATAAAAAGATAATTTTGTATCACAGATTGCTCTAGAGGGCTCTGAAACCCCACATTCTGACCAGTCTCTCCTAATGTTTGAGTTTACAGTTTTAATCCATGTGTCCTTCCCTTAGACTAAAGGAAATGATGCCACATCAGCTCCAAGAACACTGAAGCCACATGAGCACTTGTAGGGCCCAGGTTCTTGTCAATGTTTTGCATATCCTCTGGCCAGCTGCCCTTATTTCAATTTCAATTATTGTGATTATTATGTGCTTGGGTAATACATACAGTGGCCACACAGCCACCAAGCAAAACATAAGCAGAATGAAAATTGAAATAAATGAGGAAAACCACAGTTTTCTTTAGGATAATCATCTCAGGGCCCCATCAATAATTTTCATCTGCTTAACTTTCTCTTCCAATGGTTTGGGGGTTTTTTAAAGATCCCCAAGTTCTCCTCAGACAACCAAGGCTGCTCACCTCACATTCCATCCCACCCTATTTGGTCTATGGGGAAGAAAGCCCCAGAAGAGGGTGGGACCACACTGGAGGTGAGGGGTACCAGGCAGAGATCTCTCATATCCTGGCACAGCCATGAGGTCATTCCAGCACAGGCTGTGCCAGGTGTCTGATATTTATGTACATTTATATTACACTTAACTAACCTAAGAGATCACACACACAAACACCCCAATAAAACACCAAAGACTGCCACCAATGTAACAACACGCTCCCATAAACTTTAGCTACTTTATACCATAAGCATGCTTTGATATCCAGTGAGAGCTGAGGACTTAAAAAACCTCTAATAAGGAGAAATAAGGATCTAAAAATGATGCACGGTGACAATGTGCTAAAAAGGTAAAAAACCTTTCCTGTTCTGGCTATAATTGCAATGGAAATAGCATTTAAACTAATAAGCTATAACATTTGGAAGAAGCAACTTACAAGGGCAGAGATAACAAAAACACTATTAAAAAAGAACTCAATAATGTTGCTAATACTTCACAGAAGAAGGTCGAGTCCTTCAATAATTCTGGGTAAGTACTCACCAAGAGTTTTCACAGCAACATATTGGCTACAGCAGCAGAGGCACAGTGTTAAACTTGGAGTCACAAGATACATTTTAGTGGGACTCCATCACTGCTCAAGGAGGGTGTTATAACAAGCTAAATTTGTGTTTGGTAGCAAAGATAGAAATGCCATATACCTAGGTAGAAGGGAATTGAGAAAAATGCCTCCTCCTCACAAAGTTGCACAGGCAGTATGATTTCTGTCTGGATTAAATAAATACTGAGTTGAAGGACTGAGTCTGTCCATGGGCTAACAAGCTCATATATGCCAGCACAAATTCATTTCAAGTCTTTTCATAAGATTTTGGGTGCTTTCATTACCTTTTTACTACCCTGGATGCCATCTGAACTGCATATAGGAAATAGCCTGACTAAGGAGTACCAGTGACCTCCCACTTCCAAACAGATTGTTTATTCAAACAGCTAAATTAGATTTCAATATTTACACTATAAAATTAATCAGAGAAAACAATGGATTCAAAATCAAATAACTGAAACTAATCAGGCAGAATGAAAAGAAAAAGCTAATTAGAATTTGCAAGCCATTTTTGTTTCTGAAGAATATAAATACAGTTATATACACTATATATTTAATATACATTTATACAGACCTCACATCTGAGGTGCAAGTAGAGTTAAGACATTAGCACTTGAATAAAAAAAAATCAGCAGTTCCTCTAAGTGTATCCTTTGATAAAACAATAAACTCTTCAATCCATCAGGAAGGCTGTGCAAGGTCTTTAAAAGAGCTTTGAAATGTCAAGGTTACATTACAGAGGCTGCAGAATTCTGACTTAATAGGAACAGAATTTATTATTTTTTAACAACACATTAAAAAAACACCTATTTAGGGACCATCTGATGTTTTTAAATGAGTTATTACAGAATAAAAGTTAATATTGCAAACAGGATTTTAGCCCAGGGCTTATCCTTAAAGGATGATTCAAAGGATGAGCCACAAAATATAGCAGAAAAAATTGCTCATGTTGCCAAAGGGAACTTGGGAAGAATATGCTTCTCCTGAGAAGCTTTTAGAAGATGACACTGGCCACAAGGGACTTCAGCAGTGAACATTTTTTGACTGGACATGTGCTGGTGTGCCTGCACCAATGGAACAGCAGAGCCAGCCCCTCTGCCCTGCTGCACTGCACAGGTTCAGTCATTCAGGATGCCCAGCAGTGGCAGGTGTGTCCAGAGGCTGCTGGGGTGTACAAGTGCCAGCATGTAAACTTCCACAGCTACACAGCCACTGGAAATTAGGAAATGGAAGCTGATAAACTCAAAGGGCAATATTGGAACCAGACCCTTATCACTGACGGTTTTTGTCCAAATGTAAATAAGTTACAAATTTAGGACCTGCAAGCATTTCCTTCACTGCTACCCAGCTAACAACTCGTTCTTCTCCCTTCTGCTTTCTCCTGCACAGCAACTCACCAGCCCTGTGCAATTTTTTGTGACCCAAGAACTTGTAAAGAAAGAGAAACATGCTCCAGAACCTGGCAAGATGACAAAATTGCTCCCAGTTGGACACTCCCTGCTCAGCCAGAGAGATATCATGGATCACCTTCTTCAGCCCTGTTTCTGCACTGTGTTTATGCACAGTACATATCCAAAGTACTTTCTGCACTGTGCTTTTGCACACAGCCAAAACAGAGGGCAAAACAGCTGGCACACCATGGCAAAGAGCCCCTGACAGAGGCAGGCTGGGGGATCCACTCCAAGCAGCTCACTAAGCCTTGCAGGCACACACAATCTGGGACAATGATTCAGAAAGAAATAAATCAAAGGAGAGAAAATCACTAAGGTTTCAGGGGGAAAAAAGGCTTCTAAAGAAGAATTTGGAAACAAACAGAACAGCTCAGCAATACAGAAAGAACACATGTTTTTTCAGTTTTCAATCAAAATAAAAATAATTCATGTTCTAAGGAGACTTGTGTTTAGAGGAACTTAGTTTTATTATGTTTGTATTAAATCTGTGTTAAATCTGTTCAACATCACATTGCAGAGTTATGTGAAAACATTTTGTATTTCCCATATGTGAGCAGTGATGAAATGTTTGGGTACATAATGTATTAGTTATGGTTTAAAGAAAAAAAATTATATACTTTGAAAGGAAAAGAAAAACTGTAGAATAATCAGGAGCCATGTGACATACAGGAGGGCCCAATGAATGCAGCTCATGACACCTCCAGTTAATGCAACATGATTTAAGCCATAAACATTATCATATACCATAAAGCACTACAAAGCCACCAAAATCCTAAACAGTGCTAATCACAGCTTCCTCTAGCACAGAGATGCAATATTTGCATATTTCTATAATTGGAAGATTTTTTTTTTGTTAAAAATGTGGAAGTCCTTTCCAATTTGACTGCAATGCAACTAATTTGAAACAAAGTTTAATTAAACATGATTCACTGTGCTTTCCAAGCCAGGTATTTTATGTGTGCTGTGGTAACTACAAGATGATCAAACCTCCTGCTTCTGAGGACAAAATGTATTTTCATGAAGGTCAGTGTCTGTCATGAATATATTTTAATTGGTTATCATTTAGAGGATAAAAAAAATCACCATTGAAAAAAACCTGTGAAGAACTACTGCTAACTGCATTTGTCCCTTTCTCACACAGAAAATATTCTCCATATTTATTTTAATTGACACAAATTCACTCACTGAATTTGCTTGAACTCTTTAGCTCTGCTTTAAGGCAAGGTCCTACCTCTGACTCTGTGGGGGCTGCAGTCTTACCTTAAACTGCATCTGAATTGGCCATACTTTGATAAATTTATTTAAACTGTAAAGGCTGAGCTAAGATGGCACTGGGGCTATGGTTCAGCTGAGCACCCAAGAACTGAAGTATTTAAGTACTTAATATAATTTGGACCCAAAATGTTATAGGATTCAATATCCTCACTAGATTTAGGGTCATTTTCCTGCTTTACCAATTATTCTTCCATTGTCTTGGAAATATTCTAGAAATCATTATATAGTCCTCTGATAGGCAGTGAGTTTGTCTTTTTCATACATCTATTTATTGTAAAAAAGTTAGCCTTAGACTGAAGGGCTGGCAGATTCTTAGATACATGTAATAAGCTACATTAATAATTTCAAGTGTAATAACTGCTTAACAATATTGTATTAATGCTTTAGCTATTCCTCAAAAATCAAAATATGAGGAAGATTACTCTGAAAGCACAACACAGGGAGCAGTCTAATTTTTTTTTTTAATCAGCAACCAGCTCTCTATAAGATTATTCTGCAACTAATCATTCTGCTGCCAGCAGCAAAATAAAACAGACTCCCCTGAAGTAAGTTTGTCTTGGTAGGGTTTCAAGATAACAGATTGTGACACCAACCTCCTCAGGTTCATACAGTTGCACTGTTTTGCCTTTTTGAATAAACACTTCTGCTGAAATGTTTATCCATTAAGCATGTAAACAGTTTCATCACAAGCACAAATATCTTTTTCATGTAGATGGAGTGAGTATACATACACTAGAATCTCACAGACAACTATTCCTTGGTATCAAAAGCAAGGCTCCAAAAAACTCATGCGGAGTTTTTTGAAAGACATAATTTTGTGCTTCCATGAAAAAACTATCACCAGACAGCCACTAATATTCCTGGTTAATAGGTTTCCTCTTTAAGACTCTACCTGCAAGCAACTGATTGTCTATAATTCTTTATCCTCTATTCTCTCTCTGAAATCTAGAAATAATATCATATACATTTGCAAAATTCTTCCCATGCCTATGATGACAAACTTGTTTGAATGTTTGGAGGAACCCACCTACAATCCAGACCATGGAGACAGCACTTCACTGGTCACAACTGATTCCTACTGAAAAAATGGACTCTGTAACAGCTGTCTCTGAAAGAACTGAGGCTCAAGTCTTGATGCTCAAATCCTCACAGTGCTCTTTACAAACTGATATCACCTATGGCTTGTTCAAGAGCTGTCCAGCTCAGCCAGCTCCTTTCTCTGTGCAATGTTTGAACAGAAATTCATATCTAGGACATTTTTTCCATGGGTTGATTCTCTGTTCCTTAAACATTTCTCTAATCTCCTGAGACAGTAAGTCCATAGTATCACATTCATAGGGCTTATTCAGAGATGCACTTTCTTATTTTACAAGAGATATTTGGTTTCCCCAGTGCTTTTAGTCCCCACCCCAAGGCAGCAGCACAGATTGTAGGTGTGGGGTCTGCCCCCAGAGCACCTGAGTATTTGCAATAATGAAAGAATTCTTCAGCATTTTAACAATATTTTCTTCTTACCCCACTTTCTCACATGAAGGACATCTTCCTTTCTCTTAAAATGTCCTAAAACATTTCCACTGTCTCTGCAAGATTTGGGAAGTTCATTCCCCACTACGTTCCAAGGATAATGTAGCTCTAAATGTCTGTCCTTGTATTTATGCTGAAGCTGATGTTTGGAAGAACAGATGGGCTCTGTCTGAGTGTTCTTACTTGGAAATTCTATTTCCTTCCTAGATTGTTGGCTTTTAAAAAGAAAATAAGTGAAATGAGAAGTTAAAACAAAGGGCTTGAGCAGAACAAATGTGTGAAAAGCCCTGAAAAACATCAGGACTAACTCTAGCCTACATTAAAATCCCATGGAAAAGTCATGCAAGTCAGCAAAGTGTTACACCAGCATTTTCATCTTAATCAGAAAAAAAAAAATCAATCATTTCTTTTGTTAATGTATAATCAAAATTCTAATATACTGAAACAAATTTCAAAATACAGGGATATAAAATGTTTTCTGTAATCTGAAAGGTTTTCAAACTAAATCCTGTGCCTACCAGTTTTGGTGTTTCTGTGGAACAGGGACTGACACTCAACTTTGGGGAGGAAAAAAAATCATTTAATGGTCTCAAGTACAACAGACTAAAAAGAAGGTGGTAATAAGTCATTGTCACTATTTGCAAATATATGACTGACAAGGACCAAGAAAAGCAAAATTACCAAATCCTTTTAATTTCTCTCTAAAACACCCATGTTTGCTAAAAAATGGCCATATGATTTGATTTTATACTCATACCAAGAAAACAGAGCCTATCAAAAATGCAGTATTTTAAACAGCCATTTCTTTTCAAAATAAACTGTCAGTTCTTGAAGATTTTGGAGGTCAACACTTCTTTGTGGCTCTGTTTGTTTGTTCAGTTTGTGGAAGAGCAAAGAATCTGTCTCTGGCATTTAATTAGGGGAATGTAGACACAAATGAACAAGAATTATTCATTCTCTTTCTTTTAAAATCTTGTTTACCTATTGTTATTCCCAGATAAACAAAGTTAGTCCTACATCTTAAACAAAAGCTGTCCCTTATTTTGCAGTGTTCTGCCAGTGCAGGCTCTACTGACCTTAATAAATGTGTGCCCTGTTGCAGAGGCTCACTTCAGCAGACCACAGAATGTGATGAACAAGACTTTACCAGATCCAGAGAAAATGCTGTGGGTCTGAACCAAGTAGAGCAGTATTTGACTGACAGGAATTCATACCACCTATTTTACATAGGGCTCAGGGCAAGGGAAGTTAACAGCTCTAAACTCTGACCATAAGAGGGATTTCAAATAATCCAGAGCAGCTAAATTTGATCTGTAAAATTGTCTCTAAAATTGGACAAATACTTCTTATCCTATTTCTATAAGCTAAAACTATGGTTTATATGACACTGAAAACACCTAAAGCCAAGATAAAGCTGGACAGTTCAGAATGGGATTCTAGAAAGGATTTTAAAATCAAGAAGTGTCCAGAATTTACTAATGGGAAATACTGAAGAAAGAAGAGAGACATCTATAATCCCAACATTTGTCAGCATCTAGCATATTTATCTCTCCAGACAAATCCAGAGTCCAGTATCCATCCAGACTGAGAAGTGAGGGTATTAGTACCAATCACCCTTCCCTACACAGCGTTTATAGCCCTGCTTGTTTTCCCTAGGTAAGAGCTCCCTTGATGTAGGATTTTAAGTGACTGTCACATCTAGGATCATTACTGAGATAATTGTTGTAGATGATGTTCAATTTGCTGAAATTCTTAATTATTTGATGATAATACTGAAAAGGAGGATCCAAACAAACCCAGAAAACAAAAGCACAAAACAAACTAGAAGAGAAAATGGCCTTGCTATACATATTTAATGAAACAGTGAAAATATCCTGCACAAAGAGAGTTAAATTGAAAATGTGTGTATGATAAATGGATATAATACTGTCTATGTAATGGGTTTCCTATTTAAATTTTGTGAGGATTTAATCAGTTGGGCACAGCTGTGCAGGATGCACCATAAACTACGTTGAAAAATATGTAGACATGTACATTTATCTGCTACAAATTAAGCTCACTTAGAGGTGGTCTTAATGGACCATGTAGCAATCATTACAAGCATAAATTTTAAACTGTCTGTTTCCAGTGAATTTGCTTTGAAAAAAAATTAATGCTCATCCTTAGTGGAGCACAGTAATAAATGGAAGTACCCTTAATCTGTTAAGCACTAATAACCTACCAATTATTCATCATGAACCCCATGCTGTATAATGTATGTCTGTTACAATTTTATTAGCTATTCTTTACTTAACCTGCAAAGGTGCAATTTTCATTCCAACTTACACACTGAAATTATATGATGTTTTAAGTGATGTGCCAGTAAATTTATAAAACGCTCTGTCCCATTGGTTTATTGTAAAACATCTGTACAGTAGAGCATTGTTACACCTCGTGATCATTTATGACTTTCAGACTTTCTGCTTCTATGAACAGCAGCATCATCCACCTTAGAGATCAAAAAGCAGTGGCTTTGTTACAATGCAACACAAAAAATAACCCACAAATTATTTAACATGGAAAATGGGTGACACTGTAATCAAAGTGAATGAGTGACCCAGTTGGAGCTGACTAGAAGCTCGCAGCAGTTGCATGCTCTCCTACAGGGGTTGTCACTTGGAGTCTCCTGTGTGCTGTTCTGGTGCTCAGAGAAGCAAAGGGAACCCAGCTCCAGTCACTGAGGGGCCTTTCTCACCCAGATACTGAAAGGTTGACCAGAATAAAGATTGCCAAACCACAATGGAGGAAATCCATGCTTTTCAGTAACTGCTCTGGGTTTGCATCTTGTCTGCCCTGCACCAGTCAGAAAAACTGTCACTCTTGGAAAGCAGAAGAACACATCAAGTTTCTCAAATAAACCAAAGAGAGACTTGGAAATAACAAACCATGAACTCAAGCAAGCAATAGGGTAAGATTTCATTGTGGAGAAATTATGTGTCTCAATCCCATTCATTGACAGAAGCTTTGAAATCCAAGATGCTAAAGATTACTTCCTTTCATGATCTCAGGAAACGAGATCAGGAATATTTTTTTCAGGTTATTTAGGTGAAGAGCATTTTCAGGAATATTAGGTGAAGAGCACTTTCAGAGGATAAAAAAAAGAAAGAAACAAGAAAAAAAACAAGCAACCAAAAAACCCCCACCAAAGCAAAGCTTATTTTTATTTAGGGGGAGTCAGCTCAGGTTGTCTAATTCTTTTCTTCATAAAGACTGATTTGCCAGTTTCTTTGCTGATAGAACTGTTCAAACCACAGGCTGCCAACATGCTCTGCTTTGTCTTCAGTGCATTGGCCAAATATTCCACCCAGCTTTAATCCAAACTGATGAGGACAGGCTGTGACATTTCCTGCTAGCACCCTCTCAGAAGCAAGGAGCTGCAAGCTCTCCTGCACTCCCAGAACTGCCCCAGCTGACACTCCTGGCAGGAGCATCAATCCCACGGAAACACGAGAGGTGGGGAAGCAGAAATGGCAGCACATGAGGCATCTCCTGCACAGTGCAGGCACAGGGGGTGGTGTGTGCATGGGAAGTGTGATCATTTAAGTTTGCATCAGTCAAAATAAAAATGAGGACAAAAAAAGAGACAACTACATGTGGAAACGAGCCAAAGAAAACTCTGATTACATGAGAGGCTAGTACATATGTTGTATATACAACAAATACTTTTTTAAGTTCAGTGCTTGACTCAGAGACACTGTCACATCAAATTCTCTATATTGCTCTGAAGGATCCTTGTGCTGAAATGTCAGCTGGTCATATCACCTAAAGGCAAAAAGAAATTGCCCTAACATTATGCATAGCAGTTCCACTGCTCTGTGCTCCATAGCACTGTTTTCTAAGAATAGCTGTTTCAAAAGGAAGCTTCTCTTCAGTGTGAGCCAGAGGCAATTGAATTTTACCCTAAAAGTGGCTATAGGCTTTGTAGAAACATTTAGGAATATTAAATATTCATGTATTTGATTTAGCAAAATTCAGGACAGTAAAGGCATCCACCGGAATAGCTCCAGTGTAAATATTTTTAACATTTACCACTACAACTTGAAGTATGGATATTATGACAAAGTGAAATGCCACAAAGAAGAACAATAGATTGGAAAATTCCCTTTTTCCTCTTGTAGTTAGTGGGTGTTTATGAATTGTTTTTCACCCCAAATGGCAATGTCCAGGACTCTAACCTTCCACTGGGAGGGCTGTGCCCTGCAATAAACTGTTCTACATCCAATGTTTTCAAGTTCAATTTCCTTTCACCATAATCAATTCCACAAAAGTCTGACATTTTTTCAGACCTAGATCTACATCTTACCCTCTATCACTGGTATAAGCAAACAAAACAGAATTTTCAGTGAACTGTGCTGCTTTTCACACCACACAGGGGAAGCATGAGACTGGATGTAGGTGTCACAGAAGAAATGGTGGAATCCTATATTACCATGTGATGTACAACAGAAAAAAAGCAGGAGAAATAAAAAAGGCACCATAAAATACACCCATGTATTTTGCCTTGACTTCACCAAAATTGTCAGAAACACAGATCTGCTGTAAAAATACACTGCACTGTGTTCTTTTGAACAGCAAAAGCATATTTCATGAAGTGCTATTTAAAGCACTGGATTAAATCCCCATATCAAGGGGTTCCTTTTCTAGAGGAAGGCATTGCATAAATCCCTAATTTCATACTACAGAAAAGCTCAACCTGAATCCATTATATACTGTCTCTCACTAACTACACACCTAAACATGGGAATGGGATTAGGAATTCTGGATGTGAATTTCTGTATTGAGATGGAAGAAACAAAGAGAAATAATGCTGTCATAATAGAGCATCACTATGTCTACAAATTCTTAAATTTATAGATGTAAAGATAATCTAAAGCACCATGACACAGGAGTTTAGAAATTTGTAGACATAGTGAAAAATAAAATCTCATGTATTACAAGTATTTAATGACTATATATTATATAATACTCTGACACATTTAAAAATTTTACAGTTTACAGAGAGTTTAAAAATAAATATACATTTTCTTGGCTAAATTAATCTACAGATTACAGTCAAAACAGAGTAAAGCATTTAAAATTTGCTAATTAAATATAATAAAAGGAGATAAATATAATTATTTTATAAAGCAGCCTTTCATCTTTTATATCTATGAAAGCTTTTCTATATAAAATGTGTATATATATAGAGATATCTATATGTAATAAATAAAAAACTTTCAGAAATAGCTTATTAATTGTAGTGTTAGGAATTTGTAAATTGTGTTTCCTTGGTAAAAATACTGGAATGAATGTTTTAAATTAAGGAAATGTGGCCTTTTTGAGTCCTTGCATCCCACTTAAATCTATATTTGTTATCTTGTCAGAACAGAAATTATAGTGTGGTGGCATAGATTGTATCTTACTGGATTAAGAGACCACATGAAATTATATAGTCTGCAGTAAATATATATATATTTGTGTGTGTGTGTGTGTAGGAAAATTGGAATTGTAGTGGTCAGAGCAGCCCATGTTTTTTTCTGTATTTATTTCTTTTAGGAGGACAGATACCAAAGTCCCCAAAGCACCTGGCATATAAAGTTACTAGTACTGCTAAGCTTGCTCTCCAGCAGGAAGCACTACACACTTCCCCAAAGCATGTGACTGATGAGCAAAATTTGTTTCAAATTCAATATTTCTGAGACCCAGACCCAGGGCACTGTGTTCTCAACATGAAGTTAAAACAACAGCAATGCTGTGCTTGCAGGGGATGTGCCACTGCTCTGCATTCTCTCTCCCAATGTCTCTTTCCCTGTTTTAAATTTCAAGGATTTCTCTCTTTCCCCCACCACTTCATTTCCAAATATACCAGTGCAGTATTTCATACACACACAATGCTCTCTTCTCTCCCATTTCCTTTCAGCCAAGCTGATAAAACCATATTAACACCAGGAGGAGCCTGTGCCCTCCACTCTGGAGAGGGGTTTATTCTGGATTTGCTGCTCTCCCATCTCCCTCCATTGCACCCAGTCAGGTAAGAACATTGGCAAACCAAATTGCTAACTGTCTACAAAACACACGCAGATTGATCTTATGCTAAGACCCAGATATTGTTCAATCCCTGTAAGGAAATGCTTTATTTACCATTATGATCAGCAGAATTGCTATTGAAATATATATTATATATATATATATATATAAAATATACATAACACGATAACAATTTTTCCCTGTGCAATGTAGCAGATTAGACTGCACAAACCAATTGCCCCTGAACCAAGAATGACATAGCCAGTATTCAGTGTTTGGTTTGAACTGTGTTCTAAACTGTTTGCTTTTAAAAGGCAGACCACCAAGTGGAGAACTATAGTCTTCTAAAAATAAAAGCCCTTTCACTATGTATAAAAGTTTCCTGTAGGGTATTGTCTACAGTTTTATTGTAGTAGAGGAATAGAAAGAACAACTACAGTGATATCATACAGTGTCAAATAAATAAAATTGAAAATTATTCTGTTTCAGTTTTGTATGACTCAATTCAAAACCATCACCTAACTAGGTAAATGTGTCAGGGCTATAGTTTGGGAACAAATGCTCACATTCCTGGGACACCACTGAAGACAAAGAATTTGCTTTGGAATATGAAGAAATAAATTAAGACTGGTCTTTTGTAGTGCAGCAAAGGCAGCCTCAGTCTAACAGGGCTCTGCAGTTCAGCTGCCAAACTGTGGCTGAACCACTGCTCCCAGCCATGGACACTGCATGATTATAAGGACACCAGCCAAGCCTTTCTTCTTTCTATTTCTTTCATTTTTTTTTTTCTTTTTCCCCTAATGGAACTTTTCACTAAACTGTGTCTGAACTAAGGATCATTCTGGTATAACTTTTGAGCCAAAGTTAACAACCCTCACAAAAGCAGAAATTCATGTCTGAAAGTGTGGCTACTTTCTGGCCAGAAAGATCCATGGACTGAAAGTCATCCCTGTGACATCAACTCTTCATTCCAAAAAAAAAAAAAACCACCCAGAAAAGAATAAAGTCGTCAGCAGGTCCACACCACAGTCTCACGAAATTCATAAGGTAAGGTATACAGGAAAGGTATTACCATACACCCACAATTTTTAGTTTCATTTACAAAGAAACAAAAGTTAAAGAGCTGATTGAGTTTCTGCTCTTTGGTACTTCAGGGTTCAGGGAGTTGGATTTTTTTTTAGTTCTGTCTTGATGGCGGCCTTTAATGCAAAAGAGACTGTACAGGTCAGCGGCTCATTGGGCAGGGTGTGCTGCCAAAGGCAAACGTCAGTGGGGAATGAGATGATAGGCAGGGAGAAGGGATAGGAAGGTATAATTCTAGAAACTGCCTTCCAGAAACACAGCTCTTGGAGGATTTTGCCACCAGAGTCCAGGGAACCCTCCAGAGAAATAACACTTCCCCAGGTGCTTATTAAGGTCTCACCAGATATCATCCATGTCTGCATGTATTCTAAACTCCCAAAGACAATAAGCTTAGCTTCTGCTGCTCTGTCTGCTCACAAATGCTACCTTATCTGGAGAACCTAAGAGAAAACGAAACCCGAGAGAGAGAAATACAAAATGTAGCACATTGCCACCATCAGGTACTCTCAAAAAGACAAACTGAACCCAGTGTCCACAACCAGAAGAGAAAAGCTGTATTTAGGCTACTAAATAATCTGAAAGAATAGATTTGATTTCCAAAACCTTTCATAACAGAAGTCCCAGATAAAGAAAGCAGTAATGAGTTCATCAAGCTCCAGTGCTTCAGAATACTGAGAGCACCAGTTTTACTTTCTGAGCCAGTACCTTAAGGTGAGACACACAGTTGTATTGGAATTGTTCTCTAAACCACCTCCAGTTGAAGTTATTTCATCTGCTTCTTGGTATCCCTAAACACAGTTCACAGTACTTTAAAAATTGCCAGAACAAAAGGTGGTTTAGTTTTTATATTCTACAGAAGGCCGTTAGGACTACCACATCTGTTCATGCTTCTGTAGTAAATCAACAGAAAACATTTTTCTTCTCTTTCAACCATTTTAATGTTTTCTAACTTTGTTTATGTCACACAATTTCTCATGACTTATTTAATTCTTAGCAATTTTTCTTGTATTACTAATAATTTGAGATGAGTTGTATGAAATTTTTTTCTACAAATTAGCAAATGATGAGCACCTTGAACTCCTGGCAAGCTGCTTGCAGCACAAGTCAATAGGCAGCATGCCAAGAGAGTATTAAAACACAACTACTTCTAGAGTTCCAGGCTTCTTCCCTTTTACAAGGTTGCTTATATTTCCAACTTGTTTAGTGATATGTGGATTTATGACCAGAGAGACTGTTCTAACTAAATCTGCAAATAATGAAGACTTTTTGTGGAAAAGCAGAAAGAAACACCCAGTAGAATATACAAAGTCAGAAAAGATGAAGTGAGAGTAAAAACAATCTTTGTCTTTCCTTGTGTGATCTGAAATAACAGTTTGCGTCACAGAAGAATTACTCACACATTTGGATAACGGACTCAATCCATACTCATGAACTTAATTTGGTCTACTAGTGAGTGTCCTAATAATGTTGAATGTAAATATTCAAATGCAGAACTCAAAGACCAGATGGCAAATTTTGTCAGGATTCATCACAGTTTGATTAGTATGAGAGTCTTTTATAGATTTTTTGGTTTTCACCCTAAAAAAGTTCATGTATCAGTAGCAAAGACTGAGTTTTCATACAGAATACTGTTCTAAGCAGAAGACACAATTTAACAATGACCATGTCTGATTGCACTTATTTAAATGCTGGTGCTGCTACTAGCATCAGTGCTTTGAAAACATTGCCTTTTCAGCAATACTGCAACCAACGGCCCCCATTAAACTAAAGCTGATATACAAAACCCAAGATTTGTTTGTAAAAAAAATCTGAGCACCCTCATACCTAGTTAAAGTCAAGGACAAGCAAAACTAGATGTTATGGACTATTTCTAAACCGGTGACAATATCTGTAGGCTCCCAGAAACAGAAAACCCTTTGCCATGCTGGTTAAAATCTCAGTGCTGTACTCTCTGGCCTCAGGGTGGGAGCACCCAGGGAAGGAGGGAAGCTGCTGCCTTTGCTCCCAAGGCCAGCCCCAAGGGATGCTTGTGCATCAAACAATCCAATAAGGGACAGGCTAAGAGCAGCCAGGCATCAGGAGGACTGGAAAATAAATGGTATTTGGGCATTTTTCCTGCATTAACTAAGAAAAAGATGCATTATTTATAGTCTGTACATGGCTACAGGTTTACAACTCTGTTAAAAAAATAAAAGCCCAGTTTAATAGGTTTTTGAATCTCATATTAAGCAATTGGTACTATTGATACACCATCAGTAAATCAGAAAACCTGCTCCTGAGCACCACTGAATTCAAAATTCAGCAGTCTGCTGCTTGGGGGCATAAAAATACTGCACTTTTGGGCAGGCAGAGGATATAATTGTAATTTACCTTTGAACTGAAACAAATGGTGAGTAATGGGAGGAAGCAATTTAGAAGAGGATGAAATCCTCACACAGTAGGTCTATGTGAATTTTCATGAATGCTGATCATGATTTTATGATTATAAATCATTGCAAAGTTTAACACTCCTACAGCAAAATGAGAAAATACATTCTAAATTATATTTCAGTGAGTTTTTACAAAATATCTAAAATTCTATGTTCCTTTCACCACTTTGAAGAATTTCAATGAGCTTTAGAAGCTGAATACAACTGGACATTATGCACGCTTACTTCACTGGCAGACCTGAATGCCTTCTGATTTTAGCTAAAAATTTCCATCTATCAAGGAAGGATTCTTACTACTGAAAACACAGATGAAACTGTGTGACAAAATATTGTATACTAATTTCTTTCCCCAGGATTATTACACATATTTCAGACAGAATTAGTCTAGCCTTCTCACACAAATTATAAGTGAAAGCAAAACACAGCTGAATGACCAAAATTTCAGAAGCTCATTGGAAGTCTGACCAGTCTCCAAGTATGCAAAAACCTCTCAAATACAAAGTTAGACTATACCTTAAAATAAAAAAAAAATCCACAAAAGGATTTGAACTGTTTTCCCCCAAGTTATTTCTATATCAAATTGTAACTACACAGAGAAGTTGGCTGTTAGACAAGGAGAAGTTTCAAGACCACAATTATTGAAGATTTTTGAATTTTATCAGTGAAAAAAACCCATTGCATCAAAAGACTGCGTTCTGTTATACAATTTCTCACATACTGAAGAACAAGGTTACCTCCTGCTATATCTGCTGCCACATTAAAAAATGTCAAATTATCCAGGAAAAACAGAGACTAAGTAACTTAACTGAGGACAGTAACTCAGCCCACCATATTTTCATTAATATTTTCTCCTGGAGATCTTTCATCTGCATCTTTGCTCATATTACCTAATCTGGTTTTATATATAAAGAGGGTTTTTTATTTATTTGGCAAGAGATTATGTCAACAGCCATTTGGAAGTAGCCAAGATAATACAGTACCACCAACCCCTGAGCCCTGGCAGGACTTCCAACCTCAACAGCAAGAGAAGTACTTTTCAGTATCTTCAGGTTAAGTTAAAAAGATAAACACCACAGAGTAAGCCTAAGTCATACAAATATGAAAATCCCTCTTTGTCACTCTTCTCAAGCACAGGGTAATATCACTGAACAAATAGCAGGAAACCAATGGAGAATTCCCTTCAAAATCTCAGGGTATATGGTGGCAGAACTAAGAATTACAATTTCAGTTCCCTTCTTGGAACAACACAAACACATTTATTAATTAATAACAATCAGGTATTTTTGGTAGTTTGGAACTTGAAAATATGTATTTTGTTTCTTTATTCAATTTCTGTTACATTAATTTCATAATCTCGTCTTTTATTTTACCTGCTTAAAAAAAAAAATTCAGCACTAACCACGCATGGAAAGAAACACCCAGCTGGGCCATTTAGCTGTGTAGTACACAAGTTATTTTCATTTTCTCCTAGTAAGCATCATGTACTAACTTATGTGCAACACTTCACCCACTAATATCAAGACACGTTGCTAATTTATTACTAAAGATCAGCTTCTTTTTCATTAAATTGCATTTATCTGTGTTACAATCCACTCAGAACTAAACTCAGAGCTGAATTCAGGTAAATCCATAGAGAAATTCTGTGAGATAAAGGCCAAAATGCAGTTCACAGTTCACCTATTTTTGAGTTGTAGGCAAAAAATTCAGCAAGGTCAAACAATGAAGCACTGTCAGAGGGGATTTGTTCCTAATACACCCAGTACAACAGTTCTGAAGATTTTACCTTGGTTTTCTTTCAGAAGTGATATTTTAATTTATTTTTTTTTTAAAGCAGACAGTGAGTATGATGAGATACACGCTGCTCACAGTACAGGATTTCATAGCCTACTGAACAGGCAAGGACATAAACAGATACCTAAAGTTTAGAAAGTGCACAAGTTTCTCACAGAACTGGAGACAAAGGCCCTGCAAGTTTAATCTTTTTTGTATCATAGCATAATTGTGTAGCTTCAGTCAGCTCTCTATTTCTCCATGGCCCATATCCATTGCAGATAAATAATAATCCCCACTTAATCTCAAAACCAGGTTATTAATTAGTTGCTATCAGCAAAGTTCATTGCAAATATTACATGCTAAAAATGCTACTGTTTCCCTTTCCACAAGCTCAGGTGATGTCCCACTGAACAAACATACAAAATTTCAGGGTTGTATTATAAGACAAAATGAGAGGGCAAAACTACCCTCTTAGAAAAATGGTATCTAGTTTAGAATGGATGACAAGAGGGGAACATGAGATGTGCACAAGATTGTGTGAAAAATTCCATCTCCCCACGCTAATTCTTCCAATCCAGATGTACATTTACACACCTAACTATACACAGATTTGCAGTTATTAATATGAGATCTTGAGATGAGGTAAGAAAAGTCAAAACCACTTCAGCAAAGATTCAAAATCTATCTATAATTCATATATTTTTGGAGAATATTTGTTTTCATAACTGCATGACTTCAGGGGAGATTGCAAGCTGTCTTTTTTTCCCCAGTTTCCAGGGGTTTTTCATTTGGTAGCATCTCATTTGTATTATTTATTACAGAAGTCACACACTTTCCATCTGGATACTACTACGGAAAATCAAGATCCCTCAAAATACTGTCAGAGTGCACACAGACAAAAGTAGCTTTCTATTTAAGAATATGGGGACTTTTAAAGGGAGGGAAGAAAGGTCTGTGTGTAAAACAAACAAATATCAAAACCCCAATCAATTATTCCTGTATGTAAATTGAAGTAAAGAAGCTGGAAGAGGAAAAAAAATACAAGTAGTAGACAAAGCTTTGTGTTCCCCATTTCAAAGTAAGCAAATAAAGGACTTCTTTTTTCTCTTCCCTTCCTCAGCTCTGACCAGTATGGTTCAAGTTTGTGCTTCCCACATATTTAAGTTACAGTCTTGACATTTTGCTGGTTTTGATGTATGTAGAACTGGAAACACAAATTTGGAGCATAAAATGGCCCATCCTTCAACCTCATCAGCACTTTTTGTCCCCCTTCATGTCCACACTGGCACTGGTTTTTTGTTAGTCTGAAGCATAAACTTGCATGGACATCCACTGCACGTGTAAAGCATTTTATGTATAGCCAGGAATTTATACCTTCCCCCCAAACAGATTTCTACATGTCCTTGGTTTGGGTGCTGAAACATATATTCTTCTGAATTTACTAATGAGCTGCTATTCCACTCAAGGAAGGACAAAAGGAAAAATTCTCACTTCATGCACACCAAAAGCCTCCCACAATGATTGCCATTACAAGTAGCTGATATGCAGAGGCTGCACCCTGCTCGCTCTGCTGAACCCGCTGTGGCGGCGCAGGGAGAGGGGTGGATGGCAAGGATTTCCTCCCTGCTGCCCCTCCAAGGGAAGGCACAGAGCCCGGGCCAGGGGGAGCAGCAGCGGCCCCGGGCCAGGGGGAGCAGCAGCGGCCCCGGGCCAGGGGGAGCAGCAGCGGCCCCGGGCCAGGGGGAGCAGCAGCGGCCCCGGGCCAGGGGGAGCAGCAGCGGCCCCGGGCCAGGGGGAGCAGCAGCGGCCCCCGGCCAGGGGGAGCAGCAGCGGCCCCCGGCCAGGGGGAGCAGCAGCGGCCCCCGGCCAGGGGGAGCAGCAGCGGCCCCCGGCCAGGGGGAGCAGCAGCGGCCCCCGGCCAGGGGGAGCAGCAGCGGCCCCCGGCCAGGGGGAGCAGCAGCGGCCCCCGGCCAGGGGGAGCGGCCCCGGGCTGGCACCGGGCACGCTCCCGCTGCCAGATGGCTCCGAGGGAGCAGCCACGGCTCCTCTCTGCAGCCCTGGCAGGGCCAGCGCCGAGCTGCCCCAGCAGCACTGACCACTCAGACCTGTGGGTATTTTTGTAAATTGCTGTGATGTAATCAGGAACCCCTTAGCTTACAGTCAGTAAAGGCAGAACCTTAAATATCTGTTATTTCTATATGCAATCCTTTAGCTTGGGTACAATGCACAATTCAGACTATATTACTTCAAGGCAAAATGTAAAAATTAGTAGCATAAAGAAGTGGAGCAGCTGATGTACATTTTGGCTTAGCTGTTGGATCACAAAATGGAAAATAAATTCTGATTATCAGAAATCTTTTCTTTGCCCTGAAATGAAATGGCTGTTTTAAAATTATTTTCCTACACTTATTCTGTAAATTGCATCAATTTGGAATTGAAAAGGTAATCTTTAATTTTAAAATCAAAATGTTTGAAAACTAGTGTAGGAAAATGTCAGTATTTGTTTTCTTTCTCATTGCAGCTGTAAAGGCTTGTCAAGCTCAGCCAGCAGTGAGAAGTAGAGAATTTAATCCCATTCAAATAGCATTCTTTGAAAAATTCTTGTTGATAAACAAATTTATTGCACTAATAGAGTCTTAAAATCTCAAAGTCAGTATTTTCAGGTGATCTAAAATAGGAATAAGCATTGTCTGGAATACCTATCAGAAACAGGATGGATGTTAGTGTCTCCAACACAACATAAATTTAAAAGAACCACAGAGACAGTTACCTGAGATCATAGGGCATGATTGCATTCCAGGGGTCTGAGCATAAACCATCATTCTCTCTCCATCATCTGCACTGGCCCACAAGGTCTACCAAAACTGAGAGCAAGCATCTAAATCAGTCTCAACTCTCTGGCACTTCAGCACAAAAATGGCACAGAACTGTCACTTGGAGACCTGAATGCAGCCCTAACACAAACACACAGAGAAACCAAAATAACACATCAGTGGAAACGGTGGCTGATCAAAATCTCTGCAGAGGAAGGCAGCAACTGAGGGGAGCAAAGAAAGGGAGCACTGGGCAAGAGGCAGTCACAGGCTGGAGAGAAAATGTCCATGGCACAGGCTGGAGATGTGTTTGCACAGCTCACAGAGACTCTGCTGCTCCTGGGGCCACCTGGGTGTCACCCCCTGCACCCTGCCAGTGAGGGGATGTAAAATGATATTCCTTGGAAGTCATCTGTGCTGCTAGGAAAACTGAGCTTGAAAGTGCCTCACTTAAAATGAAATCTAACCTGGAAGAGATGATGGCTACAACATGAAATGGTTTAGGGTTCATTTCTGAACTCCTTATAACTGAATTTATGTGTGTGTGAGCTTCAAGGGCTTTTAAAAAATGGAGATGTGGAACTGTACAAACTTCATGCTATAACTGCATATGTGGCACATTCTATGGCATTTAAGGCTCATTAAATTCTGAATCTTGTGTCATCTGCCCTTGGCTTAAAATAGTTTTGTGTGAGCCTTTTGTCTCTAACTTCCTCTTTAACAGAAGTTGTTTCTGTCAGTCTCTTAGCTCCCTTTATTTTCTTTACCACATCAGTTCAACAGCAATACTACAGGGTCAGATTACAGTTCTAATCCTCCAAGTTTAGTCCCTTCATGTTTACTGAGAGGAAAGCAAAAATAACTGAATGATTTGCAGAAACCCTCTATGACCAAGTAATAATTAAAATAATTTCAGAACATCCTTTTTTAAAAAAATATTTTTCCCAATTAAATTTAAAGTAATTTTTTCAATGCCGGTTCTTGTTTTCTGATACATTTAAAGCTCTATCAGTAACAGAAATATTTTCTATAAAAAGTCTAGGAACTGCAGGAAAGAACTGTTTTAACAAGTTCAGAAGAAACTACCAAGATGATCAGAGGGATGGGGCATCCCTCCTACAAGTAAAAGCTCAGCAAATTAGCATTGTTCAATCTGGAAAAGAGAAGTTTTGGGGTGACCCTACTGCAGCTTTCCAGTACCTGAAGGGAATAGGACAGGAAAGATGGAGTGGGACTTTTTAACAAGAGAATGGAGTGGCAGGACAAACTGAAATGACTTCCCACTCAGAGAGGAGGTTTGGATTAGGTGTTAGGTAGAAACCCCTCCCTGTGAGGGTGGGGAGGCCCTGGCACAGGTTTCCCAGAGAAGCTGTGGCTGCCCCATCACTGGAAGTGTCCAAGGCCAGGTTGGACAGGGCTCTGAGCAACCTGGTCTAGTGGAAGGCGTCCCTGCCCATGGCAGAGGGTCTGGAACTGGATGATTTTGGGATCCCTTCCAACAAAAGCCATGCTATAATTCTGTGATTTAGGTTTTTTCTATGCACCGGTTCTTTAACATCACTAAAGAACTGACAGAACAGAATCTGATATATCTCAAGTTGCTCTGACATGAAATGTTTCTTTTTATAAATCAAGAGACTCATCACAATAGCAATATTACATTGCCAAAGAAGTTTCCATTTAATTTAAAGCATGATCAAAATTCAGACACTTAGTGAAATCAAGAAATATCACACCACTGCTGTCTGCTTTCAATAGCTGTTTGAAGTTATTGGGAGGGAAAAAAAGAAACTGTCTTATTACAGGTTGGCAGTACAGTTTTTATGACAAATTTCTTCCCTGCTGTAAAGACTTTATGACTGAAAAGGTACAATGCTTTATAAAATGAAGCATCTTTTTCCATGATAATAACTGTTAAGTTTTTCTTCAGTGCTCATATGCCTCCAGCTTATTTTGTAATGATATAACACCTGCAATGGATTAAATTTGCACTGTAACTGTAGCAGAGAGCGTAAGAAATGTCACTTCTCATTAGCCTGCATATAAATCTGCCTTTTTTGGTAAGCAGTATAAAAGAAAGACCACTGAACCGCTAGAAACTCAAAGCATATGTTGTTCATGCAAAAAGGACACTCAGCAATATGAGCCTTTTCCATGCTGTTCTCTTCAGGACTGGAAGAATGTTTTTGGAAAGAAAAGGAAATGCACAGAAATGCATCACCATCAAGTTGTAGTAGATTTTTATAATTGCTTGCTGACACAGCTGAATAGTTGTAAAATATCAGAGAGTAAATGAGTTGATAATGTAAAGCAGTAATTAGGATTTTGTGCATGCTTATGCTATTTACATATTTTAATGCTTTGATATTAACATGTCAACTTTAATAGTATGTAAATTAATTCCCGTGTGTGAGATTTATTCTCCTCAGCATTGGACATGTATTCATTGACAGCAACTGTAAATTTCCTTTCTTATTTGTCTTTTTAGAAAGACTTTCCAGGATCTTGTACAAATTTTTTTCTCTGCAAAGCCCTGCCCAGCTCTAATAGACAGAACAACCCCAGTTCTACATATGCTATACAAATACAGTGCTATACAAATACATACACACAACCTCTTTGTGCCTGAAGTTCCACAACAATGTAAATAAAAACAGATTATTCAACTCCATGGCTGTCTCTGCCTGTCTCTAGGTAGTGCTGATGCTCACTAACAATCTGATACAACACTGTTAAGCTGAGAAGTGTGAAAACACATCAAAACAGTGATGCCTCAAAAGACAATGGCACATCCCAAAGGTATTTTAGAAGATTCAGGAGTAAACATAAACATGCCTTTCAAATTTTTTTCCACATTTCATTGTGTTCTTGATCAATCTTCTTTTTCTGTTGAGTACATTTCTGGAAAGTTTTCAGCCTTCAGATGAACAACATATTTAATTAAAAGCAAGCAGTTGGAAAACATAAGTATGGTGTGATTAAGAAAAAAGTACAGTCTACCATCAGTTAATGCTTTACAGTGCACTGCAATTTAGTTCTGGGTGTACTGCAGAACCTGCATAATACAGCCAGAGTTGCCTGGCAACAAACAGGAACTATATCAGAAAGGAGCAAAGGTGTGAATGAATAAACAGAAGTGACAGGGACATGTGAAAATGCTCAGCAAAACCATGTTCAGTGCTAGAATGTCTAACCAGGCTTTCACAACATTTCAAGGGGAACATTGAATCAAATCCTCCTCACCATTAAAGTAAGATTCATGCACATACTGGATCTGACAAAACAAGTAGAATATAAAATATGGAGAAAAGGCAAATTAAAGAATATTTTGTCATCAGTTTAGATACTGAGTACATCCACAGATTAAATACCTAACACTAAGCTGATTAGATGAGGTAGAATTGATCAAAACTCCTGTCTCAATTCTAGATGCTCATCAGGCATCCATTTTGGGGCTAAATTCCTGGAAACCCAAGCACTCACACACTGAATCTGAAAAACCATTGATGATTATTTGCACTTCTTTCCATTCAGGAACTCCTAGGCTGACACACTGAACTGTTTTGCTACCTTGTAATTTATTTACTTGCAAGATTCTTTGGTTATAACCAACAGCCATGCAAGGTTCACAATACACACCTGCACTTTACACTGAAAAGTTAGTACCATGCAGAAGTATTTTAGCCATTCAATATTTTATTGTGAAAGCAACCCCACTTTAATGTGAACACATAATTGAAAGAGAACAGATCGTTAGATATGAGAAAATCCTGAAGATCCAAACAATATTGATATCTCTGATGAGTATTTTGAAAAGGAACAGATTTCATACTGAAAAATTGCAAAATTATAGTTTGATATATTGAATATACATGTCCAAGCCCTTCACCTGACATATTTTAGAGAAGCTCCCATCATCCAGGAGAACCAAGCTACTTTATCACAACTAAGGGTCTTACTGTTTTTCACAAAGTGATGCTGAAATAGCCAGCTAAATCTGAGTCGACCTTTTTCTTCTCTATAGGTAAGACAGCGCGATCAAGCAGAGATTGATTAGTCAGAATTACATTGACGTAATGTTGGGGCACAAAGTTGCATGAGGTCATCTTCCTGAACAGATGGTCTAGAGATATTGGTTTTAACTAGCACATGGTTGAGTAAATAATGTTTAAGTTTTCTTTGAGAGCCTGGGGAGTGAACCAGATAGAGTTGAGTGAAATACCTGTGCCTCCTGCCCACATCATCTGCTACTCCCAGGGTTTTCATTTCCTGCACTGTTTGTGCTTTATCACACGGCTCAATGGTCAGGCAGTCTGTGCCCTTGGTTCAAAAAGCTTTTATTGGAACATTGAGAGAAATGTGCACTTAGTTCCAATTTGTCATTTCTTTAAAAACACAGGTTGTTCCTTACAGGCAAAATCAGACAATAGACATAAGAGTGTGGATGAATGGCATTTTTTCAGTCAGCATAAGCAATTTCATGTGTAGAAATAAATGACCTTAACATAGTAAAAAAATTACACGATCACTTGCATGAACAATTTTGTTTCTATTGAGATTGAATGCACGTGTGAGCACACAAATTTATTAATTCTTAAGTTTGTGCAACACACATGCCTAGCCATTTTTGTTTACAATCTCAAGGGGACTGGTCCTTTTATTGTATTATTTGTTTTCTATATAATTTTTTATAGGAAATTAACAGTGGTTGAAAATAAACCTCAGAAGATTTCTCTTATATTTTTTAATTCTTTAAAGAGGAACATCTCTTTAACCAAAGAGCTGCTAGATAACTAGTCAGCACTGTTATCTGACTCAATAATTAGTCAGATGTTATTGAGTTTTTCAATAACATCTGACTAGTGTATGTTCTATCACACTTGCTTTTCATTATAAAAATCCTGCAATTGTCATTGCGATAATTTCAAATGGTTATTTGATAATGAAAGATGGCATACAGCACAAGGCTCAAAACCAGGGTAATGATTTACAGACAAGTAAATGAATATGTACAATTAAGATAAGATTGACTAAATATTAGTTCCTATTTTGTTGCATTACATAACCTATTAGTATCTTAAAATGACCTTCAAATGCTAGTGATTCATGACTACAAATTATTGTTCTCAGAAAATACTAAAATAAAGTACAGAAGTATAAACAAAAATGCTATAGAAAAATTAAGCAAACAATAAGACATGCTTGGGCAAGCAATGATCTGATATGGTAACAATATTTGAAACAAACTGCCTGCATTACCTGTGTGAAAGGAGCACTCAGATGCATAGGTCAGCTGCTTATTCAGCTAACTCTCATTAAACATTTCCTGCTCCCTTCACCTTCTCTCTCTAAAACCTGTTGACTGCTAGCAGAGCCGCATTTCTGTTTTTCTGGTGTTTATAAAAAAGGCTAAAAAAAAGGCAATAAAAGAAAAAAACAGTAACATTGGCATTCTGATTTATTTCATTTAAACCAACCTTTGAGCCAAAGAAGAGAGCATTCTCATATTCCAAGAAAAGAAAAACATATACAAGCCTGGCAGCACTGCCTGTACAATTTCTTAAATTACAAATAGGTCTATCCCAAGGAATTCAAACCCTATTTTCCAGCTAGGCTTCTGTAAAGAAGCAAAAGGTGAAAAGGGGGAGGAGAAAGGGACGCAGACAATGTTTTATGTAAGAGTGAGAGAGGATTCAGCTGAAAAAAAAAAAAAAGAACAAAACCAAAAACCAAGCACTTCTAAATTTCATCCCATCTCCCTCACAACAGCTCAATATATCATGTTCTGTGCTGACTGAAGTTCATCACAGAAACATGCAGCTTCCCCCAATTTTGTCCAGAGGATTCAATAACAGGATAAACTTGTTGTTTTGCAATGGTATTTATGGAAAACTTGTGATCAAAAATTCACTTTAATAAACCCACTTCTACTACACATAAACTATGCAGTTTGTAATAACCCGCTTTCACTTGGGGCACCAGAAGCTGTAAGGTCATTACTAATATTATTGCAGACAAGTGTTTTTCTCATGTTTTATGACTGTAATGTCATTCCTATTTGACTTCACTGACACTACTCATGGCAGAATTGCTTATGACATAATTATGGAAATACAAAGCTTATTATTGCATAATAGCCTTACAAATCCCATGCATGCATCATTATGCAAATTCAAATAGTGGAGCAAATGTTGTTGATATCAATATGTCCATACAAGAATAAGCTAAACAAATGAAATATGGTCCAATTAGTAGTTTGGTGGGCAATCTTAAATAAAAGGAAATGCTCAAGGGAGGAAAGAATTCCTAAAAGTAATAGCAAAAATCTGACATTACTTCTCCTGAAGTTAAGATTTCTATTCAGCTGATCCCAAGACACTGTTATTCAAGAAATGATTGATGATATACATACCAAATTCTAAGTTCATTAAAGCTCATGTCAGATAATTTAATTTGACTGAGATTTAGGAACCTGAGCTTAGCTGGTTTTGTAGTTGCCCCAAAAGTTAACCAAGAGGAAAAGGGTGAAAGAGAACAAGAGAAAGACTTCCAGAGTCAACCATGCTGGAGATCGTTATGCTAAGGTGATGTTAATTACCTTCTGAAAGTATTTACTTCTCTCCCATGCCTACAGGCAGAACTTATAGCCTGGATAAATAATGAACTTCTAAAATGAGCTACAACCTAGATTCCAGCCTGTATGCTCCATCTACATAACAGAGCAACCTCCATATCCTATCCTAACTCCAATGGCCTGGCAGCTCCTTGCTCAGACTGGGCAAATCTGTGCCATATCCTCCATATGTCTTTATCTGGTAGAGAAATTTCATGTAGTTTTGGTGGACTATATTAACTCAAGCAAAAGTGGATTGGTAACTAAATTTAAACCTCTCTAGAAGGAAATTGAATTTTGAAATTGAGGAGAACCTCAATCCTTCCAGCTTCCTCCAGTCTGATGCCAATACCAGCAACAGATGCCCAGACCCTGGCAAGGGGCTGTATATTAACAGAAGAGCATGTGAAGGACAGCACAAAGGAATTCCAGCAACCCCAGCCAGTAGGCCAGCTTCATCAGGAGTCCAACTTAAATGATTATGCAAATACATGTGGTACAGGGACTAAAAAAGAGGAGCCAGAGACACACACACACACCTGCAGGGCAGGGATCTTACTGGCGTCCCAGAGCCAAGCACACCAAGCTGTGCAGTGCAGGTGACACTCTGGAGGGGAGGGATGCCAGCCAGGGGACTGAGAGGTGCACCTGGGAGACCCTCATGCAATTCAAGGCCAGGGTCCTGCACCTGGGATCAGGCAACAAGCCACAGGTACAGGCAGGGCAGAGAAAGGACTGGGAGGTGTTAGAGTACAAAAAGCTCAGCAGGACCTGGCAACATGTGTTTGCAGCCCAGAAATCATTACTTCTCTTTCTCTTGGCTGGCTGGCACAATTAAATTCCTTGTCTAGAAACCAGAGTTTGTCTTGTCCAAAATTGCATTGACACTAAAAAACTGCACCAGACTACGTTTTCTACAACCTGTTGTATCTGATAATTCCACCAACTAGAGCAATGCCAGTGCTGAAAGCCTGTAAGGGCTTATTCAGTATGTTTCCTACTCCCCTGCAAAGTAATTTAGATGATTCAGACAGCACTAGTGTTTCACCATTCTGAAGCCAGTGGTATTGCATTGGCTGCACAAATTTTGCATGAAATCTTGGCAGAGCTTTCTTGAAACATCCTCTAGAAGGTGACAAGGTTATTGGGTGTTATTTCTTGATTTTTTGTTCCATTTATTTCTTGCAATTATAGGAGATTACATTACATGCCTTCACAGTCTAATTCACATCTAGTCCGATTCTTTGATAGTGGTTTTCATTAGCCAAAAATACTTTAAAAAGACCCAGACATTTTATTTCTAGGAAAAAAAGGTTTTTCAGTGTCAGGTGAGCTTTTCTCTATACAGGGTAGCTTCATTTTAAATGAAGTTGACTGTAGAATATCAGTGATTGCTCCCTCTTCAGCCCTTTCATCTTGTACACAAATATTTAGGTATAACCTAGAAGGGACATGATGTCCATGTTTTTCTACCTATGGTTCCTTAACTGCTATTTGAAATATGGGGATGGGGGAAACACATCAAATAATAAAAAAAAATAACAAATAGAAGAAATTGCTACCTGATATCTGCTTCTTCTTACTGGCACTATATTTTCTCCTTCAAGTAGAAAACTAAATACTAAAAGTTTTCAAGCAAACCTATGTACAGTTGTTTACAGCATAATGGTGTAATATGCAGTGTCAGCTCTGCAGCTCAGCACTGACCTTTTTCCACTGCAGTCAGGACATGAAGGTGAAGACTATATTTAATATCTTTTCCTATTAATAAGCATTAAAGATGCTCAGATGCTGGTCTTTTTCTAGAAAGGATATAAACAGAAGGAAACTTTTCTTGTATTCTGTAGTTTAGGCTTCACTTCAGAGATGAACTAGACTGACATAAGACTGGTTGGAAAAAAGAAGGGTGCACTTGCAATGTACCTGAAATCACTCTATCTTTGATTGGAATAGTTGATACAATGTAAATATTGTCTTGAAGAAGCCTGCATATTAAGGGATTTTTTTTAATTTATATAAATTACATTGTGTGGCCTAAATCTTTTCCCTTTCTTTGTTTCCTGGCCAGATGTCTCCCTCACAAGTGAAATATATAATGAAACATGATACAATTAAGAGAAAGAAGAAAGCTTCCACCATCAGAGGAAAAAATAAAAACAATCAGAGCATGTTTCATTCTTACTGCTGTGACTGTAATGAGACACAAGTAAGCCCCAGTACCCCCACACCACTGGCACAACCCTTAACCCCTTCCTACTTATGGCTGCTTGCCAAAGTCCTTTCCCTTAAAAATGAAATGCTGGTCTGCCCTGGGCCTGACTTCTCAGGAGCAGACACATTAAAAATATTCCACTGCTGTTGCAAATAGTAATTCATTAACAATCCATCTGGAGGTTACTGTTATTATTGACATCCTTACTGTGTAAGTAAAAATTACATTAGCTATTCATGCAATTGCACCTTTATTTTCCAATGCAACATTTTTCCACGTGCATCCTGGTAGGATTATTCTCTTGGCTACAGTGTTCATCCCGTATTTGTGTCTCTTTTATGCAAGTCTAAACTGTTCTTGGTTAGGCATGTAAATGAGGAGAGGGTATTCTTTTTTAAAAATAAGTAAATTAAATGTGGTGACTTTGCCTGTCACAGCAAGCAGCCATAAACCTCAATTATGATACACTTAAGTTGAAAAATCTTTCTTGTCATGTCAGGGGAAGACCCCATAGATTTCAATAGAGGTAGAACATCACTCAGGGGGTTGTATCTCATAGCACAAGTAATTCTATGAATTTCTATAGTTATTTTTGATTCACTTCTATATGATTTACCTCTTCTATTATGATATATAAGGAAACAAAGTGGGGAGCTATATTCTTTTATCTTTCATAGCAAAATAGGACATTTTGAAAGTAATATACCATGCCCCTTAAAAGCTGTATTCTTAATTCTAGGTACATAAGTCATGTATGTTTTAATAAAATTAGTTTTACTAAAATTATTTACTAAAAATAGATTATTGGGAAAACTTAACATTTGTCCATGTAGAAAACAATGAACTGGACACTTTGCAATATTTTTTTTAAATGCTGAAATTATTTTAAAATGTTTTTTAATAAGTTTGTTTGCTGTTTTAATTATTGATCATGGATGGCTACTTTCTATTTTCTATTAAGAACATAAGTACACGTGTTTTTAATCTTGTATAGCATTTAGGATAAAAGGAAAGAATGATCCTTCACAATTAATAATTTTTATTTTGCCTTTGTTTCTGTAGGTGAAAAAAATATTTGTGCATATTATCACAAGTAACTGAAATCAGGAGACAAAATGAAGGAGGGAATATCTAAAGCTCTAATAAGTAGGGACACCTCTCTCTGACCTGTGTGAAATCCTGACATTCTCAGTGACTGAGACTGCCAGACTATAAAGTGAATAATTTTTTGTGAGAGAAAGGAAAATAAAGTCTTATCTGGAATATTATCTATAATACTGATCATGACCTTTGTTTAAAAAGTTGAGCTTCAGATGGAAAAGTGTCAGAAAGGGCATTAGACTGAGGAGGTGAATGGAGAGCATGAAGGAGGTTAATAAAGGAACTCATCTCGCTCACTCCAGCAAAATGAAGGCTGAGGGGAAGCTGATGGCTCTCTCTACATGTGAGGAAAGAAAATCATCACTGGGAGAAGAGCACTCAGTTAATGACCAATGGTGCCAAAGGACCAAATGCAAGCAAAGAGATTGTGAATAAATTCAAGCCAAAAATTAGAAAAGGGCTTTTCAATAATTCAAGCAGCGAGGAAGCCACTTGCAATGATGCTTTATTTTCTGCCCTATTCATCACACACAACCAGGAATCAGTCTGTTTGTTGGGTAAGGCCCTACACAAATAATGTAAGCTAAATCAAACGGCTCACCTCAAGAAAACCTTTTATAAACCAAGTCCTCCTACTCTTTGCAAATCAAGTTGCAAAACATTCAGGCAATTCTAGGATTTCACTAGATCAAACTCTTCCTCCTTGGCCTCTTTTCTGGGGAGCAGATATTTCCACCCACTGGCAGTTCTGCTGCCATGTGCAACAGGTGGAATAACCTCACCCTCCAGAAGCAATAAGATCCTTTTCAACACACACACATCCCAGCACTCCCAACTCACTTATGCTGCAGGAGGACTGCAAATCTACCTCTTCATAAAGTCAAGGAAGAGCCAGCAGAGTTCATTTGCACAGCACATCACAAACACAGCACCTTGCCAGGTGGGAACCACAACCTGACCGACACAACTTCACTCAAAAACATTTGCCATCATATCCCTGCTGAAGGATCTTTCCAGATTAATTACAACTTCAACCTGAAAAATTATATCTAAAAGAAGCTGACAAAGCAGGCAGTCCTTTTTGGATTTGGAGAGGTTTGAGTAGTGTAAACAGCAAGTCTTTCGCAGCCTCTCCTTTATCCTAGCACATTTCCATACATTTCTTTCTGTGTAAAATTGGATTATAACTTCCTTTGGCCTTTATCTCTGTTGATGGCCATTACTGTTGGTCATTTGTGATGAAAATCTGCAGGCGTGGAAGTCTGTAAACATATCAAAAACAGGGCAAAAGCTTGGGTATATATAATCAGGAGTCATAGGATAAACAGAGTATCTATATCTTCTCTTAATATTATCAGCAAAAACTCAGTCACACTGAAATCTGTTAGTCTATCAGAAAGTCTCCCAAAAGATACTACAGAAATTTCATCACTGCAAATTTGAAAGTGAACTTGGCTTGATGCAGTGAACGCTATTTTGGAAGGACATTGGCAAACTCCCTACAGTACACCTTTGCTCATAAACAGTGTAAGGTTAGTTGTCCTCCTGCAAAAATACCCTGAATTAGAACCAAAACCACCATTCCACACAGGAATGAACTCAGAATCTTTTGAAAAGGGACACCTGTATAGGAGAATGGTATCTCCTAGTCTCTTAGACAGAAAGCATTTGCAAGACCTTTGCAAAGATATGGGGGACCTTGTTTAAGTGAATTGAATACCTTTCAATACTTCAGATGAGTGTCCTAACTACCCCATGGCTCTCTCTTCTAATCCTTTAACAAAGTGAAAATGGAATGTTGAAATTTATTCCAGTGAAATACAGATTTACTTGCAGCTCAATGTTTTTTCTTTCTAACATCAAAGCTTGCACTTTCCAGCTGTACAGATTTTCTTTACAATGTTATATCAGGACGGTCTAGATTATTAAACACTGGCCACCTTCATCCCTCATCTCCTGCTACTAAAAAAAAAACTTGCATTTTAAATGTTAATTATGCATTTGCAGGCAGTCTAAATGACTCAGGGGACTTAAATCTGACTCTAGCTTTTCATCAGCAGGTCAGCAGTTCAGACCTGACTCAGATCAGCAGTGGCTGGAAGCTTCAACAATTCAACAGCTGTTTAGATGACCTACATGAAAGAATATAATATTATATTGTGTGCAGCTTCGGGTGGAAAAGAATTCCCATCTTAAAAGTCACGTTCAGAACTGACATTAATTGGGATCCATGCTATCAGACACTAAGAGGACAGTGGGCCTGAAAACTGAGCTCTCCTGTCTCTGCAATCTCCTCCACACTAAGGATGGAAAACTTTATGATGGAACCGAAGGTGATTTTTTTAAATTATTTTCATGGCTTCTCCTGTTCTTTCTCCAGATTCAACAGAGCAAGTGTATTCATTGGTCATGAACACACATAGTTTTAAAATTGGAAGTGAGCATTATAACAGGTTGCAGATAATTATTCTGTGCTTGATAACTGCCTTTTTGTGTGCACAGCGTGGGCACCAAGAAATCATCCTTATGAGACTTCTTCAGAAAAAAATACAAAACCAGAGATGCATCAGACTCAATACATTGAAACAGGTGAATCAACACTTCAATCTTCCCTATTCATAGGCTTTCTAGAAATTGGATTATAAATATATATATATATATGTTCACTGCCCCAGTATAACCTGTAGAGAGCTGTCAGAATGGAAAAGTGTTAGAACCCTTTTCTTGGGCTTATGAGGGAATTTCGACACTTCTGTGGATAAAACAAATTTACCATCCAGACATTTATTTACCAGTCCTAATAAAAGTAAGCAGCATTCCTTTGTATTAGAAATTCTGCCCTTGAGCAGTGTGAAAATCCAAAATACAACTCATGGATTTCTTCCACTCCCCGGGGGCAGGGAATCTTTCCATTGGTGTACAAATGGACAAGCTCACACCCCCACAAACTGCAGAGGCAGCCAAGGAGGGGACATCACTGGTAAGGCATAAAAGCCTTTTGCTCTGCTTTATCAATTCTCAGCTTGACAGACTCCTCTGACTTGTGCCAAGAGCTGAACAACCATAGATTCAGCATCAAGTCAATAATTCCTTCCAGAGATGTTCTCATCCCTGGTTTGTGTAGATCTTGTAACGTAGCTCAGAAATTCAGGATCTGCATTTATAACTTGGCCTCAGCAAATCACTATTATAAGTATAGTTTAATGTACAATATTCAGTCCTGGGTTTGTAAGACACCAGTCATGAGTCTATGCACTATTTCTGGGAAGAAGGAAACAGCCCAGCTGATGTGCATATGCATCCCTGGGGTTCATATAAACACAAGATTTCTATGCAGAATCCCATACTCAGGGGTCTCATATATATACAAAATATGCATTACCTGCAGCATTACCTCTTTTTCTGTAACTTGGCATATTGGACTGTCAAGTTTTGTGAAATAATTTTTAGAGTATTTAGACTAAAAAAAGTCAAAACAAATATGTTTTGCTTTGAAGCTGTTAGGTTTTATGTTTTCAAAATATCATAGGTGCATAACCTGATATAAGAATTAACTGTCAACAGAATTACTTTTAGTTCTACATTGGATGAGATGCATTCTTAATTCTTCTGCTGAAAATTATTAACTATATTTAAAGAGCTAATAAAACCAGTGTTGCCGCAAACATACTGGAGATAGTAATGTGCACATCAGTCCTTAATCTGAAGTGGACAAAACATTTAATGACCCACAAAATTTGTAATGAAAAAAAAAACTCCTAGTAATTACTGATTGAATACAATCCATCACATTTTCTCATGCATTTACCCTGTATATGGACAAGCTGGATGTTAGCAGACATCCCTCCTGAGTTCCTGTGGCTCTGATAAGAAACCACAGTAGCTTCCTATGAATAATTTTGCACTGCCACTCAGTATTTGAGCACAAGAACTACCTTTGTTTCTCTAAACCAGTTCATCTGTAAATCCTAGAGCCTAGTTCCCAATGATAATTTTTGAAGACCAGATTTTTCAGAACCTGGAGCAAATTAGGTCTTGGAGCTCTGCTACCTTCGTTGGGGAGGCAATTACCTTGTAGAAAGGGGAAGCAAAACACAGGCAACCAAACTGCCTCACCCTTTCTCATCAGAAGTGAAGATAGTGACAGTTAATCATCAGAGATTTTGTTCTCTTTAATTTCTTCTTTTCTAACAGGCTGACAGTGTGAGGTTACATTTAAATACACACAGATCTTGCCCATATATGCTTTCAAATCAGGGAGAAAATGGGGGAAGTGAATGAGAAACAGTTTTTACAAAAAAGAAAAGCAAGCACATCCATACTAAATAAAAAGAAAAATCCCATTTTCTTGCTGTTTGAGCCCTTCACTACTTTGTCTCCAGTTACAAAACCCTGTGACCAGAGAAAACTGGAAAATTATGTAGCTCTAGTGGATGTGCAGCCAGCTGGAGTTGGCAGAATGGAACACAAAATGGGGCTACACAGTGGGCAGTGGGCCAATGCAAGAGCACCCTCTCCTGAACAGCAGGAAATCCTCCCCAAGAAGCTCCTCAGTCACACACATAGTTCACAAAACATGTATTTTATCCCCAGGTATGGCACACCTGTCTCCAGGCAGTCATAAATGGTTAAGGCCCTGTCCCTTTGGCACTTCGCAAATTCAGAAAAAGAGAGGTCACACTTTCTGCCAGAAGTTGGAAAGGTTTTCCTTAGTTAAATTCACAGTTTAGCATCTACATTGGCATATCACACAAAATACAATGGTAACAGCAGATTATAAAAATGTTTACTAAATATGTAATTAACTTCAGGGTTGGAATTTTTGTGGCTGTTCTTAAATCTAGCAAACCTCAGCTGGCAAACAAATTGCATGCCTTAGAGCTTCTTCAGAGAAAAGCTGTTCAAGGTATGTTATTTTTAAACTCTGCAAGGCTCTCAGCTATTAGCAACAAAAATAACAGGAGTCAAAAAGTATCTTTCTATTATTGTCATGAGTTTAAAATGGAGGTTAATCAGAGGATTCACGGCCTAACAATTAACAAAAGCTATCCCATATTATGAGGAATGGAACATAAATAGAATCTAGCTGCCTCATAAAAACTAAATTTTACATAGAAACATTCAATGTGAAAGCTTGCCTTGACACTGGTTCTGAGAACCCCTGTATGACATAGAAAGAAAAGCAGCACTACAGAGGAAAATGGAGCTTTCCCTGCTATTTTAAACAGAAGAGGACCTGATTCTTCAGTGTGCTTTTTAAATCACTAGTACCACCACCCTGACACAGGTTTGGACCCTTTATCTGAATTTCTACATACTTAGGTTACACAAACTGCTCTCATTTTTATTCTTTTTTTCCCACCTGCTTTCCACTCTGTATCCAAGCCATCTTGCATAACAAATCAATAATCTTACTTCTAACTTAAATCACTTTTAATACATCTTCAAAACTGTTTGTTCTCCAAAAATCTGTAATGCCTTTATACCATACAAACCCTAGTAATTTTTGACAAACTGTCAGAAATATAAAAACTATGATCCTAATGTTTGATCCTTCCCAGCTTTGATCTCCCTAGCAGCTGCTTTTATGCTGACATTGTACCTGTGCAAAAGAATTAACAACAAAAATACTTTATACTACCTCATTGTTAGCAAAATTTAACATAGTTTTAAAAAAAATGAACAGTACTGGATATTGAACAACAGAAGCTATGCACCAAGCTAACACTGCAGTGAAACCTCTACAATCTCCTTTCCCCTAAAAAAATTTACCTAGACAGCAAATAAAATCTCACTCAGCTGCACCAGAACCAAGTGCACCAAGACTGGTCAAATCTCAGATGTAACTGTTTTTTTCTATGCTTCTTCTACTTTCATTTCTCTGCAACTTCTTCCATGTAGAAACTGGATAATACTATGTCCACAGCACATTCTATTGACCCTCAGAATCATCCCCTTGATTTGCATAAGTTTGCATTTATTCAAATTTTAGCATCATGTGTAAATTACTGATGGGAAGAAAAGGAGATTGAGCCAGTGCACAGGGAAAGATCAGAGGCAAGAGACACAGACCGAAAATTTCACTTAAAAAAATGCTTTTTAACTGTGAATATAAACAAAAAATCAAATTAATTTTCCAGACTGTAGATTCTTCTTTATTGGATCTATTCAAAGCTCAACTGGACACACCCCCCCCCCCAAGTACTTGCTTTGAGCAGGGGAGGTTGAATTTCCCAAGGCCCCTTTCAACTTAACTTCTCTCCAATTTTATGAGCATATGTTTCCATATTTCTATGAATAAGTTATTACAGCAGTTAATACAGCAAGTGCTATGATTATAGGAACTTGACATAGATGTAACATAAAAACAGCCTTAGTGAACACAAAAGAAGCATTAGGAGAACTTACTTGGAATTATGAAATGCGCTAGTTGAAGTTAATATTTAAATGCCACTTGGGAAAACTGCTCTAGCTTACAAAATACAGCTCTATTCTACAAAAGAAGTGCAAGAATAGCATATCTTCTATCATCAGATATCAGAATAATTCATCAGTCACACAAATCAGTATTTATATTTCCTAAATAGTGAAAATACAGCTCTGGACCTGAGCACCTCACTTGTACAGTGAGAATTTGCTTCTTACTGCTTTGAGAGAGAAATTTGCAGCACTTGCTGAATCCTTCTCCAGGATCATCTCAGTCACCTCCCCCAGGCTCCTACACCTCCCAAAAGAAATTCCCAAGCAGTGGCAGTCATTGCTCTTCATCTCCCCCCCTTAGACAGTCATCAGCCACCCAACACTAAAATATCTTCACTGTCTTGTGGATTTATTTGGCTGTGCTCAGACTGTTTGGTGCTGGAGACAATGTACTTTGTTTCCCTGTAAGATTGCCTTCTGGCAAACACTCCCTCTAAACTGCAGAGCATTCTTGCCTTCTCTTCCATCTCTTTTCTCCAGATTGACCTAAAATCCATAGAAGTGACAAGAAAAAGTTTTGCACAGAACACAGAGCTAATAGAGCAGGCTGATAAACTTTGATCATCCATTTAAATGGAGCACCAAGGAACAAAGGTATGGCTACTTCTCAAGACAAAGCAATTTTTCAAGAGTGAATTCCAAGCAGGTGGTAACTAAGCAACAGCTCACCTGTACAGGGACTTTGATCACTTGACAAAGCAGATCAGAGCAACACAAGGGAAAGAAGACTAGAGATTACAATGAAAAAAAGAGCCTTTTCTTGGCCTATCAGAGAGAAAGATGGAAAATAGCCTAAGAGATGCAGCAAAAAGGAGCCTGATGATTTGGAGAACAGAGCAGCTGAAGAAAGGAGCTCATGAACACTTTAGTAACCATACTTTATACTTTAAACAGCTTGTTTTATTTCAATAAAACTCTGTTCCCCCAAATATTTCTGTCATCACTGGGGGAAGCAACAAAGAACAGTGCTACTTCCTCACTCCAGGCTTGAAAAATACAGTTTTTTAGCTTTGGATGAGGCAGTACCCATATGAAAGAGACCTTGGCCAATGAGGAAGAAAAAGATGGACATACAGAACTTCAAGGGAGTTGCAGGGACAAAATAGCAGCAAAGCTGGGGAGAAAGCTGTTGAAGCCTAGGGTGAAATCTGCTTCAGGATCCAGTAACTAGGGGCACATACTGAGTTAACAGGGATGAAGAAAAAAATATTACAAAATTACATGTAGAAATTAATCAATACATAGGAGATGAAAGGTATATTGCAAAAATAACATCTACAGTATATCAAAAACAATGGAGATGGGCATTAAGGAACAAACAGATGGAAGGGGGAAAGAACAATCATTTTCAAACACCTCACAAATCCATTGATTGTAAAGTTCAATTTTATCTCTTGAGGCTGGCAATAAAATATCTCATCATTATTACTCCTCTATCTGCATATTGCAGAACTGTTCTGATGCTGCCTCCCATATGAATTAAAACTGCATTTGCCTTCAAAGGAAGCTGAAAATTTGTCATGAGGACAAGATTAGAGCCTGGATTTGTAAGTATTTATTTTTTGTTGGGAGCACCTGGACTGGCCTCAGACAGGAAATGAATGTGGGCAATAGTCAGACTGGTACTTTTTCTGAGGAACCTTGGTATCCTTTTCTAGTGCTTAAGGTCGCTCCACTCCTGAGGGAAAACAGGGAAGAACATTTTAATTAAAAATGAACAGCCACAAAACTTTATAAGCCACTTTTGCAATTTCATTATTCCAGCTAAAGAAGAAAGAATCTAAAATATTATTAACATCCCTTAAAATATTTATTAAGAGAGATTTAAATTAGCTGTCTGAGTCCAGCACTATTGTAATGATTCCATTTCTTTGGTATATCCAAGGTAAGGACTAAAATAATATTAAAATAACAGCAAGAGCATTGATGATGCAACTGACCATTAGAAGTTCTGATTAACAGTTTATTTTCCTTGATGATTGGTAATAATTAAAGTACAGAGTTTCTCCTTATTAAGTCCAGAGTCCACCCAAGATCCTGGGGATCCTGAGCTGCTGCTTTTACTCCATGAGTTAAGAACAGCTGCAAATAACAATGATACAGCATAAAATGTCTTGTGTGTGGTGAGTACAATTAAAGATTTTCTCTCTGCATTTGTTTGAAGACTGACAGCTCAGCTGACAGGGCAGCCAAGTTTATGCAGTTTTCTGTAAGCTCATTGACAGTTTTCCCTGTGAAACTCTTTCTGGCTCTCTTCATCAGGTAAAATCCTGAACCTTTGTCAGACAGCTCTTTCAAGAGCAAACAGGATGAGGAGTCCCACCATGAGCAGCTATGAAGTCTCATTAAAAAGTCTTTCACACTCTGTTGTCCTTGTTCTGTATTATAATGATGGTTTGCCATAAAGTGCAAAGAAATGTTATTCTAATGAACAGAGGAGAGGCACTGCAACAGTGAGGCATGATTAACGAGCTGAAGTCGTTCATGAAGTCATTTTACATGTCTGGCTGGTGACCTTTGAATTTGAAGAATTGCATGTAAAATATAATAGGAGAAATTATTTGCTTAGCATACAATGTATTCATGGTTTAAGAGGGATTTGGAATGGGTTATGGTGTGGGAGAAAAGGCAGTCCTGACACAAAGTGAGATTTCTTCCTCCTCTCTCCTTTTCAATCTTCAGATTTAAATGCAATTGAGGGCCTATTCTGTGCCATGAGCTCCCCCATGGCTATGAGCACCTGCCCATATGCCATCATCTGACAGAATTCCCTTCCTTTGGTAAAGCCAGGGAACCTAGAGAGCATGCAACAGTTGAGGGAGATTCTATCCCTGTTTGGAGTGCCAGATGACACACAAGAAAAACAAGAAAATTAGATTTTCTGTTTAGAAGGTCTCCGTCCTTTAGGTCTCTTCAGGGGGCCCATCTCTTTTCCAGCCTATGTGTCAGTGACCCACACACTCAGACCCAGCCAGCAGCCCCTTTCCCTCATGTGGGGTGGGGATGGTACAAGCTGTACTCATATATAATTACTAGAATTGCTTCCACTTTGTCCAGACTGTCCCAGTTTCACTAGGATACCTGGGAACCATAACCCTCATAAGTCCACACAAAGCCAATAAGAGCACGAACCTCCACTTGGCCACTTTCATACATCCCACATGGGATTTGCTTTTGTGGGACTGAACAGAGGATAGAGGCTTCAGGAGCCTTTGTTCAAAATCTTCTGTCTGACAATTCCTTCTTCTGGCCCTTCTTCTCAGCATGTGAGGTGCACCTACCAGCTATAGAAATCATAACGAGGTACAAGCTACACCCTGGTGAGGCTCCAAAGCATTCCTGACCAAGTAAGCAGCACCAGGAACACTCCTTTCACAGCAGAATGAAGGCACACCCATTTGTGCTAAGACCTGCAGGACTATTTCCTGTACATTTTTGAATATAAAGGAAATGACCAAAGCTGATAGCAGGCAGAACATGAAGGAGGCAATGAGAAAGGATCAATTAACTCCTTTGCTCAAAGTGTAATGATCAAAATGACAAATGATCAAAGGCAGCAAAGAGCACTACATGTGGCGCTGCAAGAATTCAGCTGCTCTCTTATACACTGCTGCTTCCAGAGCGAGGTAAAAACGGAAATTCTACCTGCTCCAGCATCTGCAAGAAGTAAGGAGAGGACAGAAGCTAAAAATACAGTTAACCTAGTTTGAAAGTTAAATACTGCTTTAATACTGTACATGGAGAGGAAGTAAGTGCCTTTGTTACTGTTTTCTGACTCTACTGCATTTTTACTCATAAATAAGAAAGAAAAGTTAATTGGACCACAACCTTGAGTACTCAGCAGAGAATTTTTCCTCTCATTCTGCCTGCCATCTTCCAGTTAAGTGAGCTCTATGCTTTTAAACTGTGCAAGCTTGCATTGCACAAGATGGTTTGGGCAAGGAATGAAAGGTATTTAGCACTTTTCATTCTCAAAATCAGAAAGAGTAACAAATAACAGGAAATTGAAAGGATTAAAAACAATCTCTCCATACTTTTTAGACTTTCACTCAGAAGAGACTGTTATAATATTGGCTTATTTGGCATGTACTTTCTTTCATGCCTCTTGCTATGTGTAAATGAATTAACAATTGCCCCCTTCCCTGCAAAAATAATGACAAATTCTTGCTATCAAACTCCCTTTAAAGTTTCCCACCTACTTTTGTTCAACTTTGCATTATAGAGCTTCCTTTGAACTACTGATTATATTATTACCACAGTATCATGGAAACCTTAACTGCTAGAAGACAAGTACAGCTAAATGAAGCACTTTTGTGTCCTCCTTCTCTGCAGTCTCAGCCTGTACTTTCTTTCCTTCTTTTGTCATGGAGTATTTGTAAGGTTAGATGGTGATGGTGAGCCAGCCCAGCAAACCTAGCTGTATCAAAATTAATTCTGTCCTATTTTGCCAGGATAATTTTAAAGCAATTTCTCCCCCTTTCTTGTCCATTGCTGCGCCAGCCATAAGGACATGAAGGAGGACAGGCACGAGCTGCAGGTCAGGGCAGGTTGGGAACACTTCCCAAAGCAGTGGAATTGACTTAAACTGACAAAGTTATGGTTCATCCACAACCTCTGACACAGTTGTAGCCACATCAGATATCCCAACATCAACCCAATAAATTATTCCATTAAAAACTAACAGGAGTGACATCTTCAGAAAGAAAACTTCAATTTTTTGATAATTCTGTATTTTCTGACAAGGGGAGTGACAGAGCAACCTTTTCCACAATTATCAATGGGAAGCATTTTCAATACACAGCATAGAGCTGCACAAATGTTTTAAGCCACTTACAGCTCCAGAGAGCCTGGACAGTGCTGTGAGAAGTAAAAACCACTTGTTTTTCAGAGAGTCCCTCTAGGGTTGCCAGGCTCTCTCAGCAGACTGAGCAATGCCACAGTACACTGAGGCAACATGATGAGCCCAAGGAGCTGGTATGACATTGAGAATTCACTTGTGGGACACTACATCAGGGATTGGTTTATTCTTCCCATGGTATGGAACAGTACAGTTTAAATTATCTAATGAGAGCAGTAGAAGAGCTAAGTAGGATTTGATATTTTGCCTAATGAGGTGTGCAAAAAATTGCTAATGGATTTAATCTGCATATATTTCTTCTAGCATACATACTCCCATGCACCCACACACACTCACTCTAAAACTCAATTGCTAATGATGAATTTCATTTGTTCCCCCACCTGAATTAAGACTATTTAATGAATGGTAATGTATAGTTAATTATCACATTGGTAACTTAGATCTAGTTTATATTGAGGCTGGCTGGGGAAAAGAGGCTCCTTTCACAGCTATACCAGGGCAGTATAGCAAGCACAATGTAAATGCAGACACTTGAAGAGGAGGCTTACAAAAACTGCATAAACTCTGCTGAGCAACTAAAGTTTCTACTTCCAAGGAAAGATAAATTTTCTAGCCGTGTAAAGCACCTTTAACATAATAGCTTTTTCACCAGGACTACAATATTAAGTATAATCAGAACAGAGCAACCCTTAGCAAATCTGGGAAAAAACATGTAAGCAATTCATTGTTACCAAGGATTCATTCTATTGCCAAGTCACTGAATTTTCCACAGAAGAGAGGGAAAATAAGAAATGCTTTCCTCAGAAAAGGAAATGCATGCAATGCATGGAATATTACATGTATTTTCCTTCTGGGGTGAAAAAAAGGAGTGGGAACACACCCAAAGTGCAATGCAGCTGTATGAGCACAAATCTGTTCATGGAATGGTGTGAAGCTATGCATTTCTGTCTCAAGTATCTCAAATCTCTTGCCACTGGTAATAGTACTGGATTTTCTTTTCAACTACAGCAAATCCTCCTGCACTGGACAATTATGCCATCATTCCAGTCAGTGTCTCTTATGTGTCTCCTTTCAGACAGAGTGGTTCCTAAACACAGGCTCTGAAGTACTGCATTACTAGATGCATTAAACATCTTGGTGTAGGATCACTGCTCCTGAACTGTGTTTTCAGGAGGTTTCTATTCACTAAAACAGTTACTGTGAAACTGTCTGTTTCTATGAGTAAAGGAGGAGCTGGAAACTAAGCAGTTCAAGAGGTGGGCAGCTGTAGAGAAGCTACTTTCAGAATGAATGTCCATGGCAGGGGGTGGACCTAAATGATATTTAAGGTCCCTTCCAAGCCAAGCCATTCTATGAATTCAGCCCATTCTTGACCAGTTAAATCCTAATTTAACTTCTGTAACTCCTTTTTGGTGAAAACCAATTTTCATTTTGATGGTTGTCAGCACATCTAGTACAAAGTATCTAGCAAGGTGTCTCTGGAGTGTTTGTTGAACAAAGGTTTCAAAGATGAGAGGAAGAAAGAAGAGATAAGAAATTAAAACAAGTGAGCATCAGTGAGCTGGTAGAGGTTTCAGCAAGGTTTGCCACAGCACTACCTCTGCATATCCTCTTGGAGCTAAGCCATAAAAACACAAGTACAGCAGAGAACAGATAGGTAGAAAATGGACAAAAACACAGCTAGAGATTTGAAACAGATGAATACAGCAACAGATTTCAAAATAAAATATTTTTGGACTTGCTGAATGCACCCATTCAATATAACTTACAAAGATTTGTATTTTTTAGTAACATACATCCCCAAATCACTTTCAGTGCCTACTGTTACCTGCATTCTGTCTTTACTTCTTCCCGATAAATTTATGTCAAATTTACTGAAATTTAATGCATAGCTTACTTATCAAGTAAAATACCTCAGAAATGCTTTATAATGACAAATAGCTACATTAACTATAATACCAGATCACAACACTTGTACCTGAGACTTATTCCCTGAACAACAGACTATTAGTATTCCCATGACTCAACACCATGCAATATTTTTATTTAAATGTAGCTTCTATAATCTAGTGTGCCTAAGAAAATTATTTTAGATAGCAACTGAAACAATAAGAGACAGACAGTGATAGACTGTGTCCAGAACCTATTACACCTCAACTGACAATAAGAACTTCTTTCCTGAGCCACCTATTATCTATTCAGGAGACTGAAATAACAGGACCATCTGGCTACTTGCAATAAAGGTGACAGTGCTCACCTCTGCTGTCCCTGCTCTGTGCAGACACGAGCATGGAGTTTGATATTCCAGATATGTCAGCCTGGTGAGGCTGAACAGTTGCAGTGCTCTTACTATACAGGAGCAGGGCACAGTTTATTCCTGCCTTTAACCAGCACATTTCAGGACTTTATTATGGAACAGCTTCATTGATGAAGGGCATTCAAATAACTAAAGGGCAAGAATTTCAAATGAAATATGAATGCAGAGTGATTCTGTGGACACTTATTTTGAAAGCATAAGTCACCTTCAGTGTTGGAATCACATAGAGGGAAGTTTCTTATTTTTGCAGAACAACTTGGTGTATTCCTGACATACTTTGCTGTGACATTTTTGACAGTGGTTTACATACACAAGGGTTTTTTTGGCAGAAGATTATATAAGCATAATAATTTATACTGATTCTTTGGTTTATATTTCAAGTGAAAAAGTAAGTAACACATGACAATTGATTTCTGGTTTCCATAGGCCAAGTCCATTTTTAGCAAACACACAGGATAATTTGGAATAGACCACATAGTAGTTTTGTCCCAGGCTGTAAAAGCAATTATTTCATAAGTGCTGTAAATAACATTGTTTGTTGTTTAAAAGAACTCAAATTGTTTACAAGACTTTTAGATAAAGTTCTTAGAAATAATATTTGCAAATACTTTGTGATCTGCAATATTAATATGGTTTTCTATATAATAAGGTAATGCAGATATGATAAATACATTCTAATTATGAGCTACATTTGTGAGCCTGCCAATTCCCACTGAAATCACAAGAATTAAATGACTCTAGAAGCATAAAACTCTGGATTCCAAATCATTAATTTTAAGTAGTTAGAAAAGGGGCCAAGGCATAAATGATAATGGGCTGAAGGGTTAGCGTGAAGAATTCTTTTAAAAGGTATTTTATGTTCTTTTAATTTCATGTATTAAATGCCTCTTCAGGAGGTTTGGGAGTTTAGCTGCACCAACTGGTTTTCCTTGAATTAGAAGAGAATCCTCTCATGGCAGCAGCAATGTAAATCCAAAGGAAGAGATGAGGAGATACCTTGCTTTTAATTCTTTGAGTAAGCCGCTGTCATGATAAATTATAGGAAAGAAACCCTGGAGCTGTGTCTTTTCTTCTTTTTTTTCAACACCTAAGAACTTCAGAAAGAAGCCAACTAGGTCATAGCTAGCCACAACACAGTATATCAGTGTTAGGCAGATTATATGCAAGTAGGTTAAGTAATTCCATATATTCAGCAACTTCTCTACTGACCACATACAATGGCTTACATGTGCCTACACTGGAATAATGATACAGTTGCAACATTATTCAGATCCAGAATATCCAGGAAATGTACATGGAAACACCTACAGAACTTCTCATGAATAAGCAACCTGTTACATTTTGTGATGTTTAAGACCAAATACCTGACCTAAAGATTGGCAGAACACTGAGGCATGGTTGGGGCCATGACAGGCCAAGTACAGGAAACTTATTGGAAATGTTTATTAAATTTATACCTTGGCCTATCAGATATGTCACAGTAGGTTATGTCATTCAGATTTCATTGTGTCACATCATGCCTGTCAAATTATAACGGTGCCTGACTGGCAAAACTGCATCTAGAATAAAATTGGATTTTATCTTAGCTATTTGGGGATTTTGAAAAGCACAGCAGATTATATGTCCTTTAAAGTGTTTTAACTTTCACCACAAACTTGTCCACTTGCTGTTCATCTGAAAAAAGAATATTCACAAGTGAGGGCCTTGTGTCATACAAGCGTGCAGTAAATTGAGACCAGACAAAATGATAAAGTCCAGGTAACAAATGAGCTGTGTTTACAAGAGTGTCTGAGGATCAAATCTGATTGGAATATGATGCTGAAAGTTGTGAGCTTCACAACTCAAGCATTAAAGCAGCAGGACAGGTTCCCCAGGACACACTGAAGTCATAGCATCACACAGCCACATTTATCTGACAGCACTGCCTCACGTTTAAGTTACCAACATAATTTCTTAAAAAGAAAAATGTGTCAATGCCTAATGATTTTATTTGTATTTTTATGCATTAAACAGTGAGTCTGAGGTCCACAGGATCTGAAATAGGACCTGAGTCTGCCTTACCTTGACCTTATTTTCAGGGCAGTTAAGACATCTATATTTTCACACCACTAAAACAAAAGCTTTCAGAATTGCTGAGAAGGAAATTATTTAAAAAAAAAAAGCACACATTGTACAGTCTAATTGAAATCAACTTGCAACCTATTCTAATGCTGGCATTTTCATGTTGTGCTGCTGGGCTTTAAAGCTGGGGAATCATTCAAACCACAAAAGATTTTCTGCTTCAAAACCATTTTGCCACCAAAATGTGTCATTTTGGCAGGTGTGCTTTTTGAGCAATCTGAAGAGAGTTTACCAAAATGGAAATGCCTGTTAGAGACCAATACCAAAATTATCTCAATTGCATACAGAGGTCTGAACCCTGAAACAAGGACTGAATGCAAGCTCCACGTTGCTGTTATGGATGTCCTTTGTTTGAAAAGAGAAAGTGGCTGCCTGTTCAAATCTCACACACAGGCATGTACACACATTTTGTATGTCACCAGGTAAACCCCAGGGTTCTCAGTTAAATAAAGTTCAACACTGGAATCTAATAAAAATGGTGAACATATCCCAAATAGCAGCCACAAGATGGTGGAAATTGTTGCTGTCTCTTAAGATCAGCAAGTAATTAATGTCTTTTAAATGAAAAATATTCTAAGGTAAAGCATTTTCCTTGCAAATGAACACCTATTACACAACAACATGTTAAAAGAGCCAGATTCAGCTCTTGCCCTTCTAAACATCCAAAATGTATAAGGCAAAACAGGAATGTCAGTCTATGCATATCCTAAAATTGTACAAGAAATATACTCATAAAGTTATTTTTATGAAGGATTATTTTTCTGTATTTTGCCTCATTTGTAGCTGTTTTACCATTATCTAAGACAAACTCATGCTTCCAAAATTATCTAATTGACACTGAGAATTAAGATCGGTCAGAAATGTCTTTTTCATGACATTGCCACATCTCCACTGGAAAACAGGAAAACACAATAGATGTGCTCATGAGCTGAAAACAAATGCTTGAGGAAAAAAATTAAATGGTGAGTGTCATTCAATTTGGCACTCAAAGTACTTTTCACTCCTTCTAGGAGGCTGTCCTTGTCATAAGATAATGAAGAAAGTGAATGATACCCCTTTTTCTGTCTCTGAATATTTTGCTCCTAGGAATATTTTCCCACGGTTTCTACACTGAATACTGTTTTGTGTTATAGGTAGAGCAAATGAAGAAACCTACTTTAAGAATAAAATATTGCTCAATAGGAGTAAATGTGACTCATCCTGATAAAGAAAAAAATTTTAAGTATTCTGACTGAATTACAGGTAATCCTATTTTTAAATTAAGTCTCTTAATACTTACAAATACCTGATTAAACACTAATGCATAGCACTTGCTCTTCCTTCTTAAATTCAGACATCTACTTCATTTACATGCAATATTTTAAATGCATTTATTTAATACAATGCCTACCTCTGTACTACAAATTGCTTTTACTTGTCATGAATTCTAATGCTAATTTTTTATTCTGCTTTGAAATATCCAGCTACCCTTGGCTTTCTTTTCTCTCAGGCTTTGATATATTGGAATCATTTCCCCAGGCAGCAATCAGTGTTGATAAAAGAGTTTGAAACTCAATTCACAAACACATAGCATATTTGTGGGTAAGAGAACTAGTACTTTATTTCCACTGTGTATCAAAGCAAACATGGGAATACTGCTTCCAATAGAACTGAGTTCACACAGCAAGGAAGACATACTGTGGATTTCACAAGTGGTGCTGATTTACAGCATTTAGGGGGTTATTTTATTTCTAGAGATCAAGTTCTATATGTGCAACTAACAGCAACACATCACCTTCAATCACAGAAGTACACAATGATGGCATGCACCTTAGTCATGTTCCTTCTGCTCTTTCTCTGCCTTTCCTCCCCCCTCCTGCATTTGCCCAGCATTTTCTCTTCTCCCAAACACATTCCCACAGAGGCACCACTGGTATTGCTGGGGGGCTCAGCTGTGCCCTGTGCTAGAGTGGCTCCAGAACCATCTGGAACCAGCCCTGTCCCACATGGAGCAGCCCCAACTGCTCCACAGAGAGCCCACAGCAACACCTGGGAGGGACAGCTGGGACCCACAGGACCCTCAAGATCATTTTGCACCTGGCAGTCCCCCTCTCAGCCAAGAACCACCACTGTGACATCAGCCAGGACTGCCATGACACCCCAGAATCACTCCTTCCTTTCACAAACAACAGAAACCCAACCAGTCCCTCAAAAATGCTAATCAAAGTTGAATTTCCCTTTCTCTCAGCAATAGTAATTATTTGTGAAAAGAGCTGTTTTACTCAAGTCCATCTGTGTTCTGTATTTCAACAGCATTTCACATGTGCTGTAAACCAATCTGTCTTATCCACAGCCTTCCAAAACAACAGATGAAAACAGTAATACATTAAATTACAGAATTCTGTTGTTTTTTTCCAAGAAACTTCTGGGATGAACACAGTACAAAGAAGACTGCTAATCTGATATAAAAGATGGGTAAAATCAGCAGATAGGATGAAGTCTTCAACAGTGTGTCTGCCTTACAGCCATAGAGATGCCTCCACGTACCTGAACCATTCTAGAGAACATATTGTAAATATACCACAGAAAGCCTTCCAAAGATAAAATTAAATAAAATCCCCTCAGACCAGAGCAGCACAGTCTGCCTGGGTCTGGAAAATGCTCTGGCCCTGTGAGTGCCCCTTTGGTAGGAGCACAGTCAGCATCCTGCCCAGAGCTGGGCCACAGGGGCATCCTGAAGAAAGGAAGGTATTCAGGGTGGTTGGAAGAACAGCTTCCATGAGAGAGGGATCTGGGCTACTCTCAGCACTCTGGAGCCACACTGAACCTGTAATTCTTTGCTCCTGCTGCTTTCCTTTGGGTACATTTTCATTTGTAGAAATGATTAGAGACCCAAAAGCTACTAGTAATAGGAACTGTACTTTAGAGTTCTGTGCTGAAAGTATGTCCATACTGACACATCATTTCAGAGGTACACATTCTTCCCAAATTTTTAGACCTGTGAATAGCAGCAGAGCAGCCCAGTTAAAGAAGCCTTCCAGTTTTCCCATGTTCTTACCAACAAGAAGCCTGATAAGCCTTTCCCATCACTTGACCAGGAAGATACAAACAGGAGTCAATATCGCAAGGGGATGGACCCCTGTTCTCAGCTCTGCTTTCTTTTTAAAGTTACAGCATATGCAAATTAGGTAGAACCAGTAAACTTTGAGGAAGTTACCAACACACTCATAAGCTAAACCTCAATGCTTCTGAGATTTATTCTGTGTATGTGTCTCCCAGCACAGACATTTCCCATCCTGGCCAGCCTGGGAGATGAGGTCAACATTCCTAAGAGTCAGGTAAATGCCAGTGGAACCTTTCAGAGGCACATCAGATTGGAACACACACCAATAGCAATCACACTTATAAACCTCACTCAATTACAGGCTTTTCAGCTCAGGATGAAAAACATGCCTGCCCTAAAGAAATGCATTTAGGCTTTCTCATTTCTGAGTGGTGAAAGAATTATGTCAGCCATCCATTATTGATCTCCTCAGGAAAGACAGCGTAAAACAAAGCAGCTCTGAAGATACTGCTGCAACAGGGTTGTGCTGACTTGCCACCTTCATTTAATGATATTTTTACTTTAGAAAGAGTTCATCTTTTAGGAATATAGAAACATACATCCAAAAAATATTTTTAATTGAATAGCAATTAATCCTAATTTTTAATATAAGCATTCAGGACATATCTAAAAAAAAATGTAAGACCAACTTTCTGTACAGGACTAGTGATTAATGTGAAATAGCATAGGAACATTCCCCTTCTGCAGCCTCCTGGGACACAAAAATCAAACTTCACAAGACAACTGTGCACAGCAAGAGACATTAAAGCATTTCTAGCAAATCATTAGTACAACTTTCCTGCCTATTTGCAGGGAAAACAATAAAAATGTTATTATATCACACTTTCCTAGGAGCCTCTCCCTCCCATCCTTCCAGCTTTTACTTAATTTTTGCTCCTGTTAAATAAAATTTATTTCTCACCTCAGAAGACATCTCACCCAGGAAAATAAATTGAAATCTTTCTACCAATTACCAACACCTTCTAAATCTCTGGAGAAATTTTGCACAGCAATTAGCAACCTTCTGGGCAAATGTGCTGTAGCAGGAGAGGACTACCACCATCCTCCCTCCCAAGCTTCTTCAAATACCTCAGCTTTAATCTGCTGAGCCACCCTTTTGATGGGATTCACTTACAAATCGTTAGCACAAATGGGCAACACCTGCATCCTTGGGGGAGTTTGGGGGTGGTGTCTTCACCAAGCATTTACTTAACAAGCTGCAGGTGTGACTTTGGGGGGTGTGGTTGCTAAAAAGTTTCCCTCTGCTAAACTGAAATTCCGACTATCAATGTATTTTTTTTCTTCACCTCTTCTTATTTTCTCATCTTTTTTTTGTTTTTTTTTTTTTTCTGAAAAGACCAGTTTTATTGTCACATATGGGATAGATGGGGTTACACTTAGCAATGATTACTGGCAACAATATCTTCTTCAAGGGAAGTGACTACCACTGTGCCTGTAAAATTTAGTAAGTAAGGCTAAGGTCAACAAAGCACCTTCTGACAGGGATTTTTGGAATATGTCAGCAAAACAGAACAGAAAATTAAATTACTATTTATGAACAAGTAGCAAAATATGTACACTGGCAACATTTTAACTGCATTCTGTCCTTTCCAATACATGTTCTATTTTTTTTTTCATGGCAGATTCCCTTCAAAATTGTATGCTGTGCTGGTCTTGGAGTTCAGCAATTACAACTGGGGGTTTGGAGGATTCTTTGGGTTTTTTTCACTTGTGTCTGAACATTGAAAGAAAAAGGGGAAAAGCTTTCTACCAAGGAAATTATAACCTAGACACATTAGCTGTTAAATAAGTCATATTTTTAATAAAATATTTTTCAGCAGCATATGAGGAATAATATTTAACAAGACAGACATGTTTCAAGAGAAACAGCTATGAGAAAAATGTTTCTATATGTTTTTTAAAACGGTGGCTAGAACATGTAGTTCATGTATTAACTGAAAGCTCTCTGGTGCCTATCAACAAAGCCTGACACAAATACTTCTGCCTGAGGAAAGGGAGATTTTACTTTAAATGTCAGGGTGGGGGAGGGAATCTCATTGCTGAAAACCTTCCTACCTCTGATCAGAGGCTGGAAAGAATGAGACTGGCACAGGAGGATGAGCAGCACTTTCCATTATTGAGTCCAGGAGGACATTGTGTGTGTCACTATAGGGACAGGCTCAGAGTGGCTTTGCCCTCTCCTACAGACCCAGGAGTGGCCCTGGCACCTGGGGCTCACTTCTGCCACTCCAAGGTGACACCTGGATCTCTCCAGCCCCCAGGGTGGAAGTGCTGAACTGAGCTCTGGCTGTGGGCACCAAAGGGTAGAATATGCAGAGATGCATTGACTGGAAAACTTGTCTCAAGTCAAAGTGAAAATATTACTGAGGAAGAAGTTTCCATAAGGAATCCAATTTATTCCTGCACACAAAAAATGCTTTATGGGAATAATGAGACAGTGCATGGGACCAATAGATTCTTTCATTTAACTGGCCCATGATGCTGGTTCAAGCCCATCCGGCTGGGAAGGCTCCCCTTAAACACCTTCCTCCAATCCATTTCTAAAATTCTCTTCTGCTGTCACATGAACGAGAATCATGACAACACTGAGGCTAACTTGTGTTTGCATTTTAGCTCTTGCCTACCTGCCAGTGCAAAGAGGGACTGCATGCATGATGTAACACCCCATTTGCATGTGAACATTTGACATTGTACTCATGCAAACTGGGATCAAAACAGAGATATTATTCTAAAAACACAGAGGCAAAAATGCAATCAAAAAATACAATAAATAAGAAAAATTGAGAGAATTTTGGAATCTGAACTCAGATTTGGAAACAAAAATTTTGAGTTACACTGGCAAATAAAAGGGAATATAAGCAAAATAAATCCAAAGAATCAAAATGTAAATCCTCTTTCTACTTTCATATACTCTAAATCTACAAAAGTCGCCAGATTACTAATCTAAATCTATGGTAGCTGGTAATTTATTAGTTATGAATAAGCTCAGAATACTATTAGAGTACTACAAAAGCCTTCTTTCTCTGGTCTCTGGTGAATTAAGGTATTCTATAGACTACCAAAATGCTCAGGATGTTTAAATCATCATCACATCATAGTTACTAATAGTGTGAAACCTTGAATTTAAGGGTCAAATTCAGAGTAAATTTGCCTCAATTAATTTAAATGCTCATACACACTGTGTTGTCTTTTTTTCTCTAAAACTCTCTACCTTGGAAGATGTACAATGACATGCCTTTTAGTATTTTAAATCATCTTGAAAATAAAATAACTAAGAAAATCTCTGAAAAATAAATATTTACTAAATTTTGAATGGAACATCAAAAAGCTCAGTAATGAAACATAGCAAAATGATATATTTACTCACAACATTGTAATCACATGCTTAAAATTATCCAGCTAGTAAAATTATCTGTTTCTTACCATCTGGCCTGTGTGCAAAGAAGAGATATTAAAAACAGAGATTTACAATTTCAGCCATAAACAAGAGTTTACACATGATAAAGTTTAGTATTGTTATATTTAAGCCTTTATATTTTTTTTTTTATTTAAGAGAAGCTGGTCCAGTCAAGTACATGTAAATTGCCCTAGAAATGAAGAAATCAAAGAAATGTCTATCATAGATAAAACACAGGGACAAAACAGAATTATTCCATTTAAGCGGCCTCAGATACTGGAACTAGGGCAGCAGAGCCACTCTTGCATTAGTGGAAATTTTCCGTATGAGATTCTCTGACACGAACGGGTCCTTGTGGAATAAGAATATTAAAATGTCTAAAAAAATATTTTACTAATGTAGAGGTGTCAAAAACTCCCCAAGCCTGAATAATTCCTCCCTGGAAATCTGAGCTCTGATTAAGTGTCAACAAGTCTAAAAGATGAAAGCAATTACAGCCTTCCTTTGCTTTCCACTAAAGATCAAACCCAAAGCTGCCCAGGAGTGTTTGTTGCGTATGGTGTCTGTTACAGTGTGGCATCTTTCAAAAGGTTTTCTGAACATGAAATAGGTAAGCTTGAAAGCAAAAGGGAAAACCAGCAATGTTTTTATTGTTGAAACCAGCAAACAAACACTCGAGAACCCTCCTTGCTATAATCTGCCATACCTATTCTTCTATTGACAGTAATTCAACAGGCCATAAAGAAACATAGGTTTTCCTAAATTTCCATTCTAGGAACCATTCAGCAGTCTCAGCCACAAGAATTGCCAAACCAATCCTCTGGATTAGCAAGAAACATGCTGTCTATGGCATAAGTAGATTTGTAAATCTCTGCTTGTAAAACCCCAAGCTCAGAAAGGACCAGTCCAGTGCTACCCTGGTAAAGAGGAAATCTTGTCAAATCACACCCTGTGTCATCTGTATTGACACAGCCTCCAGTATCTCAGGCAGACAGCCTTAGGGCTCTTCTTCCCCTCATTTTTTAATCAGAATTTCTGTTTCTCACCACCAGTCTTTTTCTTTCAACTACTTAACTCCCTGCACTGAAAAGAAATCTATAAATTCCATTTCAGACAAAATCTGTTCCCAACTGTTATCCTCCAGCACTATTCTCACATTCTGTTCTCACACACACAAAAATCTTTTCTGACCCCTCTCTTTTCCCTTCTCAAAAAATAAATATATAAGCAGCCTTCAGCTTCCCTAGTGTCCCTTCCATGGTCACTGGTAACCAGGGAAACCAGATGCTATGGTAACTCAGGGATGACAAATCATTCCTTAAACTCCAAACTATATGTAAAGTCCTCATCTCTTTCTTCTCTAGGTGATGAAGTGGCAACAAAAATAGTGGCAGCAAATCTCCATCTTTACTCACTCAGTCTTTTAACTATGTAAATCTGTATTTTCTCCATGTATCCCTCCCAGTTTTTTAAGTGCCCTGCTATTTTTAGAGCCATTTCATGCTCAGTCCAGGTTGTTCTAAATTAGACCTGAGTGCTCTCATCAAAGCTCTAATTGTGTTTTTCATTTTTTTTTTTTTAATGTCTGAAGTTATTCCAGTTCAAAGTATATGGATGCTCTTTTCAACTGGAGGGGGAAAAAAACTTCCCCAAGCCACACCTGGTTATTTTCTGAGCTCCAAACTATCACAGTCCAATATCATAATTGAGATTTCTGTCTCAATGGTGAGTTTATGCAGAGTCCCTGACGTTTAACCAAAGATTAATTTTGTTGTCTTCCTTGGGTGAGGATATGACAACAGTTCTCTCTCTCACCAATATCTAACTCTCATTTTCATGAAATGTGAACACACCCAACCTCTGTTACTTTCACCCATGCCAAATTTGTTTAAAATTGGTCAACAAGTTCAAATGTTATAGAGGAGGCACATACCAAGGGTAGGGTCACAAAGATGGCACTTTTTCAGGACAGCTGGAAATGAAAAAATCACAACTAACAATTTCTAGATTACCAGTGTTCCAGAAATTCTCACTCATTCTTGATGAAAAAAGACAGTTCCATCATCCAGAGCCTTCCATACTTTTATAAGAAATTTTCTAGCACAGTTGATTTTAAGTTCATTTTTAAAAATTAAGTTAATGCTAGCAAGAATGATTATTAATTAACCATGCATACATCACAGAAAGTACAATTTTAAATTCTACTCCCATTGTACTCTGTGGAAATATGGTGAGCTCAGTGGAAATGGTAGGTGAAAAACTTCCAAAGCAGCCAGTAAACATAACACATCAATTCCCTTGTTTCCACCTCTGTTCTGGGTTATATGTTCTAAATTACAGGGGAGACAAATAACAGAAAGCTCTGGTTTAAAGTATCATTTACAACATGAGGACCTTTTCTCTTTGCTCATACCTTAGTGTCTCTGCCTCCTGGAGTAATTCACCTTGGCTCATTTGCTGGCTGACTCAGATCCTCTGGTCACTCTAAAAATAACAGTATTCTCCTGGACAGTCCAAAGTCAAACCCAGTCCAAGAAGAAAAGACACCACATTGATTTTATAAGGCTGTGATTGGGTTTAAGTTACTGTCTCCAACAGGCAGCACATGACCCTACAGGGAAGAAGCTGTTCAGGTCCCAGTCAGCCCAGTCTTGGAATCTGATGTCAAAGAAAATTAGCTCCAGAAGATTGAAGAAAGACAACTCCACTCTGTCTGGCACGTCCTTGTTTCTCAGACCTCCACTGCAGTTTCCATCTTTGCTAAACAGGACTGTGTTTGCTGTCTAGGTAAGAAACTCTAGTGCCTTTTTTCTTTTAATTTGCTGTTCAGTGTGACAAATCAAAGAATCATAATACTTGCCATAAAAAGAAGCAAATAGAAAATTTCCCAGCAACAGATCCTCTTGAAATCCACACTGATTCAGTAGGACACTTTTCTCTCAGTAACTACTGAAAGGAAACCAGCTGATTACTGAGAAAATAATCAGTTAAGCTAGAACCCTTATATTGGTGTCTCCTTCTCTTGTTAAGTGCAATGAGAGAGTCAATATCCAAGCATCCCACAAACACTGCATGATAAATCTTCCTTACAGCCTTTGGACAGACAATACAGTGCCCACAGAAGGCTGATTTATAAAGTCTGCTGCTACTCCACTTGAGACACTAAGCATCCAATTCCAGAAGTTCTGAGTATATAAAAAGTTTACTTGAAGCCACTTTCAGCATCTAAGAAAACCTCCAGAACACCAAACTTCCTGTGCCACATAACTGATAGCCCAGAACCAAAGGAAGTAAAACCAGAAGTGTCTTTATGTACTTAGAGTTTCCTCATTTCCAACAAACAGCACATCTTCAGTGAATGATTCCCTTCTGAAGTTTTAGACAAGACACACATTTCTTTCTTTTTTCCCCTGCTTGGCATGCTATATATAACATCCTAAACCGAGTATTTGCTTTCCTTTGTAGCTCACCATATCTATCCAACAGTGTTGAGAAACCATTCAGAAATAAAGAGACTGTATATAATAATAAGCAGTAGGTTCAAGAACAGGAAATGTTTTAGTTCCAGATTTCCAACAGTTTTCAGAAAAACAGATGTGGTAGATCAAGCAGATGAGGCACTGGGTGCTTGTAAACCCTCTCAATAATTCTGATACATATAAGATGATAATAACACCAATTTCTAAATAATGACAGCAAACAGCTTTTAGACTGCAGAATAAATAAAATGTCTGATATAGAGGAACGAGTATTGGCAACTTCATCCGATTCACAAGACACAAGGAAAAGGCTGAATCTATGACTCTTGCTACCTTAAAAAAGTCATTATGGAAGTATCAGCCTTGTTCCTGATGTCTTCCCCAGGCAAGACAGCCCAATACTTTTAGTTAAAACATGACTAGCCTTAGTATTTATCCCCTCTTCTTCCCTCCTCTTTCACTGGACTGCCTTTGAACTGATTCAGATAAAGGAAACTGGTTTCCAAGACACATGAAATTAAAAACTAGGAAACAGTCCCATATTCACAAAGAAGTTCTGGACCCACTAATGCTGACAATAGAAAACAATACATTGGGGAGGGGCACAGATTCACAGAGGGTGAGGATTTGTCCCTCTGAAAGATTCAAAGCATGGGATCAAAGGACTATTTCAATCCTCAGAATGGGACTTGAGCAGTGTTGAAACATCCAGGGATCTCTATGGAGAAGAACTACTAAATACAGAAATTTTTTGGAGAAAGGGAAATATTTCAAGCAAAAAGGTAAACTTGCATAATTTCAATTTAGTGTTGATTCTGTGAGTAGAAAGTGGAAGAGGAAAAAAGAAAGTGCCCACTTTCTAACACACTGTTTATTTAGTGAAAGTTTCCAATGTTATTTTGCCATTTTAATATCACTGAATTTAAAAGTGAACAATAAAGAAAAATCCTTCTGTACCATATATTTGTAAAGACAAGACTTTGCATTGTTATCCCAGCTACCCACATGAAATAGATTCTTTTCTGGTGCCCACAGGTAGAGGAAAACTCTATAACTTTCAGCATCAGCAGGCAATTCAGAAATACAGGATATTTTACTCTGCACAGTTTATAAATGTTAGCAGTTTGCAGTATTTTAGATCAAAACTCCAAAGAGCTAAGGAAGGAATGAGGATGGTACCTTTGCATTATTTTTATGATCAAGCTTTTGTGTGTTGTAAGGTACATTGCTGAATTTATTTTGTAGTCAAAGTTTCTATCACTTAGTAAGACTGATTAACCTGGCCTCCCCACCTCTCCAAAAAAAATCATGCAAATTAATTTTTAGAGAAAGAAAAAAAAACACTAAAAAAAACCTAAACTCTGCTCTTTAACAGTTACACATAAAAAGGGAGCACATTATGAAATATATACTGTGTGCTGTTAAGATACCAAAGTATCCTACAGCATATAAAGCATTTCAGTTGGAAAGGAGAAATCTTTCCTTTCCTGTGACATAATCTAAATCTCTTTGAAATAGCTGCTGCCTATAGAGAATTGGCACATGATCAATAGAGGTGGGGAAACCTCATGATCTACTTCAGCATCCTGCAGGCAGTTGAACAAGTTCTACCTCCTGCAGGACCAGAGCACTGATCCAGTGCATATCATTTAACTCCCCCAGAGAATATAAATTCTTTCCAATTGCTTCCTATAAACATTAAGAAAAAGTAGGTTCAGTTTCCATTACTTTGGCCTACTTTCCATTTAATATGGATGTGCTTGAAAATCAGAAGTACCTTTTGTTGCATTAGCTGTTAGTATTAAAAGGAATGCTGCCTGTTTCTTACACAGGTCTGTCTCCAGACTGGTTGAAGAAATTAATGATAAATCTAAAAGTAGCCTCTGCAGAACTTAACAATTGTGTGACTACTCAATTTTGTGCAATCAGCTAAATGGGAAGTATACCAAACTCACTTGGGATTGTGGAAAAGAATATTCTGGCAACACTCACAGAAAGCAGCTCATAAAGAGGCTCTTTTTCCAGAACACTTACTTGTTCACAAGTTCATTTCTAGGATTTAAGAAGATTCTTTCACCAATAATGTCTTACAAACTCCCTGATTAACAAAAGAACTGCTGAAGATTACCCCTCCACTTTGCTTATTTGATGGACAGTTCTGTGACACCTGAGTGAAAGGCAGAGCCTCCTTCTCTTTAGTTCTCAGAGCAGTTCCAGGGCACGGGAAGGGCTGAGGCACAGCCTGTGGCAGTTTAGGACATGGTGCCTGCCAGCCCCACGGAGGGGTTTAGCAGCAGCCAGGTGTCATTGTCACTAAGCTCCACTGAGCCTCAGAGACAGAAACTCAGAAACTGCTGTGCAAAAGGGCATCTCAGAAAAGGTATGATTAATTTTTTTTTAATGAACTACTCAGCATAAAAAGGATTGCAGAAAATGAATCTGGAAAAGGAGTCTGTTCATGAGCTGCTGTATGTACAGCTTCAAAAATAAAGAGAAAGACCCACAGCCTCCAGGATCCCTCCTTGCTCAGCCAGTCAAGATGACTTATTACACCTGCATACAGCAGAGGAGAAAACAGAAAGTAAAATTACTTCATTGATTTTGTTCTGCTGTATGTAAATAACCTTATTGTCAGATCTGCCCTTTCCAGGAGAAAAAAAGTTCTGTTCAATTTGCCAGTTAACTTTTTTTCTAAAACTGATTTTCATATTTCACAACTTCTCTTCTGAGGATTCAGTAAACAGTAGCACGATTAACTGGAATTATATTTACTTCCTAATCTATTTCATAGATTATTTCAAACAGCTTTTAAAGTTTCTTAATAAATTTTGTTTCACTAATATGGTGACTTAGGAAAAGAAATTTGCTTGAGCGATTTCAAGCATATCCAGTATTTCTATTTTCTCACCACAACTGTTAATAAAGGCATAATTTTCTGAATATATTTTAAGTGAACAAAGCTCTAATGCTCTACAGGTTGTATGTGAACAAAGCTCTGCATGTTGTATGTGTCTCAATTATAAAACAAATATTGTTTTGTAAGTAAAATCACCTATATAGCAGTAATTTGCGGAAAGGAAGCACAGACTATAAATCTATGGATCCGTTCATCTTTAAGCCAAAATCAGCCAGCGTTAGTGAATGGCTGGGAATATCCATGTGGACAGTCACTGGAGGGCAGAAGTAATAACCAGCCTGTCAGTCATCTTAACAAGCTTCAACCAATATTGAATTTGGGGGTAGATGAATACAGTATAATATGCACGCATTTAGAAATGTTAATAAAAATGTGATCTATTGCACTTTTCTCACTAAATACAAAAGGCCAAAAATAACCTAAATAATTCTAAGAAAATTGTTTGCTTGGCAAATCCATCTGCAAGGGATGTGGAAATAAATCAAGGGATCCTTGATGTGAACTGGCATATTTGAACTAACAGATCAAATAGAAACACCAGCTACAATTCAAACAGTTAAAACTCAGACTCATTAGAGGCAAGAAAAGCAAATCAGATAAAAAAATAATCTTACTTAGGTCATCTAACAAAACAAACTGAGAAGTTAGAGAAGTACATTCTCAGTGCTCATGAGTCTAAGTGATGGACTTAGAAATACATCATTTTGCTATATTCTTCATATCTACAGCTAGTAAAAGTAGAAGCATTTTTTTATGTGCCTCAAAATAATCTTTTTCAAAGCATTGTGAGCTCCCCTAATAATCATATTCTATTTATATGCTAAATAAATAACCTAGACAAAATTCCAGGTAGAATTCTGTGCTCCTGTCCATTATAAATGAGAAAAACATTCAAGAACTGTGCATCACTAATTCTGACCATGCAACTTAAATACAGGTTAAACACTATACAAGAGCCATACCTCATCTCTTGTCATGATTCCAGGCCAGCCAATGAGCTACTGTTGTCTTTGAATATCTTATTTGTTTAAAAGTTCAGTTTGATTTGGTAAATTGCTATTCCCAGAAGTAAAATTGACTTTCACAAATGGTAATACTGAGTCAATAAATACTAAATATTTACAATTATACTAATCACTTGAACAGGTATCATCATGATGGATCTGTAAATGCACTGTAAAATTTAGCAAAGTAACAGTTTTATTAGAATTATAGATAGGATGTCAACTTCTGAACTGAACCCATAGTATTCTACAGGCTGTAGAAAAACCAGGTGGGTAAATAACATAAAAATTGAAATATGCTACAATGAAGACTCAACAAAAAAATTACTACATATAAAGAAGATTATAATGCCATGCTACTGTAAAATAACCCATTAATCTGCTGTGAAGCTAAACATGTATCAATACTTTTGACTTTTACAGACCAGCAACTTCCATAGATGTATCATGAACTCTGCATTTTACTGCTTGTATTTCAAATGTTCAAGTGCTTTCACAGTGTAGGACATCATTTAAAACAGGAAAACACAGAAAAGTATACATAGATTGAAAATTATGAGACATAAATAAAACAATGGCATGTTCTGCAACCCAACAAAAGCAAAACCAAAGCAGCAAAACTTTACAGAAGTGCAAAACCTTTTCCACACACAAAAAAAAGGCAGAATTCAAAGAACTGAATTACAAGTAACATTCAAAATTATTATCTAAAAAACTCATAACAAGCCTGTCATTAAGAGCAGTCCATATCTCTAGCCCTACTGCTTTGAAACTAAGGACTTTTTCATGCAGCATGCTGTACATACTTTTTCCTTGAATAACATTTTCCACATTGCCTCTCCCCAGGCAACAAAGCAGCAAATGCAGGCAGATGAGCAAAGTATTTACGGCAAGCAAGAAAGGACTTACTCAGAAGCAGATGTCTGTCACTTGTAGCAGTGTACTAAATGAGGATCTGAGAAATAAGCAAACTCCTAAAGACACCTAAATGGTAGGAAAATGATCAACCCTCACATGAGAACTAAGTTCTTGAACTAAACTCATGAGGATAAAAGTACAAGTATGTAAAGGATGCTCTGAGGTCACTGAGCAGGACAAGCATGTGCTCTTCACTTACACTTCAAAACAGTGTTGTCATTTTCTTGGAATATTTCATAAAAGGTGACAACTTTGAGCACAGCAGTCTGAGAATTAAACTGAGGTCAGAAAAACCTGGCCAGTTAATAGCAACCCCAAAGCAGTCTGTTCTTTATGGGACAGCAGCTTCAAATAAATGAGATATATAAATATTTAATGGCAATCCTTACTTTTGCATAAATAAATGTAGCTCTTGGCCATGTGCAGAAGTCTGTTCTTCCACAAGTTAAAAGAATCCCAACATTAAGAAAACAGAGATGAATTCACATATAAGATGAAAATCACAAAAACTAATTTAGTTATGTATTTATAACATAATTAGGGGGTTATGCTATATACTCTGAATTACCTGTTTGATAGAATCAATTTCAAAACCTCCATGTAAAGACAGAAGGAATCATGGTCAAACTTATAAAAAAGTCTTGCCACAAGGGGGTCTGTAACACATTACATTTTCACACACAAAATAATCCTGATTTCCTGTCTTTAAACAGCTATATTATCTAATTAAGCAAAATGGCATTTATTTGCGAAAAAGGGAAAATATTGAAAAACTTTGCAGTAGCATATTTCTCCATTGTGCATGCAAAAAGCCTAAGTAGTGAGAGAGTTATTGCTTTGTGTACAAGATAGGTAGAATTATACTGAAAGTTTATTAGAGTTAGCTCAGTTATGTATCCTTCTGCCAGAGACATTTGACTTGCATGGAGTAAGGGACCAGATTAAAAGTTTTAAAAATATGAGCTCTATCAGAGAGTTTATTATGTAAGCATCACATCCTCAAATTCTGAAAATAGAACCCTCAACTCATAAGACTTTCCCACTGAAAACCTGAAAGAAGCCTGGTGTGACTGGCAAAACAGACATCCCTGTGCACAGGGCTGTACCCAGGAGGGACTGCACAAACCCCAGCAGGAGCCTCCCAGCTGGGGCAGTCCCAGCTGATGGCCAAAGCCTCCTGCATTCCATTGCTAGACAAAACAATCTTCACATATGCAAATGCCATACAAAGACCTAAATCTGCCTTTAAGGATGAAAATTGTTGTCATCTTATTTCAAAAGTTCCATACCTTCTCGGTGATTTCTCATGGGCATCTCCTCACAGCACTGACTTCTTTTTCATGACAGCACAGCCAACAAACTCCAACTCTCCTCAACAGCTCACCCACTCTTTTGTAGCACTCATCTTCTTATTGGACACAGCTGTGGCCTGTTAAGAGCAGGCCTGTTCCTAATCTTCGGTGATTAGTACAGCTGCAACTCTGCAGGGGTGAGATTGCCTTCTGCACTATTCTCTTACATTCTATCCCTCCACAGAAAATTAATTATATAAATGCATTCAGCATTTTTTTAAGTGTGTATCTCCCTTGCACCAAACACAATTGAATCAGGTGCATTTCATAAAAAGTAGATCCTGATATATATACTCAGATATAGTCTGCTAAAAAGTGTACATCAATTATTTCCTTGGTTGAATTCTAGCAGAATAGCTGAAATCCACCACGTTACTAAGGTAGTCAAAGTAATTGTCAAGACACAGCAGAGAGGTCATTGTTAAAAAAGACAATGTTACAGTAACCTTCAGGGGCAGCTATTTCTTCCAAAAGACATAGACACTGTGACAAAATCAGACTTTTTTCTCCTCTGACAACCTTCAGTTTCTTCATTCCTTTGAATATTGTTCCTGGTTATGTTTGTAAGAGTCCCTAAATCTCAGTTTAACTGCTGTTATTGATTCTTAAGGGCTGAAACACAGGTCTAAACAGAGTTTTTGCCAGCTCCTTAAGTGTCTTTTATATAAAGCATTAAGGACATTGATATATTTGTTTTCTCTTTCGGAGAACTACAGATAACTCTATCATTCTATACATCACCTTCATTGATTGGTTTATTTCTAAAAATATGTGACAATTTACCTGTAGGACACTTGTTCCTAACTCATTAAGAGCGATCAGTAAACCCTGTGGTGTTCATTAGAAAGAAACTTCTGTACACAGCAGCAAAAAAATATTTCCTTCAGCAACAGTGGCTCAGCATTTTAAGGTGGCTGTAAGGTCAAAGAAATAGATAACAAATACATTGAATGTAATCTCTATTGTAGCTCCTTATTCTGAGGTCATCCTGGAGGCCTAATTGTTGGATTCATGCATGTGGGTTAGATTCACTACCACCCTTTCCCCCAGTTTTTAATAATATATATTTTCTGGGAGTTCATAAATTCTGAAATTTAGCAGAGAAGGTTTCTGGTGAAGTAATGAACCAAAATATGACAAAACATCAATCAAAGGAGCATGTGGCTTCTGACCCTTTCTGGGTCTTGGTTTTATGACTTTCATATCTTTGAAGTTATGAAAAGGAGACAAGATATGACAGGTACTGTGCTTGGAGAAGTCACTTAGTCAATTTAATTCCAGCCACCTGTGAGCAACACCATAGAACTACTTCAGCAAATTTGAAGGTGTTCAGCTCCCTGTCTTTCTTTCACAGTAGTAACACATAAGCACTATAGTAGCTTGCAGCTGTATTTGGCTGACTTTCTTTCAGTCCACTGATGAAGTGGAGGAATTAAATAAAACTGCAACATTACATTTCAACATTGTAATCCATCGAAAAAATCAGAGATAGACTTCAGAATATCAGGAAACCTACAAATGCAATGCAAAAGGTAGTTGTGTGAAGTCTTAGAATAGAACCATGGCCAGTTAATTCTGTATGAGGAAAAGAAAGAAAATGAATCCTAATCCTAATATATATCATAGGTGAGCTCCTCATGTAGGGAATTTTAGCAAAATTAGAATCTTTTGCTCCATTTTAGTTATTCTAGAAGAGGAATACAGATAAAAAGCTTTGGTTATTTCCAGTTTTAGAGCTGGTGAGGATTAGGTACCAAGAAATTACACTTTCTCAGGGCTTTTTATGAAAATCTGGAGATTTCAGCAGTCCAAAAGATAAAAAAACCCCTCATTTTAATATGTTTTTAGTTTTATCAAGTAGGAGATTTTTCATTTGTCTTTGAACAAGCCATATTGGATCTTTCTGAAGTCAGTGAAGATACTTCAATTTTCAGCAGAAACTGAATCAGTGCCTTAGGGAAATAAGATTGCCATATTGCTCCTGTGGGAAAGGGGAGAAGGTTTGAAGAGTTGTTTGTGAACAGAAACAAAGTTACAAATAATTTGAAAGAAAACAGGAAAAGGAACTGAGGCAGCCTGTTGGAAAGCTAAACTGCTGCTATAGGGGTGGCACCCTGCTACAATTTCATGTAAAAATTGATAGACTGAATTACAGAGAAATATATGTAGACAGTGATGTTTTCATTATTTTTTCCCATTTAAAATATTCATACTCAATACAGCAAAGATAACAATAGGAGTCTACATATTTCAGAAAGCAGAGTTTTGGAAGTTTGTGGTACATTAGATGAGGGTAAAGCCAGAAGGCAGGAAAAAAGGATGAAGAGTAAGTGTGGGTCTTTCTGTGCCAATTTTCTCTCCTGCCTGAGGCTACCACTTTGGTAATAACCTGAGTTTCTAACACCTTATATTACACAGGAGGCTCAAGATTCTGAAAAGTTATGTACAATAAAAATCTGAGAAATGTGCAGAGGGTAACAGTATCTGTTAAATCTTTAGGCTCAGCTCTGTTAAATTTCGGCTTTCTGGTAGAAATAAGTTAGTAGCAATGCTATCATTCAGAGGTAGACAAATGACATTTGACTTTTAAAGGGAGGGGAGCATAGGTGTTTGTGGAGGAAACAAGCTCAAGCCTCTGAGCAGATCAACATTTGGAGCATCCACCCATATTTTAACTCTCTCAACAGAGAGGTTTTGAACCCTTCATGAATCATACACAGACTGGAGATAAATAGGTAGCATATGAGGAATTTGAGTGTTAAAAGAACAGCATTTATACACCTTCTAAACAATTTTCATAGGGCCAGCTTCCCATCAAAGGCAGCAAAATAGAAAATATTCTCAGGAGCTTCAGTTGTGTGTCAGTACTCTCTTTAATTTGTTTTTTTTTAGGCACTTTACAAATCCAGAACAAAAGCCAGTACCTCTGCACTTAGCTCACTGACAAATCTATTAACATGGCAGATGCTCTCCTTGCATCAAACATCAGAGGTTTTTCACACTTAATGGGCAGAGTCTTTTCTCATTCTGACACAGATCTTCCTGAAGAAGATCAAAGCACAATGGGAATGAGATGGGGAGCAAGACCCAGGAGTTCTAATCCATTTATATCATCCTGTCTTTCAATATTGTGAGCAAATCCCCCTAAAATGAATGCAGCTTATAGTGGAAGTTAATCCTGATCTGTGAGATTACAAAGTTGGAACAGGCAGGTTCACATAAAGGATAACAAGAGGATGGGTGTCAAGTCTGTTCCTTACCAAACAGACCAAAGGGGAAAAAATGGAACAGGAAATCCTGCTTGCTCCTTGGTGCTACTGTGAATGCATACTCTGGGAAATTTTTCTATATGGGTATTCTATATGTTTGTTTACTTATAGGTGTAAGTGGACAGAATAACATAAAGGCTATTTTTAGCGCTCAATAAGGCCAAGAAAAAATTCTTTTGAACTCCATAAGGAGCAAATCCTTTCGACCTTATGAGAAATGGATAGGCTGTAGATTCACAGAAAGGATTTAGCTTTCCTCTGGTCATACTCCTACAATCACCACTAAATAAAATCATGCACTATGCTTTTTACCTAAGTTGTTATGTAAATGAGATCTCCAAAATTCTGGGATGTGATTAGTCTAATTAGAGCAATGACAAACCATGCTGCATTCAAACACAATCTCACTAGGACAACTGCTGTCAATACCCCATCAAACATATCTACTAAATTTTTCTATTGGAGAAAAATTACTTGGAGAATAACAATGTTCCAAAGTTAGAAATGCCATAGCACACAGTCAGATTATTCATGCAGAAGGTGCTAGAGCAGTTGAAATGTACCAAGATGTCTCCTGAAAACCAAATTAAGAACTAATATGTGATCTCAGCAAACCAGAAATTAGTGGCAAATAGTGCATGTTTATGTATGATTTTGTATCCACATCAAAATGTGGGTATTATATATCATATTTATAAAGCATTTTCAGAAACAGTGGTCCTAAAGCTGAATGCAGAATACAGTAGGAAACTGCTAGGGGCAGTATTATGGGGTTTAATAATTCCAGAGATAATCATGGATTCAGTATAGGCTTTGCAGCGCTTTTATAGATAGTATTGTGTAAAATATACCATTGGAAGGAGATAAAATTTGGACCCTGTAGGCAGAAGTTCAGTGGGGAATTTTCTATTCAGTGATACTGAGGCTGAATTGGTCTGGCTTCATCATAGAACCCTCACTTTGCAGCCTGATGTGTATGGATCAGCCAGAAAAAAAACTGACATCCTTGTTCTCAGTGAACATTCATAGGTAGAGCTGAAAGGAGGTAAAGTTGAGGTAAAGTTGAAGGCAACTTCCCATGATCCAAAAGTAATAAATGGCCATTTTCTCCCAGCTGAAATGCAAAAGAAGGGGCAGGGAGAGAACTTGAGTATGTAGAGGTCAAGCACTGGAAGAATTTATAATTATTATTTTTAAACATTCCAGTGCCAACTATTTTCCTCCTTCTCAAGGTATTAGAGGTGAGTACACAAGGATACAAACAAAGCTTGTGCTTAGGCGTCTATATTTTCTTCTAGGTCAGATTAAGCTAATGTAATAAAGTAATGGAAAACCACTGATGGATCTTGGCTGAAGACATGGATGTCAAAGTTTCTTTAGATAACAGTAACACTGTTTGACAGAGAAAGGTATTTGTTAGTGACTTTCCATCTAATACAAAGCACCTTGAGTTGTCTTGGCACGGTGACTTGCCATATGGAGTGATATGTGACCTGTGTTAATTTTGTTCCTATCAAGATATTTTGTTCAATTTCCACAGAGATGTTGTGATGGAAATTATTGGCTACATATGTCAGCAGGAATACATGAAAATTGCAGACTTTTAGGTATATTTAGAATGGATCATAATTCCATAACAAAATCCCTACAATACTTTACCATTATTAGCCCCCATTACAAAAAAAAAAATCAACAACAATTATATTGCTTCATTTCCCAGTAATGAGGCAATTAATTAAGCTGTCCTTCTACATTTTTTTCCTAATGTAAAATATTTGAATATTCAGTTGCAACTGTTACATTAAGCCTTAAGAGCAGTAAATTTTTTTGATGGAACTCTTCCCCTATACTTAAAGCAACAACTGTTCTTGAGACAGCAACTATTCTAAAGGAAAGCTTCAGTCAGCCCTTGTTTGTGTCTCTGTAATGGACAAAGTTGTTTTCTTCATTGTTCTGACTGTTGACTTTCAAAAGAATCTTTAGACCATAACCATCTTTTCTCTGAATGCAAATCCAGCTGTTTATATTCAGTAACATTGGTGGTTCTTTAACTATTTTGTTCCCAAACTCAGATATCTGGGAGATATTTTATTGAGTTATCAACTTATCAGCTGTCAGTTCATGAACTTCAGATTATCATAGATCATTTCAAATCAACATCTGCATCAGTTCTGCAACAGACTAATAAACCAAGTTTGTTTGTTTGTTTGTTTGTTTCAGCACCCACCCATTTTGTTGACCAATGTTACCATATTTACTTTATTTTAAATATACTTTGTACTTTCACTAGTCTTTACTTTCCAGTAGAGTCCAAAGGATGTTATTAAAAATGTCCTTATACAATAACTATTAACAGTACTACTAGCATGCCTTAAAATTATTATTAAAGACTAACAGGTATATAGCTAAATGGAGTAAGAAAAAAAGGATATATTTATTACAGCAATTTCTAAAAAAAAAGAAATTCCAAAGTATTTAGTTATATCCTACTCTCTTGCTTGTCTCAGTGCAAGTCCGGGGTCAAAATCTGACCAAGCAGAAAATTATTGAAGCAAGATATTTGATTATGACTATAAGAATTTTCTTTTGAACAGGCTCTGTATTAATCCTTTTTCTAGCCCACTGGGGTGACCATGGGAATATTAAGGTAGTTACTTGAACATGAGTTTGATCTGGTCTGAAACATCCTCATTAGTGCTGATGATGCTCATGTTGTAGAAAACCCATTTCACTTTAAAAACAGCAGCTAAAATATGCAAGGCTGAGAGGCAGAAAAATTCAAATAAACTTTTTGCTCACATAAATTGTAATAATAGTGAAGTCAGTAGAAGTACTGAAACTCTTTCTGAGCTTTTTTATACTTTAGCTAATCCCATTTGCTTTGGAAGTGTGTCCCACATGGCACTGTCTCATTTGTCACCAAGTGGGTGGGCGCATGTTCATATGTACAGTGAGAGTAGAAATCTGGCCAACTGCAGAGTAAAGAGAAAGCTGAAGAAGAAGGGAAGTAATATAACTTGAAGCCCTCCACACACAATATAACCTGCATCTAGCAAGAAAATTCTGGTAAACACAGAATATTAAAAATATTCTGTTTACATAGGCATCCTGTGAGAAACAGCGCCACACATTCAGACAATTTTCAAATGGTATCTCAAATACCATCCCCTTCCCCCACCTTCTCTCCAGCATTTTCATTTGCAGAAATACTCATAAAACACCAGTATTTTTTTCCCAGAGCAATGTAACTATATCCAACACCCCAGGTTGGTATCAGAAGTCTGCTTCAGCAATACTCCTGTGTACAGTGTTTATTACTTTTAGGAAAGAAACAGAGCTAAGGCTACAGAAAAAGAAACATTTTTGCCATTTTGATTATATAAACTAATAAATATTCTCCTCCCAGACCTAGGATCCTTGAAGTCAATACTTTCTGAAAGTAAATTTTTTCTTACTTTCCATATTAAGAAAAATATTAACAATCAATAGAGAGGTCAAAAGTTTTTCTTCACAAAATATTTTCACAGCATTTTTTTCTATTTTTTCCTTCCCCCTTTTCTTCTCCTGAAGGACACTAAATATTAGAAAGCTGTAACAATCACAGCTTCAAATATCTTTGCAAATTCAGTTGAATTTAAACACAGACTTGTGCACCAAGGTGACACACATGATTTCATGTATTTGCTACAGGCAGCTGCATTTCCTTTCCCTCATAAGGTTTGTTACCTGTCCTTATGGTCCCTGATTTTAAATAAGGCTCTGCCCTAGCAAAGCCTTAGCCTATCCTATGATCCATCATATCCTCATCCTGCATCACCCATTTACAGTGCACTACCAGATTTACTGAAAATGTATTGCCTTGCTGTGATTTATATTTGTGCAAGTCACTGAATCACAAGAGCTATTAAGTCTTCAGGGCAGGAATCATCTCTGATGATACATCTGGTAAATGTATCACATTTATTCAGTAGGTACAGAGTCCAAAATTAGGTTTTAGTTATACTGAGAAAACAATAACAATAATCAATAATAACAATTCTTTCCTAGGTTTATATTTATGCAATAAATAATGTCTGCAGCAGTTGAGGAACATAAGGTCATTTTCTGCAATCTTTCAAGTTTTGTATTACCAAAATTAAGAACAGGAAACCCTTTATGTTATTTTAAAACTGGAACTCTTCTTACCTTGATAATTATGATCCTTTAAGGCTTCTTAAATTAAGTGCCACCTGAAGAAAAAGAAATTGCAAGGGAAAATAGCCTGGTTTTATTTTTTCATCTTTTTCTTCTTCCACTTAAACTTTGTGAAGAAACTTCATGTTATCCTGTGATAAAAGTGCAATGAATTCTATCTTATCCTCTCCCATTACTCTATAGTTCTCTACAGTCAGATTAATATGACTATGAATGGAGTACAACTGTTTTGTAGCTCCCTCTGGAACTTAAAAAGGAAAATTGGATAACTTGGTAAACCTCATTTGCACTCAGCAGCTTGACTAAAATCCATCTAAGGATAAACAAGAAAACAATGTGAAACAAGTGTTAGAACAAACTCTTTGCACAGGCCGGGACCGTTCTCAGCATCAACTGCTTGCTTGAATATTCTTCAAAAATATCCCTCACTAAGCAAATTGCCAATGCTCTTTATTTCACATAGTGAGATAAGCCACTGAACATTTTTCACCTGTGGAATGATGAAAACTTCAAATCAAAAAACAGTCAAAACAAACCCCAAAAACCACCACAATAAAAACCCCCACAAATAAAGCTATTAAAAAATAAGACTTTAATCAAAATTTACCAGACTGCTTCTAACTGCAGGGTTAGTGCCAATACTTCCTGAGCAGTGAAGAGAAAGCCATGGTTGCCACAGCTCTCACTACATAATAACTATGGGAAATGCTGGTTTCTCAGTGACTACAGGACAAAAACTCCATTAATATGGCCTCTCATTATACACACCAATCACCATTTCTATTTCTGAGATCATAGATCTTTAATGTCGTTCAGATCCCCTTTGGCCACAAAAATAAGAGGTAACCAGAGAGGGAAGGTAATGGCACGAGCTGCCTGAGATCACCTCAGTTGCACTCACACCACATTGGTTTTCAGCTCCCAGGCTGCTGCCAGGGCTTTGAATATCTCCAGCTGCAGAAAAATGATCCACAATAAATCATCCCTTGGGATAAGTGATGAAATGACCACCATAACTGATTCCTAGCACTACTGACAAAGTACAGTTGTAGAATGAGCCCTGAGGTTTTTACTATAAATTAGTTATTCATTCTAGGAAACTTTTCTTCCTGTAGGATCTTGCCATCCTTAAGCTTTGGTAAGATTCTGTGTGGAATGACAGACAGGGAGGTTTCCAACTGCTGATTGGCCACACCAGTGTTCTGTATTCCACGTAAGGTAAGAATATGTTGTAAGAGCACCATGTGAATTCATTACCATCTTGAGTGGGTAATGAACCTGGTTATGTTTGTAATGTATCTTGAAATCCAAGCTTAATATCTAGATTTCACAGATAACAGAAAAAGTCCAAAATTTCATGGGTTCTCTGAACACGTGCACAAAGCCCACAGCTGAACTCAACTTGAAATGACTAATTCTCCCCTCCAGATATTAAAAAAAAAAGAGAGTTTTGAAACTTTTGTTAGTACAATTCCTAAAATGAATGATTTTTAAAGCCGATCATTGCATCCATAAAACAAAATATAGCTACTAAAATATTTGTTTACTATTTACTATAATTTGTCCTTTGGATTTGTTATGAGAACTTTTGTTAAAGAAGCTCCTAGAATTTTAAGTGGTTATTCCAATAAATAAATCAATCTAACCACAATTAAGAAACATGACTCTTCAGATGACCCAACATAAAACTAATGATTGGAAAAGAATGTAAAAAAAGTGGAGAGCAAGAACTGCTGCAATTACTCTCCCACCTTTAGATTATTAATCACAAGGCAGCTGCCAACTGGCCTTTTATGCTGAGTTAAGTAGTCATCCAGGTTGTAGTTTTTATTTTATTTGCCACAAGCTATTACCTCAGGATTCAAATTCAAAATCAGTTTAGGAATTGGAAGTGTACATTGCAGACATCAGGCTGGTCTGTTCACTCCAGTGGTTGTTGCAGGTTGATCAATAGGGCACCAGCTCCTGGCTTCTTGACTTGCACTAACAGGCAAAAATTCTGAAAAGAAAACTACAAAACAGCACAGCTCCCAAATAACTTAGGGATATACATATTGATGTATTCGTAAATTTCTTTCTTAGGCACAATTATGGACAGAAAATGCACAGCATATTCATGTGAATGAGCATCCAGGGGGTTCTTATTGAGTATATACAGGAACATGTACAAAATAAAATACATAAATATAAAATTTCTGGTAAACCCTCAATAAGAGAAGAGATGGTTGGACTGCACATCTTCTGCCAGTGGCTGACTTAACTGATCACAGTTTTCTCTAAGTCACATTTTTACTGCTTAATTTTTTTTTGTCAAAATTGAGTAACAAATGCAAGTTAAGTTGTGGCAATATACCTAGCTTTGACACTGATATATGAAAACACTGAAGGAAGAAATACAAGATACAACAAAAATATTTACATAAATACTCAGAAGGTTTAATGATATTATTCCTTTTTCCATGGACTCCAAAACACCAAATAGAAACATTAAGGGTTTGTTCAGTTTCCCCTCATACCTCAGCCTTTTTAACTACTTCTTCCAGTTTGTGTCCATTCCAGTTTGTTAATTCCTTCCTGTTTACTCCTTGGGCACTTTTTTCTATAGGAAACAGGGTGCAGGCAACAGGGAAAATACCGTGTCCCTAATTCAATATGACTAAAATTATGATTATTGTGCCCTACACAGAACCTTCACCACCTACACCAGCCTCAGTGACTGTTGCTACAACTGCATGAAATGTTCCCGTTCTTCCCTGCCCTTGACAATATGCACATAATGCTGTTTCATAGCACAGGAGAGTTCTAACTGTGTTAAGTTCTCACAACATCCTTCTTCCTTAGGTAGGGAAAAAAAAATTTAATCTGATAATGATAGAATTAGCCTAAAACATGCATGTGAATTAAGTGGACACACAACAAAGAAATAAACCTTCATATAATACAGTGGATATCCAGTTCAATGCAAAGATGCAGTAGAGTCACTTCAGTGCTAAGGTTTACAGCTCCCTAAAACTAAAATACTTTCTTATTTTCAAAAAGTTCTAAACGTCTGATGTAAAAACTGGAAGATCAAGCGTAATCTCCATATCCTCCTAGAACAAGGCTTGCAGCTAGGGGAGGCGGCAAGCACAGTTATTACTGAAATGAGGAGGTACCACATATCAGTACCTTCTGAAATATCTGGAGAATAGTCAGTGGTGGCTGCAGACACCTCAGTAGAGATCTGCATAGCTTGGAGTAAGACTATCTAGAGAATGGCACCCAGCTTTGTTGAAGAATTAATGAAATAATAAAAGGCATGTGCCTGAATATATTATGGCTATTAAATCTGATTATCACTATTAAAATGTAGCTTTTAATTATGTTAGCTGTTTATTTCTTAATGTCTTAGCAAAATAAAACACAGCAGAAGATTTGTATGAGATTTCCTTTCTTTAAAATCAAGGGCAGATTCTACTTTATTTTGCACTATACAATATCATTTGCTCTGCTGCCAAATGACTGCAGTCACCACTATTATGACTGGCATCAAGACAAGCCCTTTAAGCTTTGAAGGAAGTAAATAAACAGAGTAACAGAAAATTTAGCAAAAAATGGATTGCTGGCAAACCACAATAATTTCCTAGAAAAGCTCGAGCTTCTTAAACAAAAGAAAGACTGGTATCTCCTGAGGCCAGTGCCATCTCTCAATTTACACCCTGTTGTACTGGAAGAGACTCTAAGTAAGCCAAAGAGATAAGCATTAAATCTACTGCTTGAAAACATTCCATCCTCTCATTCAAATAGGTTCATTAAGTAAATCTGACATATAGTACTGAAAATTCTTTACATGCTGCAAATATTTCCTTACAAATAAACAATAATAAAGAAATCCAAGCCTGATCCTACAGCTTTTATTTTGAAATTTCAGTGAGAAATTGAGATTTAATCTCATCCAAATTGAATTAACCACCTTAAATTAGCAATACAAAATCAGTATTTCTGAGCCCTCATGAATCTAAGTGACAGGTGAAGAAAGACCTCCAGCTCAGACACATGGAGTACTTGATCAAGACAGAAGTGAACACAGCTCACTCATATTTAAAACATTCTTTCATATATTTTTAATAAAATAACTGATACAAATTCAAAACTAACTTCATAAATCAAACATTATTCAATGTACAAGGCTTCAAGGTTTCCCCTGTTATGGATGTGAGCGTGCCTGTCTCTGAGACAAGGGTTTTGCACTTGAATGCTTGAGGTTTTATGAAAGGTTTATTGGATTTCATAGTCCCTTAAGGGGAAACCCTTTAAATGTCTTTGCAATTATAAGTCTAATAACAATTTCAGCTCTTGGACAGAGCCTTGACTTGACAAAGATAAGGAACTGGAAGTTGCTCAGTCAATACAAAGCTATTAATCTCTGTCACCCCGCTGTCATTGTGGCTCAGGGAACCAATGTAGTTTCTTGACCTACGTGAAGCCGTGTAGTGATTTTATTCAGGATGTCAGCATTCATCAGAACAGATTTTGTCACACCCCAACTCACTTGAAGAGCTCCCAGTTCTTTATCTTGACTGCATTGACACCCTTCAGATACCAGCAGTTTGTTTCAGTCTCTGCTTATTATTATTATTTAGCACCTACTCATGTGTAAATGCCTTCAAAAATAAAGTATTGAGCTGGAACATAAGCAGTTTCATCCCTGCCTTCTGTGTCCTCAGAGGACAGTTTTGAGTTGCCAAATGCTATAAGTGCTTGCATATTCAAATGAAGGTTAATTTTGTTCATCTTCAGGAAAATTAAATTAGTATTTTTCCTTAGTGGTGCGCTTTTTAATGTCATCCTTCTCTGATCTTGAAATATAGTGTGAGAACATAGATCAAACTCTTAGCAAATTATCCTGCCAATATTATCACAGGAATGCACAATTAGTGTGGATTTGTCTTAAATAAGCTGAATTTATCTTTCTTTCTTGGTTAGTGTACCCTTGCTGTAGGAGAAACTACAGCAAAGATTCATTAATGGACTTATCCTAAAGTGAGCAATGAAAAGAACCCTGATTTTTTTCTGGAAGACTTTAGAGAAGACTCCAGTGATAATTTGTAGAGACTTCACTAAATATTACATGCAAACAGCAAACAGATGTAAAAAGAAGTAATCTAACCAATTCATGCAGAATGATAACTGCACTTGAACCTTTAATAAATATTTCCTAAATGGATTACTGAGTAACAAAAATGTGGACCACAAGAAAAGCTAAATAAATTATGAGTAATGTAGGAATGATGATTAGATGGGTTATTTTAACTGTCAAACACCAACTTATTATAGTAAATAATATATATGAATACCAGCAAAACCTAGGAAATACTAGTAATCTCTCCAAAATACTTAGCATTATAGTATTCTTGTATTATACACAGTAAAAAGTAAAGGAACTTCACTGACTTCAGTAAAACTGTTCTAGAATTTTTCTGAATAAATAAGATTTTCAAAGTGAAATAACATTCTACCAAATTTGCAACATTGATGAAATTATATTTGATAATGAATATGGATGGTAGTATAGAATTGCAAGGGTGTTTTCTTTCTGGGTTTTGTTGTTTGTTTTATAGCTTTCTCAGTGAGTATTTTGAATTCAAGGAACTACAAGAGAAAACTAACTAAAATTACAGCAATCAATTCTATTTCTATCAAACAGTCCAGGAGTTTTCTATCAACTCTTGTTTTCTCTTCTTTTATCTCTTCTTCACTCTTCAATTTGTCCCTGTATGATGTTCCCCTCTTTGTCCTACCACCCATGTTTTCTTACTCCTTCTTGCCCTTGCATCTGCTTCTACTCTCCATCTGTTTAGCTGAACAGGTTGCAGAGCAAGTTATTATATAACTTCCACATCCTCCTGCTGAAATTGGCTGCAACCAGCCTGCTGGTCTTACACTTGCTGAGTCAACCTGTTCTCCTCGAGGTAGTTCTTCCAGTGTGCGAGACTGACAGGGGCACTGCTGCTTCCGCAAAGTCACCATGAATAAAGGTGACAGCAGGCAGCTGCAAAAATAAACTAAGAATCCACTTCAAATGGAATTTTTGTCTGTCTTTTTCTCTGTAGGCTTCTGAGTATGAAGGTTTTAAAGTAGTTTTATCATGTGGGTTCATCTAGGAAAGTTCCATTCTCTTTTTACACTGGACAGCCCTAAAATCAACTCGCTCAGAAGACATTCTTTAATGTGGTTGCTACTGAATTGAAGAGAGTGGGGAAACTGAATTAATGCATTATTTGTCTTAATCCTGTCAAGGCAACAATCTATGATCATTGAAGTCCATAAAGCTGTTCTCAGTAGCAGAGGATTAACACCTACAGGTATAGTTGGAATTGCTATTTTTCTCCTATTTTTTCCACACTGATATATTTTATATCCAACCAATTGCCAGTATCTTTCAATGTATTTTCTTCCTCAACTATCACTCTCCTTCCTTTCACTCTTTCTGTGGTCTTTATCTTTTCCTTTTCAGTTCCATTAATCACATTTTTGTGGCATTACAGCCATTGCTAAGAAAGAATACCAATCTTACATATTGTGTATATACTTCAAATTTTCATAAATCTTTAACCCAAATTCCTCCTCCCTGTTCTCTGCATGTATATATGTGCATGTAAGTATTTATGCACACACATGGGCAGCGTCTGTCACAAGAAGCCCTCAGTTACTCTGGGCTGTTACACAGTAACAAAAGCACCAACACAGAGGCTAATGCCAATTAGAGAGCCAAGGATTGTGTCATTCACTCTGATCTCTCACACTGTTTCATTAATCCTTGCTGATCAACACAAGCCAGTGCTCCTCATCCTTCTGGGCCAGGGCCAGCACTAGGCTGCATTTTGACCAAGGGTACTGCACAATGTGCACACTCTCTCATGCCCTGGTACACTGGGCACAGCTGCCATCTCCTTTTAACCTCTCGCAATGCAAATTAGATGGGGTTGACAGGAGGGCACAAACAGATTTTAGGAGGTAAGATTTTGTACAATAGATGACCTCATTATTAATTTAGCATTTTCTTCTTTTTCTTTCAGCCTCTCCATTCTTTAACTCCATTTTGTAGTTTTCTTTCCAATACATCACAAAATTATATTCTTGGATATGCTCACAACAAAACACCTAAGGTTTTGGTCCTTGTTTTGGATTTTTTTTCCTATCTTTGTTCATTCTGTTATTCAGTATTTATCCTCATTCCATCTCACATGGCCAAACCAGATTTGTCTACAGTCCCTTAGGTCTTCTGAAGATACAGACAGTATCACATATGGCCCACCAGGAACAAGGTGTGAATTCCTGGCTGCTGATCCTGCTCAGACAGTTGACTGTCCATGTTAAGGACACAATTCCATATGCAATCTAGCAGTGCCTGTCACCAACTTCATGGCCCATTTTCTGGGCAGCCAGATGAGGTATCAAATATTTCCTCCTGACTTGCTTCCCTTCTTTCTCATCACTTTTATAACCTTGAAAGTGTTCATCCTGTCCCATAAATGCAAATGTTTTCACTTCCTTTGACTCATAGGACCTAAAGATTCTAAAGCAGTTTATACTTCCTGTGGTTTCACCCCACTTTCCAGTTCCAAATGTTTCTTATAATGTCACTGGCTATTTTTTGCCTCGTTATATAATAAATTTTAAAAACAATACTTCAGCTTTAATATATGGTGATTCCAGAATCTTGATGTTCCCTCTTTCACTGTCTTTATGTTAATACTAGGGAATTAATCACTCTGCTTCAATTTTGTCTTGCTGGATGATAACATGTTTGTAGTGACCAAATAATAAGTGATTGTGAAACACCTTTAGTACCTAGAAGCAGTAGGTACTCAATCTAAAACATTACATAACAGCTGTATATTAACAGTACCCTTGTTTAGGTGTGTCAGTCTGAAAGAATCAACTGTATGTATATTTAAATTTAAATTAAAATTAAATTAAAATAGGCTTGTATGATAATCTACAAATGACACAGTTCGAAAAATAATCAAATATTCATGTGGTTAGAGATAGAGGTTTTCTGATCTGGCACAAGGAAATTCTCTTGGTTTAAATGGCTGTTTAATATCTCAATCTCTCTGTCTAGATGGCATTTAAGTGAAAAAGCTTTTAAGAGCACAATGTCTGTAAAACCATAATATCTGATCCTTTAAATTTGAGTATATGTTAGTGACTCTGGCACCATAAATTTTCACTGTATAACTATTTTCCTTTATAAGTTATGTTGTAAAAGTGATATTGCACTGTAAACCCTTCTCCTTTGCAATGAATAAAACAGAGGAGTATCCAGAAATGTTTCCTGAGCTGCAGAACTGTAAATCAGTGGAATTACAGCATGTGGAACAATGCACATCTCCCAAAATATTTCCAGGGGAAAAAATGGTTCATCTGCTTGAAACTTGCTAATAAATGGAATCAGATTTAAATGTATTTTAAAATAATTGAGTGTATTATACAGAAAGATTTTGTAAATCAAAGTATTTCCACAATTTTGGCATGATTGTTACAAATCAACATCTCCAGGAATGTTTTCTTTTGCACAGGCATTCTGTTGCAATGCTACTTCCCATTGCATTTAAATTTGTTTTAATAGAGTACAACAGTTATTAGTGATTTATAATGAAGTAAAGAAGAATCAAGACAAACATTTCTCATTAAATCTCCAGTTTACTTTGACTGTGCCTCACTTCATCATTTTGATAACACTTCTCAGGAGAATTCACAAATCGGTATTTATGCTAATTATTTTCAAGATTTTTAGAAAAACTTGCTGTCAGTGCATTGAGTAATGAAAGAGGAGTTGAAAAATGCACTGTTTCATCTACAAGATGGCTTAGTAGAATTGCAGACCACCAAATTTTTGTTTGACAAAGAGCTGAGGCAGTTCTGGCACTCATTCACTGGATGTTAAAAGCAGGAGAGGATTAAAATCTTGCTTCATGAAATCAGAATTAAGACTGAAATTTACTGAGCTCCCCACTCTGACATATAATCATGAAAAAAAACCAAAACCAAAAACAAACAAAAAAGGTTTTAATTCTATTATAATGAAAACCCATTAAAAGAAATTAAAAGCAAATTTTAAAGGAAATTTTAAAGTCCCATGTCAACAATTTCCAAGACTTGCTATTTATTTTAAATTAAATTCTGGAACAAAAAAACCTCAGTTTTATGAAGCATTTCAAATTCAACAGAACCATGTAGATGAGAATAACATAATTTTCATGTGTTTGTGTTTAGGTTTTTGCTCTCAGGTGAGCAGATTCCTACCCCAAAGCCTTAAATAAGTCTCTTGTTCTCTATCTCAATAAAATCACAAATGCAAAACAAAATTGTATTTCTTAATATATATCATAATTTTGGGAAATAATATTCTTCTTTAAAATGTGAAAGGGATTCTGTCTCACTAAAAGTTTGTGTGTAGATTTGGCAGGAATTGCCTGTTTATTGTGTGGTGAAAGCTAAATGAAAAAATCAACTTAGGAATATAGTTTTCATTATTTCTGGTAGGTTGGAGTCTACAACCTTCAGTTTAAAGGCAACTGTGACTTTTGAGCTGGGTAGTGTCCTAATAAATATGCAACACTTTGTTCCTTTCCCCAGTGAATCTCTAATTATTCTCCTTACAAACTGCAGTAGCTCAGGGGAGAGTAATGAAGTAATGTGTGTTTTTGCATAAGTCAGGGAGAGTGAGAGATCTGTCCTGCCAGAAGACACTGAAGCACAATTTCTAGTTTCCATTGGGTAGAGAGATGGCTTTACAACAATCTTAATGGCAAAAAAAAAAAAAATTCAAGGGAAGGAGTAACTTTGCAAGGAATAAGTAAAATTCTACTCTGTTTAAGTTTTGAGCTTCTAGATTTTCACAGCTCTCATAAACAGCAGTGTATTTGGGTTATTTATTCACAAATCATGGTATGTTACAACACAGATTTGATCTCATTCAGGATTGAACCATGCCAGAGTGAAAAACTATTATGCAGTAATTGCCTTTATATAGCTGCTGGAAGAATTTTGTTTGCATCTCATGTCTCATTATTCACCTTACTGCAGATCTGTGGGCATAAGAACCATAAAATGTTCCAAGTGTCCTATTATTGTCCTATCACTGAAATGCAACATGACTGTTTAGCTTCAGGTTGCTACTTGACCACTTTGGGTCTGGAAGTTGTTGCTATGAACAGCAATGTATTTTTCTTTTATACATGGAAAACACCAACACTTTGGAGTCCTTTTTCATAGGAACTGAAAAAAAAGTCTTAAGAATCAGTAAAGATAGGAGAATTTCCTTCTTTGAAACAGAAGTTACCTACACAACACCCCATCATCAGGAACACAAAATGTGTAATTAAAATTCTGAAGAGAAAAACAGAGTGCCCTAATTATACAGGGCCAATGAAAAATGGGAGCAGCGTTTGAAATCTTTCAAGCAGACAAGGCAGTGATGCTCAATTAAAAGACAGGGGAAGGTCACATTATGTTAACTCAAAAATAATGAAACAGGAGAGTTCAAATACTGCATTCTAGCTCTGGCAGCAGACTACAGAGATTGGAAGTATTTAGCCTATTTTGGAAGCTAGTGGAGTCTTCTTTCAAAGACTTTTTTGTTTTTAACTCTTAGAATTTGCACACTTTATTAAGAACTTCAGTCAAGAAGTACAAGAGATTCATCCCCTTTCTCCTCTATCTGATCTCTCACTATTGCCTTTGTACTCTGGGTAAACTGGATTTGATTTTAAGTTGCATATCTATTGCCTCTTTGGATGGCCTCTGGCAGTGCACCTATTTGAAATAGGATGTTTATACAAGAAAGAAATGTTTCTCTTCAAAAAGACCAAAAAACCATCTAACATTAAATAAAAACCTGTGACATGTCTGTTTTGAAGAACTGTGAAAGGAACAAAAGAAAACTGGTGGTATTTTAAACCCTGAAAGCACTCATACATGTCACCCAAATGCCATTAACACTGAATTCAACAAAAAGATTTGTTTGAATGAAGACTGCAGGATTCACCACCAAACCCTGTTCTAAATGGGAAGCCTATCAATATGCTCTTAGTCTGCATACATTTTATTGTGTTCTTCATAAAGTCAAAGGGAATTTGAATTTATTTTAGAGGTGATTGACTGGAACTCTGCAACTACACATACATCAGCTCTACATCAGGTCCTGTTTTAATACATACAAAAATCATAATGAAGCAATTGCAAACATCAGACACAGCAGGCCAGGAAATGACAGCACAAGTCACAAGGTACTTTATTCCAAGTAGCACACACTTAAAAAAACTCACACACATCACTACAAATTCTGCTAAAGGCCAAGTACAACCCTCAACATGACCTGTTCACCTTAAAGAAATGGTCTGTTCTATAAGATAACTTAAAGTTTACTTTAATTAATCTATTGTGTATTACAGGTTTTTCTCACCTCCAGAGTATTCTTTTCCTAGGTTAATTTGCAATTATTAGCTGGGATAAAATTTAAAAAATAGGAAGAAGAGGTAAAAGTTTACAAGAGTACATCAGTGTAGATGCTGAATGTAAAGGAGAACTAAGGTCTGTGTGCTAAGATATATAGTTAGTAAAAGAAGCTAAGATATCAGAACAGAGCTGCTGTTAATGGAAAAAAATTCAATTCTCCCTGGTAGACAATGTTATCTAACAGTATTTTTTGTCAGTTGTTTGCAGACAAAATGTTTTCAGCTTTTAGGTTAATTATCAAAATCTCTGCTCCTCCCAATTTTCTTCAAGAACATTCCCATACATTGTGGCTTATCTACCCAAGATATCCTTGTTAAGAAATGTAACATATATATGCAGTACCTTTCAAAAATATCTGTCAACAATGAAAAACCAAAGTACCAATGAAAAATATCAGCCAGAGGCAAAATTACAATAACTCAGATGAAAAATGTATAAACAAACAACCCCGCATAAAGAAATCAAGGATCTAGCACTGTAAAAATTTCCTTCTGATAGGCAGAATTTGTTTAAAAGAAAAACAAGGCTTTTCCATATATATTATTGATTCCATTGTGAAAATTCCAACAATTTTAGTCTCTGGGACAATTACAAACATTAAGAATTATAATTAATCTCTGTTTAAAAAAGCTCCACACGTCTTTCCTCTACATCAAGGCAGCTACTGTAAATAACTGAAACTAGCTGATTCACAAAAAGTCTTTTGTTATGGTAGTTCCCAGATTTGCTGTTCTGACAACAGAGATGAGTCTTTCACTGAAGGTTCAAAGACAGTAAAGGGAGTAATATAAATAACAGGTATGAAAATGACAATTAGGAGGAACACTACAAAGCAGTAAAGGGACTATCAAAGTCAAGTCAGGAAAGTAAAAACAGGTTGTAAAAGGAGTAATGTCTGTAAAATTAGAGAACATGTTCTAACTACTTCTAATTCCAACAGCTCAGCTGGGGACTCTGCTCTAAGGCAGGAAGGCAGAGTCATTGAAAGTCAGGACCAGAGTACACCCAATTCCACATTTGATGGGCTCATTCATTGCAGGGCTGTAATGAGGCAGCTTTACGTTAGCTCAGGTGTGTTTACAGTCGCACATCCCAGCTGTCTGAAAGGATGCCTGTAAATTTTGGTGTAACAGTCCCAATGTCATAAGTGAATGTCATAAGTGGGATGGTAACAGCCTCAGCGTCCTGAAGCCTGCCAAGATCTAGGTAGGAATCAAGCACCAGCTCCTGACTAATAAAAAACCCAATCTATAACCCTATCTTAGGGTAATTATGTCCCCAAAGAAGTGATGGTTTCAAATTCAGACCTGAAATGAAGACTCTTGCATTTACAAGCAGCTGTAGACACACCTACAGCCAGCAGGAAGAATTCCTTCACCAAAAGGGTTGTCAAACATTGAAACAGGCTGCCCCGGGAAGTGGGGAGTCACCATCCCTCGAGGGATTGAAAAAGATCTGTTAAAAGTTAAGCAGTGAGGCAGCATTTCTCACTCATTAAAGTCACACCAGCAGATCATCTGGTAGTCAGGGTGCCCCCTGCAAAGTGAGTGGGACAATGCCTGGGAGATAGTTCTAAGAAAATGAGTGCTAATTAATAATATTTACAGCACCTCCCTGCTTTTGCGTTCATTCAAACTCCTTACTCTAATTGCTTTGAGCTTTACCTTACAAAGGCAAAAGCCAAACAGAAAACAGTCAGAAATACTCAATTATGCCTTCCTTTTTCCTACACTTTTCTAAAGACAGTCAGTCCTGAATCTTGCAGACTAACATACAGACTTTCTCTGACCCAGAACCTGGGTTATTTGGGTAGTCTATTAGCTACTTAATTTTGGGAGCATGTGACTTTCCATGGAGATTTTGATGTGAACATCATGCAAGGAGATGCCAGAGGGGAGTCAGAGTACCAGCAGTGCCTGGGAGCTCGGTTCATTGTAGCAGTGAGCTAGTGAGCTATAATTTAAAGGGTCAAAAGCCTTCTGTTATTTTCTTATGAGGCTTTTCTCTTTTGATGACTATGCTAACAGACCCTGTTCTATTTATTCATTGAAATTTATGTTTATATTCCATGTGAGATGCTCATCTATCTGCCAACCTGTGTCAGCAAAATTATAAACCTGTCAGAGACACTGTATTTTAGTAGTAACCTACATTGGCTGTAAAAAACAAATGCAAATGTTCAGACAATTACTTATATGCAATGAATATAGCACTTCCCAACAAATAATGCTGCCAAATAAAATACTGACACTACTCATCTTCAAAACAACGAATTTATATGATCTACTTTGAATTGTGTTTTTTGAAAGGCTTTATTTCATTTACTACCTCAAGAAAATTGCAGGCATTTCAGATACATTCAGAATGTGGTTAAACATAGAACATTCCTGAGGCATTTTGCAAAGCTGTGCTGAAATTCAATACAGTTGACTGAATTCAACCATACAAAAGTTTTCTCCCCTAGTCCATAGGTGTCAACACACTTGAAACTGCAATGTCAGTATATTGGTAGATATTTGCATATTTACATGATAAAATCCTTGCTTCTGCTCAAGCAGCATTTTTGCCTTACAGTGTTAATTCCATGGCTTTTCATCTTCTTGGATTATGTTATTTACTGCATAGAATTAATTCAAGTCAGTAACAATGTAATATGTGGTGGGTAGGAGAGAGGAGAGGAACCACAGATCCCTTACACAGCCACTCCAATGAAGAAAACTGTTCCAGGATCTGTCTTGGCTTTAACCTTGTTTTTAAAGGTGGAGCTGTACTAAAATTTATGCCCTAATGCCTCCAAAAGTTCTGCAGCAGCCTTATTTGGACAGCACATTTAAAAATGTGTTTTACTCTTTGCTGAACATTTACAATGCATGTTGCTCATATTATCATCAACCAAGAGATTGTAAGAGCTTATCTGGTGTCTTTTCTTGCCCCAAGGCTTTGTGGCAGTGTGCTTTTTGCCAGGATACTGTGTGAGTATGCACAAGAACCAATTAGTGTCTAAGGCTTTCAATTAGTTATAAAATTAATCACAGCATATTAGAAGCATAAAACAGCACTTGTAATATGTGCTTATTTTATAGATAAGCTAAATTAGCGTAGCCATTGCAAATCAACTCTATTTCAGGAGTTATAAAGACAAACAGATCTCATCCTTCAGCCTTTGTATGTATGAGGATTATGAAGGATTTGATTCATAATAGCCAGACTAATTATATTTACACACTCAGGGCATGCTTTGACACTAGTTCAAATTTCCACTCAAGAACCATATAAGATACTTAAATGTATACATTCATACATCTTTTATCTGTTAAATGTGATATAAAAATCCTCTTTGGTTTTTTAAAAAAGGTTAATGTTAAATCCAGGTACATACTTTTTAATTAGCCTGCCATTGAAGATGAAAATTTAACATCTTGTCTTTCACTTTAGATACTTCACATTCTCCTAGTTAAGATGTATTTTATAATTGAGAATAATACATAAAGCTTTTCCAGTTGAAAGTTTTTTCTCAAGAAGGATATTATCAATAAGTCAGCTACTTCCTGGTTTTAAGATTTTGTATTAAAACTTTTAAAAGGTTGGAGTGAAATTTATTTAAAAAAAAGAAAAAACAACCTTTCAATAAATAACATTTGCATTGTCATCATTAACTAGCAGTTTCAGAAATACAAAATTTTTAATTTAACCATAAATAAGTCCATGTTTTTCCAATAGAACTTCTACTGGTGGTATCCTGGTCTCACTAATGACAAAGTAAGATTATGTGGAAGGAATAAAAGTAATACAGAAACCTGAGTAGAAACTAGAGAAGGAGGTCTTGAGTCTCCTTATTTTATCTGTAAATAGTTGAATGCATAATTATTCTTACATATTAAATCTTATTTATCCCAGTACTCATGATTTTCTCTGTAGTTTCAGGTGTCCTTAGGTGAGTGAGAGAATAACAGAAGAATGGGAGACTGAATTTCACCCACTCAAAAAAATCTGAGGAAAGTTCTCTATGAGCTTTCACTCCATTATTGGGTTTAGATATTTATACTTCAGAGAAAGAAGTTCTATTACATCTACACAGTTGCAGACAAATTTTAAAAAGACCGAAGCATGCTGGGGGCCAAAGTCTTTTAAAACTTGGGTCTTACGTGTCACAATGGGAACTGTGCTGGTGAGTGTATTTGAAAATCTGGCCCTGACTTGCGTGCCCTAGTTGGAGTTATGATCTTTTAAAATTCTGTCTCCAGCTTCAAATGCTTAAAAATTAGGCTTTGGACTCTTCGAGGTTTATTTTTATTTAACAGATACTTTTCAGAAGTTCTGAGCATCTACAGTTTGTGTTCAGGTGCATGTGATCACTGGATATTCAGCATGTATAAATCACAGGCCTATCCTCATTTCTAGATATTCCTGTTATTCCTTATAGGAAAATTGTGAAGCCTCCTTTTCATATCCCTTTCTCATCCACATTCTTCAACAGTGTGGCTTCAAAATAATTTCTCTTCTTTGTGGTCCCTGTAGCAGTTATACACGGGCCAAATTACTTCTGCATACTCATTATAAAGACATTCTAAATGACATAATATGCTCTAGAAAAGCTTTTGACAAGACAGACAGCCAAGGGACTGAAAGGTGATGGTCTTTTGCCATTTCTGAGTGATGTGGCTGCCAAAACTCATGGACTCGAGGTTTAACCTTGCACAGACAGTGATCTGTCTTCATGAAAACCAACTGTCACATGCACATGCCTCAATTTCACAGAGGAAGCACTGGAACTGTAAAACAGGAGAACCTTGGACATCGTTAAAGAGAAAAAATGTGTAAAGCTTTCAGGGCCTCACCAACAGCTAAAATTAACTCTGAATCACCCATGTGGATATATTCTGATGCAAACAAATTTGCCACAGGCCATAGCAATTACAATCTCCCATGGCCAGCACAACTGCAAATGAAGGTTTCTTCCTCTCACTAGTTCTTAAAAAGCTGCTAACTCTTTATTAGCACAAAACCACTTTTTATCTGCAAGGACAGAACAAGCTGCCATGCCAAACATGGTTTGAGAGGATAAGAAAGCATTCAGCATAACAAAACATGCATTTTTACAGAAGGTCAGTATCATTTAATGCCACTGCTCTGTATTGAGCAAATCTATCTCTTCATTCTTCCATCACCCTCACAGAAAATATAAACAGCCATTAGGAGCCAGAAGGGCTTAGGGAAATGCAGAGTTTTAATTGCTTTGCCTTGGGAATGTTGCAAAGTTGGTCTTGCACAATGAATACTCTCACAGCTCAAACAGAGATTTATCTATGGAATTAGAACTGGTTTAAAATGAACACACATGAACCTGACAGAAAGTACTGACTGAAGACACAGTATCAGCTTATTAAACAATATAAATGAAAGAAGGATGCATCCACAGCTGATTTGCTGTGTCCATCTGGGACCCTTTTAGGCTGACAAGAGCAACATATTATTGAGTGATAGAATTCAGGAGAATTTGGAAGAATGCAAGGAGAATCATTACTGCTCTGTACAGAAAACAAACGTATTTATTGCCAGACTCTTTCCTTTTTTTAACCCAGTGAGAGCAAACCAGCACAATGTCAGTAATTCAGTATTTTTAAGTGGGGAAAATACAAAGCTGATCATTTATTGCCCTGTTACAAGAAGTAATCTTCATTCTGGAGTCAGAGGAAGAATGGCAAAGACTTTTAATACTGTATATACAGTACCTAAAACAATAGGGGATCACTGCTTGGACATTAAGCAATTAACACAAATCAATAGTAACTACCTGGTTCCTATTTCAGCAGCTTTGAAATACAGGGGTCACTGCCATTCATGGCACAGTGTGTAGAACACTCCATTATACATAGCTATATAAAAATACATGTAAGGAAAAAAACATTTTCCCACTTTCTAAAAATTTCATGGCAACTGATGTGTTATTTTAGATCTTCCTATTTAAATAAAATCTTTACATTAAATTTTCCGATTTTATTTTGAATTTTTTAAAAAAGAGTGATATAACTCTCAAGACTTCAGTGAGAAAGCTGGAGGAAATTATTTATAGTTGCTGGTTTGGGTTTTTTAATAGGTTCATTATTTCAAACCAAGCTCAGGTTATTTACACATCAAAACTATGCAATACTGCTTCTTAAGGGCTGTTTTAGATGACAACACAGTAATGGGAGGATATGACCAAGCTACCAATAAAATCAAGGAATAAAGCTTGCATTTAATTACATATCTTAATGAAATTAAGATTATTAGAAAAAGTAATAATTTTAAATTAAATTAATTTTAAATTAAAATTAAAATTCTTATTAAAAGTAAAAATCTATTGATTTGGGGGGAAAAATCTATCATCCTCTTATTTATCACAGATTTCCTATCAGCTACCACTACTTTGATTTTTAAAAAATCATGTGTCAATACTGTAACCATACAGATTACTCACATCTGTAATTTTATGGCTAGACATATCAGAGAAGTTAAAGATTTTAAAGAAACTTTCTAAGTAAAATGGAATTGCTCGTATTTTGTAAAAGGAATAGAGTTAAATCATGGTAGTGACAACATGGCTAGAGAAACTCACTTTGTGAGGTGGTAGGATGAGGCATAGGAACCTGAATATCACCATGATTCAGCTCCAAAACATTGCACAACCGGCATAAATTATTTACCTGACATTAGAAACCAAACTGGGGATAGTGCTCAGATTACCCAAATCCCCTATGTCCTAATCACAGATCATTGTCCCTTTAATCAATGCTGATGTCTTTTTCAAGGAGGTGGTTTCAGGACATAAGTCATTATTATAAAAAGTAAAAACATGTAAGTATCCAAAGGCCATCTCTACAAACCTTTGTGTGTATACACCACCCTCTCTTCACTAAGTACATCTAATTACTCTGCTGGCTAACAGCACTTGGTATTCAGTTATTCTCCAGTAAGAAATAGCCCAGTGTTCTGCTGCACTAAATATCTGCCTGCCTATTAGTTCCAACCCTGCAAATTAGGAGGGAAACTACAAGCTGCTACAACCCATTCCTCAGAGAAAGCAGCTGTGTTCCCACCACATTTCCAAAACAAGCAAGTGAAATGTTATTACTGTGATTAAAGAAAATTAATTCTAGATTAGGCCATTTCAAGACACAGCAATAAATTCTATCCTTACCTTTCAAATTGCCCATTATCTTTAATAATTTTCTATTTATGACCATGGACTCTTTTAGAAGACATCATATCTAACTGAAAGGAAGAAAAATGGGTTTGATTGCCTGTATTATATTTACTCTAAAATACCTTTGTTTTCTACTTAATTTAAAAAGTCAGATTACAGAGAAAACATATGTTATATTCATAGATACTCTTAGTCACCACTATTAGGCCAAGGGAAAAAATGCAATAAATGCAATAACTGCCCATGCATATGAACATTTCCAGTGCTTGAACTTGAATATATAGAATGCACCAAATTTTCAACCCCATCCTTTTAGATTTGAATGTATAAAAAAAGCAACTTCACACCTGGTGAAATGAAAGACATTTGGGAAATCATTGGTATAGTCTTTTGGACTATTTTATTTCCTTTCCTTTTATTCATCTCTCATTTTGTAATATTTTTTCAAGAGAGACTCAGAATTTATTCTGTCAGCTTTGAATGCCTGCAATGAGAATGTCACCATGTCTGCCACTCTTATGTCCACCAAACAAAGTAGAATCACAGAATAATTTAAATCACGCTTTTTAAAAGAAAAAAGAAAAAGAAAAAAGAAAATAGTTATCTTCAAGACAAGTGTGACAAAAATGCCTAGATTTTAGTGGGAAAAATCCAATCCAATAAAAAGTAAGTTTTTCTTTGAAGAAAGTGCTGAGGCTATGCTGCTTCTTATTTCTGAGGACAGCAGCATATCCAGAGCACATACAACTTTCCTTCTCATTATTTGATTCTCCTAATCAAAGCTATTTTGACCAAGTTTTGAGCTCTGGCATTCCCACACTCTCAGAAGGCACAGTGCTGCTGCCTCATCCCAGATCAGTGCAGGAGCTGCCTGGGCCTGATGACATGGCAGTGCTCCTGTCACCTTGCTCACACATCATATGGAGTTTCAGGCCTGATTTACAGGGATCAAACACATTAACAGAGGAAAGCTGGGCTGGATCAGGGCCTCATGCAGCTGCAGCCCTTTTGGTTCCATAGCAGGAGCCCATGCTCAACCAGGGTCTGAATTTGCAGAACTGGAACTGCTTCCATACCCGGTTTGAAATCTTGAATTCAGCACTAGTGTTTGCAGCCGTGAACACTTAAAGCTGCTACACACTGTTCATGTTACTAAAAGAATTCATCTTGACAGCTTTTTTTATCCTTTCTTGTTTGATTCCACTGCCTTACACCACTTTGTTAGTCACTGTAACATGAACCAGACCAAGAAAAGTACCCAGGCCAAATAACTTGCAGGGGGATTCCTTCCTTGGTTACAACCCAGACCAATCCCAACCCACATGGGCATGTTCATGCCACCATGAACTGTCAGAGTGTCAGAGGTAGTAGGTGGGTGGGAATGATCAGAGCATTTTTTGAAGCAATAGCAAGAGCTTCTGCAGGCTTACATGATTTGTAGAACTACCACACCATATCACCATATGTAGAACTACCACATCAATCCTTTGAGCCCAAAAGGGGTGCAGGCAGTGCCCAGACACAGAGGAACACACCTATAAATTGATTCAAATCAAATAATCAAACTGGAATCTTGGCAGAAAGCTTCCCATGTTCTTGCAAATAATCTCATGGGAATTTTTAATGGATGCAAAACTTTTATTCAGTCTCATCTAGGAAAAAAAAAGATAACTGTCATAGTGGAGAGCCACCTTGTATCTGGGTTATTAACTCAGTGACTCAGGAGGAATAGTGCCATCTACTGAATTAACTATAGTCCTTAAAATACAACCTAACAAAATCTTCTCTCATCTGCTGGTTATTGTACATGGATGAGTTTTTTGTCCAGTTAGTTTAATAGAAAATTGTAGTGCAGACACTTCAAATCACTTGGCACCTGCTGTTTTTCCTTTGCCAGGTGCATTTCAAAAGCTTATTCACAAAACAAAAGAAATAAGGTTCTTTTTCTCAATATGTTTGCAATGATACTTTCAAGAACCCACATGGGCACAGAGTACTTGGAACAGTCCAGGAGGGAAGTGACTGTTGGCTGCTAAATGTTACAAGAAAACAGAAGCCTGGAAAGTGCAAGCAATGAGACAAATCAGAAAGAAAATAGATCTATGTTTACTGTTTCTGCAAATATCCAAGGAAATCCAAAATCCAGCAGTGCAAGCATATGGCATTAAAAGAAATATGATGTAAGAGGGTTCACACCACCATGGGTTCACACCACCACCGAAATATCTAATATGCAAAAGGTATATATTAAAAATCTGAAAAATGAGTGGGATGGAAAGAAATTTTGTGATATTAAAAGAACAGATTGAAATAAACAAGATGAGGTTTAACCACATGAATCTCTTAAGTAATCACTGAAAAAACTCTGTCTTTCTATGACTTCCCCTAAGAATTCAGGCAAGAATTTCCTTCTGGAAAAGGAGGAGAGGTTAAAGATTCACCATCAAAATAAATACTGTGCATCAGATGATGGGTGGATATGGAAAAAGTGTTGATAAGCTATTATGGACTTTGTAAACCAAAATAATATTGATAGCTCAAATGATACTTCTGCATATAAATGAATTATATGCAAATATTTCATCATCAGTCATGTCAGGGGGGAATTCAAAGAATTGACTGCCATAAAAATTGCCAAATGACTAAAGAAATGTGCACACACTTAAATCTTCCACTTGGTTAAGCAACCAATATCATCATATGTTATTCTATGGTTAATCACTGAAAATAAAACAATGAAGTAATTTTTTTCTAAATTTATAAACAACTAAGTAAGGCCTAGTAATCATAAAATCAGATTCATAATTAATCTTTTGGTCTTTCTTAGAATTGATGGTACGGAATCCAAATGAACACATTGTTCTTTTAAATCATAAACATAGAGAAAAACCCCTAAGTATCTCAAGAGATTTTATTTTAGATATACCTTTACATTTTCATCTCCTTGAAAAAAAGTTCAGCTATTAAAGGAAATTTTATAAAAGGGCATCAATTCTTTAGCTGCATGAATTATACAATAGAGAGTTGATATCCTGTATTTGTTATTCAGATACATTTTCCTATAAGACTTTGGAGTGTAAGAAATTAAATCCATACTCTCTGAACTGCTGACAAGAAACCAGGTATTTTCCAAAAGACTAGAAGCAATGCTATCAATAACTCTTTAAAATTATTTAATTGCTATATATTGCAATTAATAAAAATTCTTTTCATGTTAGAGTGTTCCTTTCATATAATGCATAAATTCACAGTAGGCATTGTTTAAGCTGATTGTAAATTGGTAAATACACAACATATATGTAATGACTTAGAAATGTATTGTGTAGCTGTTAAATCACTTCTTGATTTAACATGTTTGTACTGCAAGAGTTTCAAAATGTTTTTTTCCAGAAAGATGAAATACCATGAAGAAATGCACAGCTTTTGAGGGAATGGTCTCGTGATAATCTTTAAGGACTCTCTGTAGATTTTCAAGTCATCTTGTTAAGCAGCAGAAACCCCTTTACATGAGCTATCTGACCAGACAGAGACCATGACTAAAACAGCTGAGAACAACTTCATCCCACCCTCACTGAAGTCAATGGAAAAAATATCTGCAGGATTTGGTAGCTGAAGTGTATAGGAGCCTTTCCAATGACTCCAATGAGCACTGAATCAGCAGCAGCAGAAGCTAGTGGGTAATCATTGTGGGTAATATATGAGCTGTCCTTAGGCTGCAATGTATTTGCATAAACCTTTTGTTGAATAACTTGAAGAACAAAATAAATCAAAATTGAAATCTATTCACAGTTAAATGGCAAGCTGAAAAAGAGATTTAGTGAGTTAAATTATTCACCATGCTCCAGTGAAAGCATATTTCACAGATTCACATTCCCAAGTGAACTCATGCTCTGCCACAGCCTAGCTAAATTTAGCATGAATAAGCATCTCTGGACAAATAACAGCCAAATGAAACAGGTGCCTTAATACATGCACTCAACACCTGTTATTTTGCAGAAAATTACAACCAAACATATTTGTTCCCATTTGATTTATTAATATTTCCAATGTGTATGAAGCTCTTTTGCACTGGACACACAAACAGGGCCTTGGGCTAATATGCATCTGTGATTCTGCACTAAATACAAAATTCAAAGGGTTTTTTCTTATGCCTGACTAGTTTATAACACTAAAATATCACTTGGTTATGTCTACTATAATTTCTGTGAACCACTTTTCTTCTCCTTTATACTCCTTGTGAGATGAGGTGACCAGAACTGAAAATACAAATTCATATGATGGCATTGTATTATTCTTCTATACATACAGCACTATGAGGGCTGCTATGGGAAGTTAACTCCATCCTTTTTGTAGCATTTCCTCTCTGAATTACACTCTCTGCATGTTGGCTCCATAAAGATGGAAACTGTATTTCACTGGATTCTATGGACTCCTCCAGAATCATGCAGTTTCGACATTAAATCCTTTCCAAAAATCCATATCTGGATTTTTGTCTAACATTATTTTGTCATCTTCTTGCCTTTCATTAATACTTACTCTACCAGAAGCACTCGACTTCAAAGGTGCTGTTAAACACAATTCTCTCCAAGCTGCTGGTTCCTTTGTGCATGGAAAGAAACACTCCCATGGTACTTTCAAGAAGAGGAATAACCATTCTCCTGGGAAGGGCTCCTGCACAAATGTTCACCTTTGCACAACTACTTTGCTACCAGTTCCTGAGAGGACACTGTAAACATTTGTGGAGAAACAATGTCCTATGAAACAGGACAGAGGAGCAATTACACTGTCTGCTGCTTCATTTGGAAGGGGGGGATGAACTCAGGGGGTCCTGTGGTGAAAGAAAATGCTGGCAAGAACAAGACCCTGGATGCTGAAGAGTTCTTAAGTTTCTACATTACAGAAACAAAAGGATACTGGCAAGTGAATTGAAAATGAGCCTGCTTGAAGAACAATAAAAATCAGTAACATACACTGACACTAATAAGCTGAATGACTGGCAGTTTGATCAAACACTGTTATAAGAGTGATGAGCAATTCAGTCACATTTGCCAGGATAAATATTAATTCTGTGTTAAAGTATCTCCTATCTTATTGTAGCCACAGTAAAAGACAAATGACTAAAACATAAGCATGTAAATGTGAAAATAAATGCAGATTCTCAAGAATTAAACCAGCTAATAACAGAGTGTTGAATGACAGCTGGGTGTCCTTGCTGAATTCAGATGCTTAAGAAAATTTATAGCTCGCCATGAGAGAAAAGTGAATAAAGAGTTTGGAAACATTCTTATTCCAAAATTAATAGAGATGATCTGAGATACGACACTTCTACCCAATAACAAAAGTCACAAAAACTAACATAAGTATTGAAAATCAGTAAGAGCTCACAGGAGGTTACAACCATCTGAAGAGCAGACAGCTCAGAGAAAAGACAGCTACAGAGAGAGAAAAGGAAAATCAGAGTTGAAAACCCCAAATTTGTTTATTTAAATTAGCTGTACTCAAAGAGAAATAGAAGAGTCATTGGAATGAAAACAACAATGGATCTGAGCCATAAAACGGAGGAGAGAAGGATCAATCTGCTAATGGTTCTGACCTCCCTACTCAAGCTAACATGGTCAGGGCAAAATAAAACATTTATAGTCAGACATGGTAGACAGCAAGCAAGCAGATAATTGCACAGGCACACTTTCCCATCAGTGATATTTTTTCCTTATAGTTTATCTATGATTATACAAAAGCAGAGGTAATGATCTACTTAGCTTATACATTAATTTATGATTCAGAAAATATAGCACAGCAAATAATAATTGCCATCACTGTCTTGTTTTAAATCTTGCTAAAAAATTCTCAGCGGCCAATAAGCACTCATTCATTTAGGATTTTTTTTTCTCTCCCCTTTGTAAATATTTCTGCATTTCATTCACTTCGCTTTCAGAAGACAATTTTACCACAGAACTGTTAAACAATAAATAACATCAAAGTCTTCAGTGGCATAAAGATGTAAGCAGTTTAACTCTATATACATAAATTCACTGACTTCAGTGAGATGCATGAAGTCAAACAAGTGTCTTTGTTTTTGGAAAATACAGGAATTAATTATTAAAATACATTTTTCAAAACAAGACTGTCAAACTCCACTTGTAGAAAAGACTTTTAAAATTCTGAAACAGCTGTGCTATATAAAACTTGGTTTGATCTTCTTAAAGAAATGCAAGTTTAACTGTCAAAAATAAGCTGTTGCTCAAATCTTCTGGAGTTCTGATCCAGGCAGGAATGTGCTGGCACCTAGCATTTCTTTTTCTCCAGAAACATACTTCTGAGTATAGCTGCTCATAACATGAAATACAATCAACTCTTTAGATACTTTAAACACATTCATATCTTTTGCAGAGGCAACTTCTATCTTTTTGCATTTGTCACAAGCAAATTTTTCATTCTGTCAAGTGTGAACAAAATTATTTATTCTGAGGTTCTCCAGAGCTCTTATTAATTACATTTATTGTGGGCTTGCATTAATTCTAACTGTTCATCATCTGCACGCTCATCTATTCCTTTATGCCACCATTCATCTAACACACCCACAGAAGCACCACATGTGAAAGACAAGACGTGGGGTTCAGCATCTTGTTGCTCAGGGCAGACTGAAGAAAATGGCACATTAGTGTAAAAACATGGCACAATGAGGATTTGTTGATGACTCCTGCAGGAATATCACAAATGGTGTCAGCTGGCCTAGTCCCAAGGTATCTAGGGATTTACAGGTTAAAGCCAATAGGCTTGAACTGATCCTGCAAGTTAATTGGGAACTGGTGGTGACTGCAGAGCCTCTAGAGAGGATGCTCGTGTGAGGCACTACTTAAAGAGCAGGTAGTCATACTTTGCATTAGGTAGCCATATTTTCCACCCCCTGAAGACAGATACTGAGGGGAATTCTAATCACAAATTTAGCTCCTAGACTGGAGCTAACTACATTCAATGTGGAACATCTCCTGCTGAAACTGTCAACAAGGAAAGCCCATATATATAGATCTAGAAGTCACTCCAAGACACTGCACAGAATGTTCACTGAGATAATTCCATTCCATCCCCTCTCTAGCAATTACACAATGTTAAAAGTAATGCATTGCCAATTATGTTGCCAATTTTCTTGAATTGATAGGCTCTGTCCTCAGCAGGTCCCCCACTTAGCCTGAGCATTACACCACAGTGGCACAGCTGTTTGCTTCTGGTTCTGGAAATCAGGCAGCCCTGTTCTCTGCTGTACTGCATGAGATCAGCACGCCTTAAACACTTAAGTTTGAAAACAGAGACTGTTTGAAAACAGATGCAAGAAGCTATGATGTTAATGTCAAGGAAATTCTCTCCCTTAAAATGTATCATCGTGTTCCAGGAACTGTCCTCAATATCAGGTGTTTGAATATTTTTCTTAATTAGCATGATGAAGAAAGTAGAAGAATAAAGACAAAAGTCCACGATGGGGAAGAGACCCTAAAGAAGAATTAATTATTTTCTCCTTTTCCACCTTATTTCAAGCTACAGTATCATAAAAATAGATGGACAAATTTTAAAAAAATCCTATAAGGCAAAGAAAACACAATAGGTACCAGGGCCAATCTGGCACCCACTGGGTCTTCTGCCTTGCCAAAATGTTTCATTGAGCTGCTAGCTGAAAGTGTGAGGAGCATGCTGATGCTGCAGCTGCTGCTGTATTTGTTGTGTCCTATTCTGGTGGAGATTCTCCAAGGGTTTCCTCCAGAACAGCTCATTTACAGTACAAATATAATAAACTCCCACTTAAATAAGTTCCAGAAAATCCTTCTCAGTAATAGAGATCCTGAAAGCACTAAGATGCAGGTCTAAGACAGACTTAAGCAGAACTTTAAACTCTATGTTTGTTTAAAACAAATGAATTCTTTGCCATATGTTACTCCCTACAACCCCAAATCATTAACAGTTGGGCCAAACCGATGGACACAACATGAGTTGAAAAGCAAGTGCATTGTTTCAAAACATCTTTGTCAACTCTGTCATTAGTTTACATATGCTAAGTGAATAGGTGTTACAGGATGTTATACATCTGCCCTGCACCACCACAGCAGTACACAGCAGTTTAAATTAACAGGTAAATCCACAAACTGCATTTTGCAACTGAGCAAGTGACAAAGAACTGTATTTTGCAACAGGTAGAGAGAAGGGAAAAATTGGATTTGTTTCCAATTTTTGGCACACAGAATTGACAAAAAATTACAGTCCACAGGGATCACTAAGGAAATGCTACTGTGACAGAGTCCTGAGGAAGAAGCAGGATGCCTTGTGCATGTGGTGGGCAGCCCATGAAAGGGCACTGCCAGGTACCTGCCTGTGGTATGGGAGAGACTTCAGATAAAGAACAAGGTAATTTCACTGCCCACAAGCAAAATAAACTGAAAGCCAAGCTGTGACTCTCTGGGTCACCAGCTTCATAGCAAGTTCAGATTGTTTCTCTCTGCATACAATGGATTTCCTTTTCAAAAAAATCTGTTTTGAGAGAGCCGGACCTTTCAAGTTGCCAATGTTTACAATGTGTAAGCTGGCAAAAGTCAACTATTTAACACATACTGTCAAAATATACAATCAATGGCTGAAAATGTTTTGGTAGCTTTTTTTAATCTTGATTGACAAAGATTGATAAACTTACATACTAGTTTACTGTTCAAAGTATTTAAAAATATATTTATTAGATAATAGCTTCCAGGATGTTTTTCTGGCTCTGGCTGGCATACATTGTATATAAATACATAATTCAGTGTAAAAAAAGTTACACCCCCTTTTCCACATGAAACTCCCAACTATGCTGAAGACCAGAGATGAGCTGCATGAATGAATTCAGATAGAGATGCCCATTTGGCTGATTTGAATTCAAAAGAAAACACTTTTTGATCTGGGTTTATTGTAGTGAGAAACTGCCACTTCCATAAAATTCAAAGCAAGTAAACTCAGATAAGAATCTATGTTTATTAGGAATAGTTTTTAAAAAGTTAATATGCCACTTGAGGCCACAGGGAAATCAGCATCTTCAGAGAGCACTACTTAAATTTTACAGCAGATTATTTTTTTAGAATAACAGTTGTCATAGCTTCTTACAGGCACGAAAATAGCTTTCCATTCATGAACTACAATACCCTGAACAGTAAGATTCATGTTGTTTCCAATGTTTTGTGAACAAGGCAGGAAGGAAAGAAAGCCTGCAGTGTGATTCCCTCCTGAGTATCAATACATTGTCCCAATATCTCAGGCTCAGCGTCTGTTAATGTTGCTGGAGTTAAATTTGTGGAGGTGAGTGCAGTGAGGAGAGAGAATATGCTGCAGCCTTTTGACACATACTGCAAACTGCTGGTGCAATGTATCCTGCTGTGCAGCCCTTTAGGAGAAATTGGAAATGTTTCATCCACATCCTAATGTTAGAGCTGACGCAAGGAGAGGCAGAACAGAGCTTGCTCCACCTTTGTGCCTGCTCCAAGAGCAACCCTATGGGACATGCAAGGTGGCATGAGGGAATATTGCAGCAATCCTACATTCTTGTTATTTTAAACTCCTGCAATTGAGGTAATTATGTTAAAGATCACATCAGAGTTTTAAATTATAACACAAGGCACAGGCTGTACAACTGCTACAAATTCTGTACAGGACTAGAGAAAAGGAGAGGCAAGAGAGCAGCAGCAGCATGTTGAGGCAGCTGGGTCAAAGAGCATGTCAGGATCCTGGAAAATCACAGAAAGACTCTAAAGAGGCTGACAGACATTCTCCAACAGCACGAAAGACAGTGGGACCATGGAAGCAGGGACTGGTTTGAAGAGCAGCACATTTGAAAGAATGTGAGGCTTAGCAGGCCAAAATGACTTGGCATTAAAGGCATGTCCCTGTGGTGGGCTGCATGGCTCTAATGCTACAGAAATAGCACAGCAGATTCTTTCTAGAAAAAGCTCAAATGTACAGAGATGAGCATCCCTTACCTTCCTACTCAGCTTCATAGAGAAAATCAGCTTCTCAATTTATTTTACAGATACTCAAATAAGTAATACTGAGATACTGGCCCTGCAATAATGCAAGCTCTTCATTACTTGTCTTAGGAATAGCATCAAAACCCTTCCTTCTCCTTAGGCAACTACTACTTTAAAGTCTCTCTTTTCATCCTGTATAATAGGGATTGGAAAGGTTGGAAGCAGACAACATGAAGTGAAGTAAATTAGTGAATAATTACTACCCTACACAGAAGAAGCAGCCAGCAGTACTCCTAAAGGAGCAAGACAGTCAGTCAGAACTAACATGCTCTTGCAATCCTGTAACAGCAATTCAACTCCTCAAACTGTTTCTTTCAGCTGAGAAAAAGATGCTGCATCAATGACTTTGCAGATTAAAAGAAAAAAATAATCAGAAAAAAGCAGAAATAGACTAGACAAAAAGAGTGGCAAATGCAATAATTCAATGAAAAACATTCACAAGCAAGCATTTGACAAAATTGAATTATGCTTGAAAGCATAATCTATAATAAGAGTGTGAGAAGCAGATTAAAGTTTACTCCTTTTTATTCCAAACTTTGATTCATCCATTATATAATTATCACAACATAACATTTTCATTTTCCCTAAATGGAAAGTTTGTTCAGTGTTTCACTGTCTAAAACCTGTGTGTGAATGCCACACCTGTGAGTTCCCAACCCTTGTTCATCCACCAATCATATCTAAAGTAATGAAAAAAGTCCCTTTTTCCATTGCACATCAAAGAACCTTCACCTGTTTATCACATACATGGCATGGATATACCTGTGCCCAAAAGTTCAACAGCTTATGTGACAGGAGACACATGAATTTTACTGCAATTTATATAGCAGGACAACTGTAGGCATATTTATCGTATTTCAGAATTTGGAGGAAAAAACCTCTTATAAATTTCTGTGAGTACCTCTAAACTGAAAATCAGTGTAAGAAAATCTCTCATCCAGAAGTCCAGAGGTATTAGAACATTCTGTTCTTATTGATCTGGGAAGTGCTGGTCTCTTCTAATCAGAATGTCTATCTTACCTTGTTACCTCCAAACCATTAGAGCAGTCTAAAAGAAATATGTAAGTACAGGGGCTTTTAATTGCTTTGTACAAATTTAGAATGAGAAGTTCACAGGTGATATTTCCATCTGATTTGTATCTTGGCCATGATGCTTTTTTTTCATTATTGTGCAGTTAGCAACCCAGGAAAGACTAGAACTATTAATAATCATTCGATCCTGTGCATGCACAGCATATTCAGCCCGGTAACAGCAGCCCAACTCAGAAAAGAAATGTAATTTGCAGTGTAGTCTTCTAAAGGGCCATGGTGTGCTAAATGATGTGTTATTAATAAGAGTTGCAAACAACAACTGTTCAAAAATAGGTACAAATAAATTTTAACAAAGCCCATGTCGAAATTATCACTATCTATAAGAGCCCTTCAGAACTTCATGGTTCATGGTCACCACTTGCATTTGGTCTTTTCCACTCCTTTAAATGCTACCATATATGTGACAATAAGTGTGGCAGTGATGGCAAACTTATTATTCAATTACACATGATTAGGCAAATATTTTTACATCATAAAATTTTAAGGATGCATTTCCTCTTTTTTCAGAACTCTAAGCCTAAGATGTTCTAAATATTCTGCAACCTTATACTGTAAGCTTGAGCAATATAAACAGTAGTGTGTAATGCAGTGGTTCAAGCTTTTTAATTCTGTGTTCTAGGCCAATATGTGCTTTATGCTAGAGAATTTTTGAAAATATATAAGGAATTTAGGAGCTATAGTGTATAAAAAACTAGTGTAATATTGTGTTAGCTTGCTCCTGCAGGTTTGCTTCTGAAAGTTACCTTAAGAAACAATAATTATACTTTCAGTTATCTTTTTCTCATGTGTCTATTATAATTACATACCCCAAAGCAAATTATTTTTTGAGACCTGTGAGATGGAAGAAAAACAGATCAGTATGAAAAGCATAGATCTCTTCAAAAAGTGACTTAAGAATGATGTCACAATTCTATCTTTTATCTGCTTTAATTACTAATCCATTTTCTTTTTTGTTTGTTCATTCTTTGTTTCACTGTGGAAAGCAGGTATCTAAAGCAGTTGCATTGAAACCAGCAGAGAAAGCTGTCAGTGATTTAGTGGGCACAAGACTGTGTTCTAAAGCTGGTGGAGGCAGAGGCAGGAAATTTTACACCTTTTATAATGGTGTATGACCTTTCAAATATGGTGCAGCACACAAGAAAATTGTCTCACAAATATTCAGGACTTCTTAGCTATGCTTTTTGCCATGTCAAGGCAACAAACAAAATTAATTTCCTAGAAGTAGTGATCAATTTAGACATTAAGTAGTTCTAGACTACTTCTTTTCCTCAGAAAAATCTCACTTTTCACCAAAGAGAAACATGAGGTGTGCTTGAGAAAAATATTGTATTTATAGCAGAAATTGAAAGATGCCAATAATCATTTGAAAAATTTAACCCCAGGCTTGAGATAAAACCTTCTGTAAGCTGTTTGTCTAGATCAATGCTTAGAAATACACATTCTCTAGATTAAAAATTATCAATGTTAATTTGATTTGCATTATTAATTTCTGCAGAATAGTGGTATTTCTGAGAATAAAGGCCAAAAAATAAATAAAGTAATATAATTAAAATATCACTGTTATGAAGCTGGAATCTATACAAACATATTTATCAATATTTATAACTCTAATATATTTACTATTGTAATAATTCCCCAAGTTGCCACCAATCATTACAAAATCAAGCAGAATTTCCCTGCATTAAACTTTGAAGGTGACGTGAGAGGCAGAACACAAATGGAGCACAACTTCCCCCTTGGCCAGAATGTCAGAGAAAGTCTCATTTGAGACTCAGGATATGTGGACTTACAAAATTACTCTGTGGAGTTACAAAATAAAAAACCATGAAGTTGTGTGTGGATTTGTTTTTTCTCTTTCAAAGTGTACATCTTTTCTGGGAAAGTGAAATTAAGGAACAGATTCCACAGGGAATACATCACGGTGAGCAAGCCAGGCATGATTCTGTTGAAAGGAATGGCAATAAAAATTACTTTTGCATATGGATTCCTTAATCTTCTGGTCCATAAAGGTTTCCTTCTTGTGGGAGCTGGGGCCTGGCCAAGGACAAATTTGTGAATCTGTCCACCACAGAGTTTTGCTAGTCCAGACATTGCTGTTTCTAGTCAAGCATATAAAATAGAGACTTAATATATTATTTTATGGAAAACAATGTACCTTGATGTAATGCACCACATAACTGGATGAGAAGCCATTCATAAGATAACAAGAAGTTATGCTCAAGTGTGTCAGATCAATAAGCAATAATGACTGAGGCAGAAAGCATTTGTGCTGAGATTAATGGCCAGTTATAGAAGTGTCCTAGTGCTACATCCAGATCCATTAAATCCACCATGTCACTAACAATTAACCAAGTGACCTGTTGTTTAGTCATTATTACAAATATAGGTTTGTTTTAGAAGAGACTATCATTAGGATTTTAGTTTTGCTTCCATTCTTATTCTTGCAAAGTGTGTCTTCATGCAGCATTAAACCAACATGTTCTAATTTATATCCAATTATTTTCTTATCAAGATACTCAATAATAGAAATGGAGAATAACTCTTTAGAAAGTAATTTTTTACGATTGAGTGCCAACCAAATCCAATTTTGACATTTTTAAGTGAATTTAGTGCCAAGCCTAAATTTATGGAACTATTTGATTAAGTCCTCCATTTATTCTCTGGACAGATACAGTACTGATAAAATCTTGTAAGCTCTCCATAAATCTTTATTCTTTGATTTTACATCAGGACAACCTCTAGATCTTTTATTTCCCAACGTGAATCCTAGGATAATCTGAAATGGCATGGACTTCCTTTTCAAGTGTACACACAGCCTAAGAGAGCAACTTTTCTCATTTCTTAATTTGTTCACATTTGAATTAGGACAAACTGAGATCAAGAGAGAAGCACTATATGAATGGAAGCAAACAATTTTTTTTTCTATCACATGTCCCATATGTCCTGTTTACTCTCCTATAAGAACCTCTGGAATATCTTTGTTTTAGATGGAGGGAACAACAAATGATAATCCTATTTCATTTTACAGACAACACTCCTTCACTTCACTTGTGACTCCTTTAATTAATATTAAAACTAAAAACTAATTAAGGAACATTTTTAGCACTATGAGTAATTTACATACTGATAATCCAGTACACACCTCCTCTTAGGTTATAATATCCAAGTGGAAGGATTATGAGGCTCCACTAGCTTTCTTCCAACTACATATTTATTTTAAAAAAAAAAGTTTAACTACCTATTCATTCAGAGAGCATTACAGATATATACCAAAAGAGAAGGTAAAATTTTAAGTTGGTTACGGCAGTCATTTGCTTTAAAATTTTCTATTGACTGTACATAAGAACGTGACATGATATTCAACTCTCCTAGTGATTACACAAGCAGAATCTCACAGAGAGCAGGACTGGATTTAAATAGGGATGAAGAGGCATGTCCTCTGATTATTTAATAAGTAATCCTCAAAATTAACAGAAGGGGCAACATTGCACTTAGCTTTGTTATGTGCCTACTGATGGGCTTCGCAGAGATCAGTACACAGCAATGAAAAGGAAATAACACAACTGATTTAAGCCATATTTGAACCAGGGCACAAGGTCCCAGTGCTGTCCAGTACACTGCTGGCCTTGCTTCTGACAGCACCAGCAGGCCATTGTGAAAACCAAAATTTCTCTATAATAATTAGAATCAGCTGTGTATTGGCAAGTTGAAAATATCCTCAGGCATGCAATATTTTCTATAAGCTTAAATTAGTCAACAAATACACTGTGCATGTGTAAACAAGACACTTAAAAGAAAGCATCACTGTAATAGTATGATCACTATAGCCACCAGAGTACTAAAAATTATGTAGAAATGCTCTGTACATTTCAGACCTGTGGTGCCCTGTGGCAAAATAATTCTGGTTTTTAAAAGAGAAATGTATTAAAATTGATACACTCCCCTTGAAACAATTAATCTTCTCAAGCATTAATTAAGGCCTACTGTCATTCACTTTTTCTTAAACTAGATTTATAACATTGACCAACCACTCAAAGTCTAAAGAACACTGTCATTGCAGGTATGCTGTGAAGTTATCAAATCTTTACCCCACTGGTGTATTGCCTTTTTTCTGCTAGTGTAGACACTAATGAAGGAAAAGAAGGAAGAATTACAATATCACCAAAAAACAGAATGAGTACATTCAAATGGCTTTTTTTTTTCCACTTTTTAGTGCACTCATTAGACTCAGGATGCATGGTCAGACTAGCAGTACCAGCAAACCTTTTTTAATTGCACATTCTATTTGCCCCTGTTCCACACGTTCAACCTGCAGAGAAGAAAGACATGTAAAGATTACCAAGGCAAGTTTGTAATGAAGCGGATGCCTCTTTGTCTGTCCTTGTGCCAACAGCAGCAGAAGGGATACTAATTAGAGGGTGAATTATTAGCTTCCCATGGTGCACTGCAGGGGCATTAAAAATGAGTGTAGTTTGTTGCTTTCCTTTTAGATGGTTAGTACTGGTTTAATATATTCGTGTTTCTAGGTGAGCAGCAGGGGACAGTTTTTATTATTATAATTGTTGCATAATTACTGGCCTAGGGTTGCCTATTGTTAAATAAAAATGCTGAGATACTAATGTTTTATTGAACAGTACAAGTAGATAAAATTGTAATATATTTTCCTGAACAATATAAGCTTGTTATCTGGCAGCTTGGTGACAACTCTAAGTTGTCTTGTGGAAAAAACTCTGATTTTTTGTAAAGACTAAGTATAAAATGGGATTTTCTAAAACTTGAAATACATTCACCTTAAAAAAAGAACTTTTATTTTCATTTATTCAAGAGGACCCAAGTTTGCATGACATAACCTCACCAGATTTTACCTGATGGGGATTCTGACCTCAGAATTAAAACCTGCAGCTCTCCTGTCTCTGCAATCACAAATACACAAATATATTCTAAGTTTTGTGCCCATCTTTTGTTTTTGTGATAATCCAAAACTGATTACCATGTAAAAAATTAAATACAAAAATAACTAGTGCCAAAAAAAAGAAAATTAAGAAACATTCATTATTAACCAAAAGAAGAAATTTATAACATTTTTCTTGGTCGAATTAGCAGAAGAGCTGTCTGAATTTTTAGCAAAAAGGTTTTCATACTTTATCTCAATTTCCTGTTGTGGTTCCTGCGTGTCAGTAGGTAACGGGCTGTTTTGATGTCCCATGGTTTATCCAGGTGGAGCTCTATCTGCCAAGCCACCTGCTCTGCATCAAAACAGCCTTGAGAGAAGAATTCTGAATGCAAAGGATCAGCTGCTGTCACTTGTGTCCATGTCACATTTACACAGACTTCTCTCTGAATTGTGCAAATTCTAAGTGTACATCTTCAAACAGCTATCCTAAAGAAACAAATGCTACTTTAACCTCCTCTGCTTATAGAGGAGGAGCAAAAGATATAGAAGAAAGGCAATTACTTGTAATACTTTTGAAAAGGGAATAATTTTCGTTAAATTTTGCCAAAATCCTCTTTAAACATTGCTTGGCATTGCACAGAACTGATAAATTACCAGCAAAAATTGTTTTTATGATTTTTTTAATGGCAGAACCTCTTTATTTTTCTTACTTTCAGGAAAGTGAAAGAACTAAGAAATAGATAAAACTGAGCAATAATTAGAGGACAGGAACTAATTAGCTGTCTTAAGTCTTTGAATGGTCTTCCAATGCTTTTCTTTATTTTTGAGCCTTCTAAACTGAAAGATCTGGAGACACCATCCTGTTGCCTTAGAAGCCATTCTTCCTCTTGATAGCTTCAGTTTCCTAAGCTGCATCCCTGAAGCCCTCAATTCTACCAGCTCAGATGAGATGCTGTGATTATGAAGAACATTTTGGAAAAAAAAGCAAATACTTTAAAGCTTTTACTAAACTACTTTTTTTTCTCTCTCTCTAAATCATGACTAAACCTAAATCATGACTAAATAAAGAATCTAAAATTCTTTAAGAGAAGTACTTGTAGCTCCTCTGGTATATCCAAACACACAATAGGTTTCAGGGAAGAAATACTTAACTATTGTTATATAATGAAAGAAAAGAGGATTACACTGTCCATCCACAGCTGGTGGAATACTGCACACAATAGCCACCTTCCCCTACTCAAGTTGTCGGTATCCTTATTTAACTTGTTCCACCTTGACCTAGAAAATACATCAGTCATTTGCTATTTCTGTAATGAAATGCTGATCTATGCAAGCCTTGCTGGCAGCACTATCCAGCACTTTCCTGCAAGGTTCTGCCGGCTGCCAATCTCCGGAAACCCCTCGGTGGTGTCAAACAATAAGAGATCGCTGACCTTTCCTTCCTCTCCAATGAAAGAACTATTTAAAAGCCAAGGCCACTGTAGAGATAACACAGGTAAGGAACTGATAGCAGGTGCCAACAGTCTTATGCTGTTGTGATTAAAGTTTTATTTCTGCAATATTTATATTGCCCAAGCATCTTAAAGCAAAGACAAACGAAATGGCTGTGCAGGTTTATAAACTTCACCTACAAAATCCTGGTATTTCTATCTAGCCTAGCTTTGCATTTCTGATGTGGAAACTTTCCTATCAGAAAATCTCATCGTTTCCCACAAAAACTTTGACACAACTTATTGTTTCTGCCTTTTATAATTTAAAATATTTTTCCAGAAAGTGTGAGAGGAAAATGTATACAGGTTTTTTTTTTTCATTTTAGGAATTTACTTTATTCAGTATTCCTATTTTTAAAAATTATTTAATATTTTCTTTCTACTTGTAGTAATCTCATTTTTTTTTCCTGGCTTCAAATGTATTTTTGTTTTCTTTTTCTGGTGTCACTGACCCCATGAAAAAACCTAAAAATCCTCAGTGATGATATTTATGTAGATCTGTGAAACTTTCCCTAAACAAAACTAGTTAAAAAATCCTTTGGGTCAACTGCATAAATTCAGGTATCAAAGCATTAAAATTGACTGATCACTTACAAGAATGTGCTGATTTCAACCATCCCTTTGGAGTCCATTCCAATGAATCAATAAATAGATTTTAACCACAAGCCTAAACTGAGTTAGATACACTACTGAACAACAATGGTTTTTTTTATTATTTCAAGGTTTAGAAGTGCAAAAAGATATATTAAGGCATTATGAGCATTTTCTGTTCAGAAACTGATTACACAAGAGCTAGACCATGAGTGGGATTGTATAGGTGCACAAAGAGACAAAGGAAGGGAGCAAACACCTCTGGAAAGGACTTGGTATCTTTGCACAAACAGGCAGCACTCACTCCTCCTGCAAGGGAGGCCCAGTGAGGAGTCCCTGCTGGCCAGGCAGACACTTCCCAGAAGGAGGGAATTGATGTCAAGCAGTTGAGTATTTCACAACCCCAGTTCCAAACCCCAAGAAGATACTAAAACAAACTGGGACTCTTCATCCCATCTTGTGGCAAAGGTCAGTCTGGCCTGTTCACCCATTTAAATTGTTTATTCAGCCACATAAAGAGAGCTTCAGAACCATTCACAATGTGTAACACACGTTTAAGAGGCATTTAGAGGTTTTAATCAATGGCTTCAGAGAGGCACACAACTGCTGTTGGCTTTGACTCTGAACTAGGTGACAAACCTGTGGGGCTTTACCCTGTTTCCATCACTATTGGTTACAAACCTAGCCTGAAGTCACAAAGATTCCACTGAGGGACATGAACCAACCTGCCCACATGGATATTGAGTATTATCAATTTCAGTGAAACACAGTCAAAATTTTAATTTCTTTTTGCTTTTTTCTGTTAAAATTAATCAAGAGTGTGTTGGGAGGCAATACAATGTTTGTCCAGAATGACTGCAGTGAGCCTCCAAATTGAAATGTTTTTATTCCCTGGAACCAACAAACATTTCTCTTAACAGTAAATCAAGCAGCAGCAGAAAGAGCAATGCCAATCATCTTGCATTGATAAAGTTGTTAGGTATTTGCATTATAGGATACTTTTTGTAAGCATAATAACAGCTGTATTTGTGATCATGAATCCTGTGTAAAGAGAGACCAATTTTTGTCTCAGCAAGACCAGAAAGGATTGAGCAGCACCTTAAAGGTCTCATTGTGTAAGCCTCACTGGATCTGCTTTCATCATATTATTTAAAAGAGAAGGCATTGCCCAAAGCAAGGGTAATCAAGACCTAAAGAGTGACTGCTTACACAGAATGACAGATGAATACAGTCACTGTAAAAAAGAGAACACAGCACTAAGGAAAAATCATTTAAAATAGGAAAGCAGAGAAAACACCTTCAAATGCTTTCTTTTCTCAATTCTATGCTTACTGGAGAGAATTTTTGGCTAAATATGAGTGTCCATTAACCTGAAGTTTGAGTTGGTGAGGAAGGAGAATCAAAATTTAGGATCATGAGAACAGATTTCATTCTGTGAGCTGGATTGGTCCTGTTTTCAGCCTCTTTACAAAAAGGGAAATATATTGTATTATTAAATACACACCATGGTGGGTAAGTATTTTAAACCTCTTTCCTCGACACACATATGGTGAAAATCTTTCCAAGAAAAATATAGAAACTACATAATTATATAGATGTGCTTTAAGTGATTGAAATAATATATATATATATATTTTTTTTTTTTTTTTTTTAAGTGGAATGTAAGATAGGTTGGACAACTTCCAAGGAGATAAATAGAATTACCATAATGTAAAAGGTGGAAGTTTTGCACCAGGGAAAGGGGGCAAACAGGGGGAGTGGGTGAGAGAGAGAAAGAGACATTGCAGAGAATGGAGAGGGAGAGGGAGAGGGAGAGGGGAGAGGGAGAGGGAGAGGGAGAGGGAGAGGGACCATACAGAAATTCATACCATACAGAAATTAATACATTTAGTACAAACCATGTGTTACTGGTATGACCCCAGTACCAAACTCTACCATCTGAAATTTAAATATCACGTTAGTAGTGCCAAATATGCCTATGACAATGCAAAGAACATAGTGATAAATCACCACAGACAAAGCTGTAGTAATAGGCATTATGACAGACCAATAGAATTCTAAAGGATAAAAAAATACCCCCCTCCAAAATAAATAATGCAGCAAGTTGTTTGTTGGGGTTTTTTAATTCTCCTTGTAATTTAACACTTATTGAAGCCTCTAAAACAGTGAATAAAAACATTCTGCAAGGCTTTTATTCAGCCACCTGCCCCCATTTTCATAAAGAATAGTTCATGTCAGCCCACAACCCTGTCATTTCATAATGAGACAGAACATGGCTGTGGGCCTTGTTGTCATTTACAGGAGCTCATGTTGCTGCAGGAGTATTGAGGGTTTGGGAAGTGCACGAGGAGTAACCCTGACAGCGCCCATGGAAGCTTTGTTAGTGTCTCACATAAGTGTTGGAACTGAACCATCTCTGGCAGCTCCATACACCTGAATGAGAGCAATTGTGTGAGCTGGTTACACCATGTGTGGTAGAATACAGGGAATATAAAGTCAGTCTAAGGCCCTCAGCATGGGAACAACGAATAAAGCGTGGGAACAGAACCTCTGCAGATCTGCAGCACTTCACTGGCTACTCCAGTATATCCAGCAAGAAAGCTAATCATGCTAATCATGACCATAAGTCCCATTAGACTGCCAGAACTGTAAAAAGGGGTATTATTATAATTAACAGAGATTTTTAAAGTTACTTTTTGTGCTAGATGAGAAAAAAAATGGTTATTGCAGCACCACACATTTATCTAGCTGAATATTGTTACATGTCAAAAAAGGTGGCTAAAGGTAAACCTCCCTTAAAGTCAGAACAAATTAATTTACTGTCAGTAACATAAATATTTGATTATTGATTTGGGTGTTGGCAAACAAAGAAGACAAAAGTTTACTTAGGGAAAATACCAAGCTCAACTTCATTAGCTTGCTCCAGACCCCTCTCCTGCCTGCCTTGTTACCTCTGCAGGGTACACTCAGACCCTTCAGGGGGCAATGAGTGGTCAGGCAGTCAATGTCAGTGTACAGAGCCTGCTGCTGACCTGTAAAACCTAGAGAAAATAAGAACTTAGCAGGAGCTTTGCTCTTAAGAGAGAGAGAGAACACGATTGAAAATTCAAAAGGGGATCTCTGAACAAATTAGTTATGAATGCAAATGACAAAAAAAAGGAAAAAATGTGAGGGTCTTTTTTGTCAGTTCATGCCACCAATATCCAATCCAGGTGGATTTTTTTCTGAACTGGGAATAGTACAGAAAGGTAATCCTGAGGTTAATTTCCTTAGTATAAAAAGGCTAACACTATCTCATTCACAATCTGCCTTTTGTTCTTTCCTATTTATTAAATCAATGCAGTCATAACTCCGTTTAAAGATGATGTTTTAATGTATTTAATTATGTCAAGGAGGGTTCCATTCAAGACTCTTTTAATAAAAAGGAACTTCTAAAAATCATTTGGGGTATTTAGGAGGCTATTGCCTTTCTTCCTTTTCTATTTTTCTTTACAACTCATGGATCACTAATGATGGCATTTTCACCAAGCAGCCACGACATGCTAAATTAGTCTATATCCTTTTGGCAATTTAACAATGAGCATTAACTATTACACTTTAAAACCAAACAATATCATTGATACAAAACTGGGAGTTTTTTAAAGGAAGATAATTAGAAGAAGAGCAAAGAATCTTTAGTGCTGATTTTTTTAAATGAAATAGATGCAAAATTAAACATGTAAAACATGACAGATAAGAAGCCAAAAAGACATACAATTTGGTAAAATATAAAATGCAAACTGTTCATTTCTATTTATCAGTACAACAGGGAAATGTCAAGGAGTTTTAATGCTTAATGAGCCCATCAAGCTTAGAATGCACCAATTGTACCATTTTAGATAATTGGCTACAACATTTTTGTCTCCTCCTCTTCTTTGCCTTCAACACAGCAATACAAAAACTCTGAACATCTTGCCTGGACTAAATCACACCTTTTACAGTACATGGGGTAGTTTGTGGCTGATTTTCGATGAAAGCAGTTCAGACAAGATTTCATGAAGGATTTTTTTGTTTTGACATGGCTGACATTTGTTTTGATAGATTACAACATAGTCAATACAAGTAATGGTGGAACAATAATCAGCTCAGCTTCATTGGGATGTTGCTTTGCCTTTTGTACAATCTCACATTAAAGTTTTTTTAAGCTACCCATATCAGATATAAAATATTGATGTCAGATTTATAGTACAGAAAAATAAATTCCTGGCATTATATTGACCAGTATTCTTAGAGATCTGGTGATCTGATAATTCCAAGATAATCTGTTGGGTATTTTAAACCAGTTTTCTAACCTAAGTTACCTGGCTTTAAAAAAAAAATTAAAGTATATCCTTTAGAACCCCACAGTCCTTGTAGAAACCATGCACTGGATTCTCTCTCTGCAGAATCCAATAAGAAGCTCTTTTTGGTTCTATCAGTTTCCTTTGAATTATCTTCATATCAATAGAGGTGGCAATGCTGAGGACTATCCATTCAAGCAATATTTCATCTCCTCCCTCTAAATAATGCTGCCCCTTTAAATCCCAGTAATTATGTTTTATTGGTATAAGACCTCAAAGATCAAAAATATACCAATAAAAAAAATCCATGCTGAGTGATTGATACATATTACAATTGTTAAGAGGCAGCTGACACCAGCTGGCTTCATGCTTCATCCAACTTGCCCATTAAACCTGCCCTGCTTCTCTGAATGAGTTCATATGGCCGGGTCTCTGGCAAAACCTTGGAATGCTGACAAGCCACACAATCATAACTATTTAATACAGTGTGCACAATTGTATCAGCAGGCAGACAAAAGATTGTTATTATCACTGAACAACTAAAAGGTACAGAGCTTTATCAGTAACAATAGCACTTAAATGTTATATAGTAATGGTGTCTTTCAGATCACCCTGATTGGAAAATATTGATCCTCTTATCTCAGCAGCTGCTAAGCTTTACTAGGTTGCAGATGACAAGTGCTTAAAAAAAATAAAGTAGAATTTGGAGAGAAAAAGTGGCAGGAGGGAAACGAAACACAAATATGTGCAGTTGATTAAGCAGCTGGAACTACCAGGTTTGTGTCATGTATTGATTCTCACAAGTTTTTTATTTATTTGATTGATGTCAATTGCGTTTCATGTCAACTCAAGCCACAACGATATTTTACAGCCACGTTTGTGAGAGCTGAACTAAATGAGAACAATTGGATCAGAAGTCCCTCAGTCACATTTCTTTGATTTAGTGAAGCAGGAGCCCATCATTATTGTGCTGTTGCTAAAACCATCAGTAATTAAAGCTGAGTGCCTAAATCTTTGAAGTTCATCAAACAACATGTCCAACATGCTTGTTTATTGCTAGAGATGTGCTAAACCTTTAAGTCAACTAACCCAGCAAAAGCAGTCCTCTAAAGAATTGAAGAACCACAAGAAATATTTGTTAGAAAAAAGGTCTATTTTCTTTAAAATATTATTCAGCAAATAGCTCTGAAGTTGATTGAGAAACAGAGAAAGAATATGGTTTTTGCTGATGCTTCCCATACTAATTTTTTATGAAAATGGAAAAGGATTACATTCAGAAAGTAACACCAATTAAAAGAACAATGAGGTTCTGATTAGGAAAAACAAACAAACAATAATACTATATTTGTCGGGTCATTCCCATTCAGCAACACTTAAGAGGAATTTACTTAAGTTTAAGAATTTACTTAAAATAAAGCATGGGCTCAAATGATTCACTCAACCAGAATTCAAAATATTGCTTTTAAAAGACAGTCCAGTACATTTCAAATTTTCACTTTAATAGCGTCTTTAACAAACGGGGATGAGCTGTGGCATTTTTCTATTGATAGTTCTAATTACCTTGTTTTACTTTAAAAGCCATAGAATGACAGAATTGTTAAGGCTAGAAAAGATCTCTGAGATCAGGTCCAACCAAAGGTTGGTCTGTTGCTCTTCTTTTCTAACGGTGTAAAAATAGATTAATTCCTTAAGTGCTCTACCTGAACCAATCTGCAGAACCCATCTTCTCTTTAACATGGACTTGAGTTATAAAAATTTCACCTATGTTTCAAAAATATGCTACTTTTGAAGGGCTCTGTAACTCACCTGTACCTGTCACTGTAAAGCACTTTTTAATTTAATATTTTGCATATGTAAATTAGGTAATTTATTTAAATAACCTGCAGTGGCGCACAGGTGAAAAAATATCTTTTGCCAGGCAAGTAAAGTCCATGTTTGCAGAAAGAAATAAACCTAGGAACTGACACTGAACTTGTCCTATGGAGAAGTTCCTATTAAAAACTCACTTCCAAGAAGTAAGACTAAATTTCAAGTTTAATTTTTTTCCTTACTCCAACAATAGCTTGTAAAATAAAACTTAAAGCTTGTGAAAAAAAGCAAGGTTTGGCTTTTGCCCCTTTCCTGTGCTACAATGAACCAGGAGTTCAGTGTATTTTGGTCAGCATTAGTGCTTTTCAAAGAGCACAAGCAGCAAACTGCTCTGTCCTGCTGGAAGAGCCATTGCCATCCTCAGAGCTCCCTGGGTGGACATGGTCCCCATGGGTCAGGGTGTGAGGTCTGCTGTAGGGACAGCTGAGATCACATCCACAAGGGCATCAATAGCAATTACCTCCATTTTTCAAAAACATCTAGGAGCCAGTTAAAAGTCAGAATCTTGTTTTCTTACTAAATTTTAACTTTTGACCTTTTCCCTGCCTATTTTTTTTGCTTCTTGTGAAAGTACATTTGTAAAGGGTCAGTTTCACAATTTTTAATATCTCTGCAAAATACCTTTTTTGTAATAAATGTCAGCAATATAATAGCTGAATAATAAGTAATATAAATGTTTTATTTTCATGTGTTTACAAGTGCTAAAATTATTTCACTTATTTTATTTTTAATCAGCTACTATATTGTCTTGTTACAATGTAGCAGCAAGGACGTATATTAGCTGTTATAAATCACACATGAAATTAGGAAAGTATAAAGAAGGAAAAATAAAATATTAACAAAAATATATTTCTTAAAATAAATATTGAATTTTCTCAAATTAGCTGGTCTAGCTATTCTCTGTACTAGCAAAGTTCACCATGCAGTAAAATTATTTTGTCAAACTCAGGGGCAGCTGTGCTGGAAGAAAAATGTTATTTAAATAAAGTCACTGCTTAAAATATTTAATTGGATTAACATGAAGTCAACCATCTTAAATAGCTGAGATGTAATTACCTATGTAACTAACAGCTTCAAACAATAAAAAACAACCTTTAGTGACCACATTTGTTAACTAGTGCTTTTTCACCACACCCAGTTAGTAAAAAAGACAATTTAATACAAGCTGGTATGCACAAGAGTTTAAAAAAGGAAGACAGATAATGAGATTTGTAGTTAACATTCAGTAATTCATATGAAGAAACAAAAAGGAGTGCTCTTTTTACCAGCAGCAGATTCTTCTTATGAGTAACAGACTGGAATTTTAATTTTCAGGGCACCACACAGATCTTGCAGTACAAGGACTCTCTAACAGAGTGTCCTGATCTGTTAGAAGGGGCTTTTCTATTAATTTGTTTTTATCCTGATGGCCAAAAGCTTTCTTGGTATAAATGACCCCCACCATGCTCATTCTGAGATACACCAAGGTCAGTTCTGTAATGCAAAGCATCTTTCTTAGTCTAAACTGAAAATATTCAAGATGTCTCTATAACTTTCAAGGTAGTTCCAATGCTAATTCCTATCCCATTCTCTCTACACAATAAATATATATTTCCACAGCTATTTGTTGTTAGACTTACTTCTGTAAAACAACAAAAGGCAGAATTTAACCACCTGTCAGAGACTTAATCCCTAAGATTTCCAAATACTTTTGGGGATGAGCGTGTAAGATGGAATTGAAAGCTGATCTCCCTCAAGCATTCAGCAGACAGATCTGCAGGGCTCACTGTTGGTTCTGAAGAATATTTGGACCCCATGTTGAATATGCTGTAACTTTCACGTACTTTTAAGGAGAGAAATGAGTGATCCAAGCACCAATTTATGAGATGTGGATGCAAACTCTGTGCCTTGTTTTCTATTACAAAAAAACAAGGCTGACTTAGAAGTCACTGTGAACGTGTAGCAAGGATGTAATGGGGTGGGGCTGTGCTGTTGCTGCCTTGCACTGGCATGGAAATCCACCAGGATCTAAGAGGAAAGACTGAAGCAGCAGCCACTGAAGCCAGTAAACCCTGCCTTGAGCTTCCTACTGCCCTGGGCTCTGGCACAGGCCTAGGGGTGCCAATCCAGGACTCTGCTCTGGGATGGTTCTCTCTGCAGAGACACACTTAATGCACTTGCATGTCTCCTCTCTGTCTGTAAAACAGTGATACAGCAAAAACTCATATGCATATGATGGGGTTGAATGTTGGCTTGGTGGAGAAATAAAAATGTAGGTAGCCCAGGATGTATGAAAATCACACTTCATGACCAGCTCATACTAACACAATATAGCAACCATGAGGCCTTTTGGTTGTGCACTACAGTAAAAAAAAAATGGAAAACCATTTCTAAAAGAAAGATGGAACTTAGTGTGAGATATTTAGCAATCTTGTAGAAACTGGATGGGGAATTCCATTACAGGCTTAATCCAATCAAGTAATGATAAGCCATGAACTGCTGTGGGATTTCTGGGGCTCATATTGTTACAACTGTTATCAGTTCTTTTTAACATTTAGGGTTAATATTTATCATTCAGGTTCCCCAAATAAGAGAGAAGTCATATCATACATATATTTAAGGATATATAGTAGGTTATAATACCATTAATCGTCTTTTAAAAGATACTAATCACTTTAACCAATTATGGAGAAATTAGTTTAAAAACATATTTTTTGTGTTTAAAACTAAAATTCATTAGTTGCAGTAGTTAGCAAGACGTACCACTCTGGTTGTTATATCATACTAATGCCTTATCTGCTATGTAGCATATATTTAATACCCTGGGGAAGATCTTGTATTTTATCAAATATTCCACTTTATCTGGTAAAAAGGAGAGAAACAGATTGGAGAAAGAGGCTTAGCATGACAAAGAACCACTTGCAGTTCCCAGTCAATGTCAGGCTTTATTGTTATCTCTACCCAGCTGCTTGACCATTGCTTTAAGCCACAGGAACCTCTCATTCTCTCAGCCTTGCTGAGCAGCAAGTTTTCTGCCAGACGGGTGGACACATCCCATCAGAGGGATGTGGGCTCTGGATCCTGCACTCCTGCATGAGGCAAACATTTCTGGCTCCTGTTCTGGTGGCATTCCTCTGGTGGCATTCCAGCTAACCTGGCTGCAGACACAGACCTGGATCCCCTGTGACCTCCTGGGTGTGCTTGGGCCCTGGTTCCAAACCCAATCTACAGAATTGCTCCCACTGGTGCCAGCAGACTTCAATTTAGTCCTTTGCTAAGCATTTATAGGAGGTATCCCCATCCCTCACTGGGGTTGCAAACAAATCACATCTTGTTCTGATGCCAGATAGTGCTGTGCAATGCACAAATAAGATATAGGCTGAATACTTAATATTTTGAGCCAACCATAGGGAACAATAATCCTGTTCATGCTTCTCAGGTATTTTACCAGCTATGCTGATATAGCACTATTAAAATTCAGGAACATAAAAATCCTAATGCAACCACTAAAATTTTGGCAACATATTTTTAATTTAGATAGTTATTTTGAATGCAAAAGTATCTTACTTAAATATATTCTGGCAAATAGAGTTACAAATCTGAAATGCAGAAATAATTATTTCTGCAAATCACCAGCTAATTATTTGAGTACCTTTATCTACTTCATCTAAATAACTGATGTGTGCTTGCCTGTCTTTAATTGTGGAGTTTTTCCTCTCTTTTTCCAAGGATTTACAATAAAAAGCTGGTATCAGTTATGTGACAATAAGGTGTCACAGGTTATGTGACACCTACTTATCAGACATTGCAGTAAGTAATCTGCCATAATGCAGAATGGAAAGAAACTGCCTGAATGCTGGCCTGTTCTTTTCCACTCTTAACCACTGCATATCATTTTACTGACAACACAAGAATCCTTCATGTTGTAGAAGTCAGAACTGTGTATGCCCCGTCCTTTCCTCAGAAGAGCTATAAATTTGAGTTTATGATAAGTAAAGCCAAGTGCATCTCCTGGGCAGTTCCACTGAACTCATCCTAAACTTTAAATATATCTGCATATATCACATAAATACTAAATTTCTTAATTTCTCTCACAAAGATGATACATGAAACAAGAATGCTACATTTAAGCTATATTTAAACTTTAAAAAGCCCTGTTTTGGCATTGTTCAACTTAATAAAAGAAACAGTACTTCTATATCAGTAAACAGTTAATGAGCAGTGATTATAAAGCTTTAAAAAGTGTCAAATACATTCTAGAAAACTCTAACCAAATTATGTATTCAAAGACCAGAAAACCCAAGAAAGAACTACACCCTGTTATGGAAATCTATAGGGATGGCATGACATTGGAAACATGCTGATCAAATGCTCATCTCTCCATAATGCAAAGGGGTGGTTCTTATCATTCCAGAGACTGCTTATCACTTGAGGGCTCTTTGGCAAAGATTGTTCTTTGCATGATCAGTCTTCCAAGACCTTCACATTACTGAAACATCCAGCTATTATTTATATTTATATTCAATTTTCCATGCAAATTTAATGATCATCATCTTTGGGCCTCTCATTTTAAATGTTTTGGAAACATCAAGCTGAAAAGCTAGAAAGCTGAAAAAAAGAGTTCCAAATTTACCAGGGTAAATAAGTGTAGGCTTATATCAAACATGTTTGACATTGACATGTTTGAGAAAATAAAATGGCCATATTTATTCACATTGCTATCTTCTTTTAAGTACCCTGTGATAACCACATTTTTAAAAGACCAGCTCACTAAAAGCTCTCTAAATTCCAAATAAATGTTTAAAGAACATCAAAAATGCAACAGAAAGTGAACATGGATGATCAAGAGGGCATTTTTCAAAAGTATTTATGATCAACAGAAACAAATTTCACACTGAGATTTTTTTCTCATCAAAAAACTTTCAACCCACAAAACCAGAAGCACAATAGATTTCATTTCATGTTAGCATGAGCTGAATTGTATTGGTTTATTGAAATGACATGAAGTTTTTCTTTTCCCTCAGATCAATGTGTAAATGTGTCAGTGTGTCACAGGGGTCCCCTGGCAGGAGGCAGTTAACAAGAGATGTCTGTATGTAGTGCATTCCAAATGACAAGGTGTGAGCAACTTGAAAACTGTAAAAGCCATTTCCTTTTAAAGACACCATTTGGATCAGAAGCAAGTGCTTTATTGTCCCATTAGATATTTCTTGAGCATGTACAAGTCTTGAGTTGGTAAAGTCCTGAGCATGTAGATGGTCCGGCTGCCTATTCTGAAGTTGTTCTAACTTAGCCTACACAAGCAGTCAATAAAATTAGACATTGCTACCAGGGAAAAGATGAAACAATGACTCACTTGCTATGGGGAATAAAGGCAAAACCACTCAGCATCATGAAGGATGATGTCCTGATTGCTGGATGTGAAAAAGTAACCAGAAAACCATGCATAGTCACATCCAATGGCTCAAGCATAAATTTTAGGTTTAGAAATGACACAAATAAAGTTCAGAAATAAGCAGTAGATGCACCACAAAATTCTCCTTACCACCTCGTATGTTTCTTATTCAGTTTTTTGCACCTTGTTATCTTTTGTGGCCTGTGTCCATTCAGTATAAACACAACAAAACTAATTTGGCTGAAAGCCGAAGCTTTGGCAGGAGACAATGGAATCCTATTGGCCAGATACATTCTGATAAATGTGTTTACTTCACATGTCCAGCTCAACTGTCTTGATCATCAGTCTTTTCCAGAAATCCCAGGTAACATTAATTTCAGTGAAATTTTTCATTCTAACTCCCATGCAATGATGAGAATCCAGTATTTACTCTGAAGAAAATGAGGAAATAGTTTTGATTATGTAAAAATTATCTACAGTTCTTGATACTAGAGCAAGTTTTTGTAGGTAACTTTAAAAAAATTGATAGTGATCATGGAAAAAGAAAAAAACTTGCTAAAACATCAGTCCTTATGTATCTCATCTAGCAATTATTAAATAATTAGTATTTTTGTCAGAAGGTTTGTTGATATTGTCTTATTTTAACAACACCCATAGAGTTCTAGGACCCTAGTGGTATATGCTAAAACAAGTTACCAATAAAAAAAAAAAGTTATTAAAAAAAAGTATTTAGCAGAGGAAGTAATTATCAAGATAACCCTCTATGTCCTACAAACATTATTCACTTCAAGTAAGGAATCTGGATGGCTTAGCTGAAGGTACAATAGTGATGCACATAAATATCTGTGATACAGGAGACAAAATTAATGGACTGCCAGATAGCAGGTGGTGCAAGCTCTTGTTAGTGTTCTAACAGTTGAGAGATTAACAATTTTTATCAGTGTTGCAAAGTTATTTCATCACTCTCAAGTCTTTGTTTTGCTAGGCAAAATAAAAATAAAAATACACAGCACAATATGTCCCCACTCTAACACCTTTACATTAGTAACAGATGAGTACTATGGGATTGATTTTCTGAAATGCACAGGAAATCTTTGAAATGAAACAATATTTTTCGAGAACTCATACAGATCTAAAGCCTGTGTGGCTGTCAGAAGCTGCTGAATAGAAAACCTAAGGAGTGCTCTGGGAAGGATGGTAAAAGGTTTGGGAGTGTCATGTGAAAGTAACCCTGGATTTAATCAATGTTAGTCTGACCAGGAGAGCTCTAACAAGTGAGCAGCGGTAACGTTCGCCTGGAACGCTCCTGCTGAGTCTCTTGACTAACTGAAGCAACTTACATTTTGTCCAACTGGATGTACTCAAAAATAGCTTTAAGGGAGAAAGGACACAGAGACAAATATTTTTGAGCTAGGATCCTCATAAACAGCCATCCCTGAGAGAAAATAAGATGAACACAGTCTACTTTATTGTTATAAATAAAATGAAATGAAGCACCAAGCAGGGAAGAGACAGAGGATGTGGGCTGGATTGGTGGAGCAGGTTGGGAATGTTTTTGCTTATCATATCACACAATATAATACAGGGGGAGATGGAAATTTTACCTATTTGATTCTTTAATGTAAATTAATTTTTTACTTGTCAAAATTTTATCAAAAACCCAGTGGAAAGAACAGACTATTATTTTAAAAAGTAAACAAACAAACAAGACAGCTTTGATTTGAAATGAAAACAAACAGCAGTGAAAGGATAAGCTTTCATCATTTTGGAGACCTTGGCATTCTTGAAGATATATTCATGAATTAATCATTGAAAAACTTAAACTCCAAAGATCATGCATTTTCCAATGCAAGTAGTCTCTAAAGAGTACTCAAAATGGTTATAAAATTATAGTTCTTTAAACTCCTTGCATCAAGAATCTGTTTCACACACAGCTAACTGAAAGGATAGCATGATGCTAAAGTCCCTGTGATCTTACAAAACCAAGGAAAATTGTGAGCAGGAACTAGCAGTATGTCACCATGTATAACAGTACTAAAATCTGTTAACAAAACTACCATACACATAGTAAACAGCAGGAGTTTTGGAATGCCATGAAGCTTTTAAATTATTACCACTAATTAGCTAAATCAAAAAAAGAGATCAGGAAACACATTAGAAGTGAAGACAAGTCTACCTGTGTCAAAATTACATTTCCAAACAACCAATTAGCAAAGACAACCTTTCAGCCCAAGGAGCCATATGTAAAGTGGGACGGCTTCATTACAGTGGCTCCCTAATTAAAATGTAAAGGCTGCTGATCATTGCATAATTAAACAACATGTCATGTGGTTTCATCTGGCAATTGCAAGCAGCTAGGCCTGAAATCATTAATGACTAAGATGTCGTCTAAATGAGTCCAGAGACTGTAGAACTACATTCTGTCAGAATGGAGAGCATCCTATGGTCATTATGGAGATAATATCCTCCAAAGGGACTGCTCTGTACAAAATGCTGAAGTTCTTTCTCTCAAAATGACTTTGACTTTTTATATTCAGTTTTCTTACTAATTAGCCCAAAAGAAAAAGGCTAGCAGGGCTAATTAACTTCCAGCTACAGTAATCTAAATATGAAACTGAAGAACCAAAGATTTTCCCTGTGGATATTCTAAACGTTTTCCATAAGTTAAAGCTCTGCTATTGAGAAAATATTTTTTAGGTAACCTTATGCCTTGACTGAGTATTCCTTATGTGGCTTCCCACTTTGCCCAAGGATCAAAAGCATTTGCAGCACCAGTTCTCTGTGTTCTGCATACCCCAGACCATGCATTCAGTCTTCACAGGTGGTGCACAGAGATACTAAAAATATAACAGTGAATTTGTAGTTCCATGAATTTACTGGAGAATTTTGAGGGTGGGAATTGTTTTGGAAAATAATAATCCCAGTCTCAAGAAAAGAATGTATTATGAAAACACACACATTCCCCAGTCCATGCTTTAGGAGTTTCAAAGTGTAATGGACAAAGTAACATGAGTTCAAGCTCCTTTGAAAAACTCCAAAAACCAGCAGATGTGCTAAGTTTGTAACAGACACATCCTATCATCCTATCACTTTCACTCTGAGTACAGCTAGAGTCTGACTCAGGCTTGGAGGAATTCTTTAAGTTATTCCCCAAATCAATAGAGATAGCAGCCATTATTTAGCATGGAGGTAAATTCCAGACCAGTAAAGTAAATTTGCACCTAATTTTAAACTATAGAGTATAACTGGACGTGATTTTTCTTCTTTATACTATTCATTTTATCACCATAATGTACACTAAATTCTTTCTCTGGTAGGATCAGTCTGAGAGCTGGCTATAGTTCAGTGAAACCCTGGCAGACAAGCCTGTCCCTTCCCTGCTCCATGCAACCACTCTTTCAGTTTTGAATTTATCAATCATGCCACAGCTAATTGTCCTACAAATAGATTAAAAAATAAATAAATATAAAATCATGGTGAACATTGATATGTTTCTTTTCTATATCACACAAATAAAACAGAATTTTGTTCTGTATCATAGTTCTTTAAGGACAGAGTGTCCCAAAGAACTTTTTAACAAAGCATCTTACTGACAGCACATTGAGTACAGAAAAATGCAGCAGCCAAAATTCTCTCAGCAAAACCTCAAATGCGTTCATAGGCAATAGAAGTTCTCTTATTGAGAAGACTTTTTGCCCAGGAAGACAGAGCTTATTTCTGTTCTTTATCACCAGAAAGAAAAGGCCCAAGACAGATTTTTCTTCAACAAGCATCCTCTTAGATTCTTCACATCAGATGTGTTAACTGGTTTCAGTTAGCAGACATGGTGTTTCACACCACCTAACACACTATTGCAAATGGAATGCTGAACAAACCTGTGGTGAAAATAGTACTAAATTACAGGGATTCTAAAGAAATGGAGTAACCTACACTGTTCTGCTAATACCATGATGTCTTCTAGAGTCTGAAAACATCTCTGATACACAACTCTGCTGATGTTATTAGGGATGATAATTCTCAGTGCAGACTCAGTTTAATTTGCAACAGTCAGTAAATGAGGAATTCATGCCAATCAATACACTTATGTATATATACATATCTTTCCACCATATGTTACATCCTTGCTATGGTACAGGAAACACTGGAAGGTACAGGCAGAACCGAAATAATGGGACTGACACTGACAGTCACACTGGAAATGTTGACTCAAACTCTTGCAGTCCTTGAGGATATATCTGCACATTTTTGGAAGTGTGAATGTTTTTGTCCTGTTTTTATTTTCCCTGTAAATATCAAGTTCCACAAAATTTAGCCTCAGATATGGGTGCCTCCTGCAACTTCCTGTGGAATTAGGATCATGTGCTCATTTTATCACAGAAGTGGTAGTTCCCAAGGCCAGCTTTACCCTATCTATCCATATTCCCCTGTCTCCCATTCCCAGTCCATCCACAAATCACTCAAATTGCTGCTGAAGTGACTCCTTTTAATTGCCTGATCTTGCAACAAGTTGGGTGTTTTTGCAATCAGAGTCACGTCAACTGCCAGGTTCTTGAATGCTGAGACATTGCTTTTGTAGGATGGGCTGGACATCCTGGAGAATGAAGTGTAAAACACTCAACTCCAGCATTTCATGAATTAACATCACATAGAGCAGTCCACTAAGGGCCACAAACAGTGCTCTGGGAGCCCATGGGAGCCTTCTGCTTTGCCAGTACTGTCCAAATTATTTTGGGTTTTTAGCTAGTAAGATGTATCTTCCCTTCAGGGTTCCAGCCAAACTTAATGACTTGGCTTACCCCCAGGCTGCAAAGTGAGGCAGCTTCAAAATGAGGGTGGCTTATATTAACTATATTTTAATTACTGTCTTCTGCACCATAACAGTAATGGTGGTTCTGTTAATCAAGGGAAATGAATTTCCCTTCACTCAGGTCAGTGATAAGTCCATTTTGGACTTTTACAGGGAGAAATTCCTGCTAATTTTTTTATAAGAGATATAATATATATAGATCTGGAAATCAGGAATCATAGGTCTGTAAACACAAGATGCAGCCAGATTTTCTACTATCTCCTGGCTGGTTACATTTTAATTAGAAAATAAAAAGAGCTATTAATTCTTCTGGTCTGTAGAAATTCAAGCTTCTGTGCAGAGGACTACAGTCGAAAGCTGAAAATGGGCACTGCTCTTATTCTTTTATGTTTTATTTTCAAACTCATTTTCACATTTATTGAAATTCTTCAATGCAGCTGTGGAGCTTCCTATGACTTTTTTAACTCCAACTGAAGAACCATAAGCATATCCCATACTTTAGCCAAATGAAGCCTGTCAAACTAGAGGTCAAATTCATCCCAGCTATCTCAACAAGTAAAATAATTCCTAAATATCAATTTCAAGATCTTGCAGATAGAAAGATAAACAAAACAGACCTTCACATGTCATGAAAGTACAGAAGAAGGATTACAAGAATCTGTGAAGTCCAGAACCCTTTAAACAGTGCTGTTTGCTATAAGGCATGACAGCATCAGAGAATGTTGAGAGAGTGATTCTGCTGGTCACTCTTCAAACATTCTGGGCTATAGAAGACCAAAACAGATTTTTCTGTGCTTAATTTAGTGCTCAATGTTAAGCAAATAGCAGTTCAACTGAACCTTCAAACTTCCTTTTTTAATTTCCTTTTTTAGAAATGGAAAAAAATTGTTTGAAAGAGGAAAATATTAAATTATTTGTAGCAGGATTTTTTAAGAAATACCTGCCCTCCTTGCATCTCTTATTCTGCTAGGCAACATTAGCACCATGTTTCTATCCCTATTTTAATTCTGTATGCTGGACTTAGGCCTGATCTTAAGGAATTACAGGTCAGATAGCATTGCCACTCAGAAATTGCTACTTCTAAGTACAATTTAATAAAATTTAAAGACAGAAAACTAATTAATCCCAGGTTGAAAATGTCAGCCAAAAATGAAAGAAGGTAAAGGAAGAAATATTGGAATGATTATTTAAAAATTCAAAGTTGAATCTCCAGAGAGATGATGAAAGTCAGAAGGACAGCATAATTTCACATCCTAAATAATGTTTTCAAATAAAACAATTATCATGTAGGCATATATTGAGAAGACCCCAGCTCTCCACTGGCTAAGAAAGTTACTGAGTAGCAACCAGGTAAGATGCTTTGGAAGACTAAAGTAATTGTGAAAATGATCACAAATAGAGCAAAATTCACCAGCATAATTTTTGTCTTATTTTAGCCCTTGCTAAACTTCATTTTCTCCAACCTTGTATTCCAGCTAACTGGGAGGGTTGAGGCTTGTATATTAACTAAGGATTAACTCATTTTTCCTCAGTTACTTGGGTAATTTTGACCCTTATTTTACTTTTTTTTCCTTTAAATAAGGTCTTGGCATTAAAACAAATACATTAGAGGAGTTGAAAAGAGACAAAAGTCTTCTCATAATATTCAGGTCAAGGTCCTTTTATGGAGCTTGCTGATTATATAACTCCATGTATTTTCATATTCTAGGACTACAGTGGGCAAAAAGGCTCAAGCCCATAATATCCTATACTTTCTGCCAATCAGTAATATGACCCTGAGAATATGATTCAAAGTCCACAGAAATCAACAGCAGTTTTACTCCACTTGTAACATTTGTCTTGATGCTCTTCAGTTATTCATCTAATACAAGTGAATCAAAGAACACAAGACAAACTTTGCAATTTTTATTTAGAAAAGTTCTGCCTGTACCCTTTTACTATTTTCAAGCCACCTACCACCATGTTCACCAAACCTGAAGCTGAAGAATCTCATCTACAGCTGATTATTTCATTTTGAAAAAAGAGCTGACTGTTCCAAAAAGTCTTGCAGAGGTACATGGAGACTGTCAACTCTTCAAACAGAAATGAGACAAGAATAAACCTAGACATTTTAAATATCATTATTATAAATGTGCACTAAATTCAGTTGCTAATTGGATTAGAGTTTCACTGACTACATTTAAACTACAATCCTGACTATGCAGTTAACCTAGATATGAGGAGGTTACCTAAAGTAAATCCATAAATTACTGTGCTTCTAATGATATATTCAGAGGTCTCTGCACAACATTCAGTAATAAAAGAAAATTCTCTTATGGAAAATAGCTGCTGAACAATGACATCCACTGATACTGTAGCCTTCTATACCTCTTATTAGAAACCCCCTATTCTCTCCCACATTCATACCCCTGTAGTATCCTGTGGAGCATCTCCAGTGCATCTAAGAAAGGGTAAAGGCTTTGGGTTAATAATTCATTATGAATAGTCTACATTTTCATGCAGTGTGTATCCAGGTGATACTATGCTTAATATAAATTCAAAATGTCAGCTTTAAAAAAAAAGAAAGAAAGAAAAAAGAAAGTCTTTGCTTTTGTTTTAGATATGAACCCTGAAATAATTTATTCATAATAAACTGTCAGCTATCTTGACAACTAAAAATTAAGTGCACTGTACTCCTTGGAAATTCCCAGAAATGTTTTTTTTGTTACAAAAGAGAATAGAGAGAAAAGACAACACATTGAAACCCACGGCCAGACTCCACATGCTCTGAAACTTCATTCAGTGCCACTGCTTAGGATCTGTAGAGCCCTTAAGTCATAACAACCTATCAGAAAAAAATCACCTGAAGTGATCTCAGCATACCTAAAAGTGTTCAACTGTCGTTTTGAAGCAGTAATTCAAGTATTTAAACTCAGGAAAAAAAGTCTTGATGGAAAATACAAGGGGAAAAAGCATGTTAGTGGAAGAGAAAGTGCCTTAATTGGGTAGTTAGGACTATTTGATAGGATTATAAAAAGGCAAAACTGTCAGAATGCAATTCTTCTACTGGCCATTGGCCAAAGCAGTGCAAATTTTAGAGGGAAGAATAAACCTCCACAATTATACAGCATCTCCCACACAAGATAATTTTGAAGCAATTCTCAGCATTTCACTTTCATTTGAGTGAGAGCAAATTTTCACTCACTTTGTAGTTTCCCACTGAATTTCTTCATCATTTAATTCTTTGTCTATAAAAGAGAATATGCCCCAATGAAAAGCCACTGAGAGAAGCTGCACCAACACATATGTCTAGTGTGGACAAGCAAGTATTCTAATTGCACCAGAATTTGTTCTTTTTTGAATCATTTCACTCTTGCAAAGTGCCTGTACCAGAAGCTGTATCAATTCAGGTACACCAATGACTCAGCTGCAGCTGAAGCAAATGTCCACCCCAGAAAAGCTCTGGAATGATTAGAGGTAACAGGTCAGCAGCAGCTCCCTGCTGTGAAACTTTAATTCATCTTCAGCTACCAAAGTGCTTCTCTTCTCTACATGAGCCAAAACTTTCTCTCTCCCCAAACTTTAACCCTCGATTTTTAAAGGCTAACCATTCTTCTGACCTAAAAACCCTGCTGTAAGTAAGGAGAAACTCACCAGGAAAGGAAGATAGAATGAAGATCACAATACTGTTGAGCACTGTTGGGTTTATTTTCAAAAAGAAAAATCTTGCATTCCTTGATGTGAACATTGAAGAGCTGTCAGAACTACCATCCATCCAGTGGGAAGAGATTTCTACTAAGTAAAATGGAGAGTCTCATGATAGACCTTCATACCTGCTGCCTCTGACAAGTAAGGAAGCTTTTTTTTTCCCCATGCTGGTAGCAAACATCTCTAAATATTCTGTCATTACAACTTCTATATGAAACGGCACAGAGGAACACACAAGAAAAATTAGGTTGTGTATTCAGAGCTCAGAGCTACATTTCACTTGACCTTAGCTTTTAAGTGGCTACTGATAGATTGTTCATTTGTAGCTTTATACTCTATATATATTATATATAAAGATATTATATATATTCACTGTATATTATATATTACATATATATTATATAATATGTGCTATGTATTGATATATAGTATATTTAAAATGTATTTCTACTATATATATATGTATGTATTATATATATGTCTCTCCTGCACAGTAGCCATTATGTGTCATGCAGTTTGCTCATTGCTGCCTTAACTATTTTTATTTGATCAAATGAAAATATATTTGAATTAAGAAAGCTGCTTTGAACTAAGTTTTTTATGGTACATACCATTTGTTACAATCCATTCTGAGAAAGAACAGGAAAGATGGAAGTCCAACAATGCAAATGTAGGACTAACACCTTCAGATCAGGATTTCTCTTTCCATTCCCTTCCTTTCTAATACCAGTATGACTTTCTCAATCAACTTGGCAAAGATACACAGACAGCAGAGAAGCACAACAATGTTAGAATCACTTTTGTTAGGTCCACAGGGACAATTTCAAGCAGATGAAATCATAGAATCACAGTATTTTAGTTTAGAAAAGACCTCTAAGACCAATGAGTCAAACCATTAATCCAGCTCTGCCGAGTCTGTAACTAAGCCATGTCCCCAAGTGCCACATCTTTTAGATACCTCTGGGGACAGACTCCACCACGTTGCTGGGCAGCTTGTTCCAGTGTCTGACAACCCTTTCAGTGAAGAAATCTTTCCTAATATCCAGCCTAAACCTCTCCTGGAATAACTTGAGGCTGATTCCTCTTGCCTCATCAGCTGTCAATTGAGAGAAGAGGCTGACCCCTACCTGGCTCCACTCTCCTGTAAGGGAGCTGTGGGAAGTGAGAAGGTCCCTGCCTGAGCCTCCTCTTCTCCATGCTGAGCCCCCTGGCTTCCTCAACCACTCCTCTTGTGACTGACCCTTCAGACCATTCACCAGCTTTGTTGCCCTTCTCTGGACCTGCTCCGTCACCTCAGTGTCCTTCCTTTAGTGAGGGGCCCAAAAGTGAACACAGGATTTGAGTTGTGGCCTCACCAGGGGCTGATACAGAGGAAGAATCACTGCCCTGGTCCTGGTGAGCACCCTATTGCTGATACAGGCCAGGTACCCTTGGCCTTCTTCGTCCCCTGAGCACACCTGGCTCATGTTCAGCTGTTGTCAACCAGCACCTCCAGGTCCTCTCCTGCCAGGCACTTTCCAGCCACTCTGCCCAAGCCTGGATCCCTGGAGTTGGGGTTGTTGTGGTCCAAGTGCAAGACCCAGCATTTGGCCTTATTGAACCTCAGACCACTGGTCTTGGCCCATTGATCCAGCCTGTCCCACTGCAGAGCCTTCCTACCCAGCGTGGTGTCACCTGCAAGGACACTGATGGTGCACTTGAGCCCCTTGTCCAGATCATTGATACAGATATCAAACAGGACTGGTCCCAACACTGCAGTCAGTTTTTTACCCACCAAACAGGGCGCCTATCCAAGCCATGAGCAGCCAGTTTCTCCAGGACAATGCTGTGGGAAATTTTGTCAAATGCTTTGCTTAAGCCCAGGTAGACAAGACCCACAGCCTTACCCTCATCTGCTAAGTGGGTCACCTTGTCACAGAAGGAGATTGAATTACTCAAGCAGGAACTGCCTTTCATAAACCCAGGGTGACTGGGCATAATCCCCTGGTGTCCTGCACGGGCCAGGTGATGGCACTCAGGGTGATCTGCTCACAGCAGTCAGAGGAAATATCTGTCTTGGGAAGAGTCCTGGGATTTTATCCCAGATTGTTTTATCATAACTGCACATTAAATATTAATAACTGCAAAAAGGACAGAGAAAAAGGCCTCTTGACTTATCCTGAGGGTGGCTGCAAACTGGGAACGATGACATTTTACAGTATATATCTCTTAACTGTACCACTTACAGGGGCAGGCTAATGCATTTAAGTGACATGCAGTATCCTCACATTTTTTATCCCTCACTGGAGATTTTCAGCTTCCAGATTGGAGTTTCCAAACACAACAGTTCTGATAACAACATTAGATATTCCAAATTTGGGGGGGGATAGCTGGTGCACAGAAAGAGATCCTTTTTAACAGCTGATCAACCTCCAAGTGACAGTTTATCATCACTAGCTGAAAAACACTTTTGCCACAAATGGAAGTTACCACCCCTTGATGTTCTAACCCTGTGAGGAGGATTACCAATCTTAGAATCTGGTATTTATTGCAAATATGTGATATGGTTTGTTACAGTATGAACATCTTAGCGCAATACATTTTATTGGTTCACCAACAAGGAGCAACCCTTCAGCTCTCACACAGCTTCTGTGTTCTCAAATACAACAGCCCACTATTAAAAAATAAATTGCCTTTTTAATGTCATATGTGTGACATTTGAAAAAACAAAAAGCACTTCCTTTCTTCTTTCCTTCCTCTGTGTCACTTGAATAATTTCTTCCTCCTCAATTCACATTTAAACATGTTCTACTCAACACAGCTGCAGTGTGTGAAACTAGCATAAATGATGGTGTCTTCAATTCTTACTATTACATGTTCATTATCTAAAACACTTAAAAATTAAGAGAAATTACAAAGAATATCTGTGAAAGTCATGCTGCAGGAAGATTTTCAAAATTACTCTTCTAAGATTGTAAGGAGTGTAATTACTCTGACAATCCATCACTGTCTATTGTGTGTCATGAGATGCAGCTGTTACTGCTGGATTTGCAATATTCTGCACATCTCTTACCTGTAACAAGCCAGCAGGAGCTGAGCTCATCCACTGAGTGCTCTTCGATTGTGAGCGAGCTCAGCCAGAAGACAACTGATACCAAAGAAACTGGAGAAAATTCAAATACCTGCACAAACTGCAGACACTAACAGTCTCTTCAGTTGTCAAACATTTAAATTTAGGAGCAGGATTGAAACTACCTTCAAACTAACCCTTGGTGCTGTGAAGACCAAATAAAGTGATCATGGGCAGTCCTGCCATGGAAAAGATGCAATTACACACATATTTTCTATATAAGCTTTCATGGAAAGAGTGCATAAATTGTTTGAGCTTCTTCATCTACGTGGTTTAACTTCCTTTTTTCATTCAAATTATTAATTCCAGACTGGAAAACCTATTTTAGAATCCTACCAAACAGCAGTACTCTTCCAAAATAGGATGACTTTTATTTTTATTCAAGTTTTTCTGCCCTTTAAAACTTTAAAACTTGCACACATTCTATATATACTCAAAAATATTTTTATATTATTACTGCTATGATAAACACAGGTCCTAATATGAAAATATAAAGCCTAAGATGTGGGAGAAATTCAGTGTTCTGGTCTTACCATGAGCCTGAATCATTCTACCTGAATAATCCTAAACCAAATCACTTATGAAATCAGCATCTACCTCACACCTCACCCAAAATATTTGATGGGTCACCACCTTCTCCACATGGACAAAAAGAGGAAATACCCACAGTACACAATTAAAAACTTTTTTTTTTCTTGAAGAGCATGGAGAGTAGTAAATTTGCTATAAATTTGTTCTTCACTTGCAAACCAAAAGGCAACTCAAACATTCAATGCAAATTAAAGAGCAGTGTTTCTCAAAGAAAGAAAAAAGTTAAAAATATTTCTCTTAAAATTAAGAAAAATTATAAATGACATATACATTATAAGTCAAGGCAAAGGCTACAGAAACAATTTATTTATATGCTGCTAGTTGTTTAATCATCTTTAAATTGCCTTTGAAAATTAAATTTTAAATGTTTTCCTTATCTCAGTTATTTTGCAAGTAAATATTATACATATGACTAGCTTGCTTGCTTTGTTTCCACATTTCATAAAGTTTCTATGCATTTAGACATTCCAGGATTTATGTTTACTGGTTTGAAATCTGTGTGAGGGAGCAAAGATTCTATGAATTACAAAAATCAACTAATAAATCAACCAAACAAAAAATGTTTGCACTGTTTAAAAAATATAATCAGAGGCTAAAGAATTGAGCTCAGACAATAAGTAAATTAGATTTATAACTTGCATGTAAAGATCACTGATATCTAAAGCTTACTTGTCTCAATTTATTTTAAGCAGAAGTGAGGGCAGTGGCACTCACAAAGAGTCTAAAAATAATAAATTACATCTTATTGCACAAAGTCAAAGGTTAAACTTATTATTGCTCACCACAGGCCAACCTTAACCCCAGGATTAATGCCATAAACAAAACGAAAATTCAGTTTGCACACATAATGCACGAGGTTAATGTCTCTGAAGAATTACAAAAGGGAAATGATGCCCCCTACTGCTCCCAGAAAATGTTTCTGGACAAACACAATGTTTTGGTTCAAAGGGAATTATCATGTAAAACCGATGAACATGTATTTTCAAACTAACTAGTACTCATTAGCATGACATATGCCAAGGACAATTTATTTCTTCTTTGGACTTTAATTAAAATATATGAAGGGCCTTTCCTTGTAGAGGAAACTCGCCGGAGCACAAGCAGCTAGAGAGGATCTATAATCTAAGTTTCTCAGGAGTTTCACATTTTGGAGAAGAAAGTATGAAGATTCAATTCAATTTTTTTGTCTTCATGCACTTCTGATTATTTCAAACTTCAAATAACTTTTATGTAGCAGTGATATTTTGCAAACAGCAAAGTTGATAGGATGGTGTTTGATGTCTGGTAGCAATTTGACACAATTCATTAAAAACTAACAAAGCCCATGCCATGCCTTGGGGTTGTGGAAGACCACAGCTCAATTCCTAACCCAGTTTTATGGTTCTGATATCACAGCCACTGTTGGAATGGATTTCTTGGTGGGCAGGTAAAGTTACAAGGTTATTGTTTGAAATACTTTTCAGGGAAAGAGAGCTCAAATACTGAAGAGCTTTTACAGGTGTCTCATTTGTTCTGCTTTTAAGCCACAGTAGACCCAATGACATCAATACCGTTAAGTCTTGATTTCCACCAGTGTAAGTGAAAAATAACCCCCCAATTCTTAAAGATATTGGACACACTGAACTTCTCTATTTCAGAGTAAACTACATAAATATTATTGGGTACATTGTTGCCTTTGATCTGACCTTCAGCACCCTTGTGACTATTCCCAAACATATCTAATCTTAAAACTGTTATCACCTACCTTTGTTCAAGGCTTGCACAGTGAAATGGCTGCAGTTCACCAGTTCTTACACCACAAAAATAACCAAAATTAAATCAGTGAGCCAAGTTAATGAGCTGACATGAACAGGCATGCTTTTCTTATTACTAAGGCCTATTTTATCACAAATCTTACCATGGTTAATGTTATTTAGACAGTACTACTGTGACCTTGCATGGGTCATTTTCAGCTCAAAGCACAATGAAACACTGATACAAGAGGAACAATTTTACCTGATTCTTATGAGGATGCCTCTGCAGTAGAGCGTGAGAAATGAAAAAATTTTGTCATCCATTGCCAGAGCACACAAAATTGAAATTGAAGCACCTGTATATTGGGAAACATTTGGTTAGAACCATTTCTGCTCATTTATAGTAACTTTACAACTCAATCAATAAGAGGAAAAAATGTTCATGATGGTTTACTGCTTCAAAATGAACTGGACCCAAGGCAGGCTTAGTGATGAGGTTTAGCAAAATATAAATTCTATTCAAACTTGTAAGATTGTATGTCATAAACATATGTATCATGTTTTCCCAAGAGTATATTTTCAAATGAGTTCAGAAATCAGGTTCCATCCCAGATTTTTCTTTTTGCTATTGATGGTTTCTAGCAGGAAGTTTGGCCCTCATAGCACTGCCTCAGTAACACTGGTTCAGGTTTGCAGCATGGCTATGCTCTTCTAACAAAAAAAATTAATAATAATATAAATCTCCATGGATTAACTGGACTTAGAAGTTGATTTAAATCAATATATAATGTTCTAGGGTCAAAAGAGATGATTTTAAACCAGTCAAGAATAGGCATTGTCCAGGGAGGTAATTCAAATAATTGCATCTTATTTCCAAGGCAAAATCACATTTAACTGTGCTAAAATACAGCTCAAATGCCACTGGGGATAGTCCTGACTTTTACATATTTCTACATGCATGATGGAAGTGTGTTGTTTAAGGATTTAATAGTCTGGAGAAGGCTGCAAACTGACAGAACAGCAGGATGAAAAAGTGGATAACATGAATGACAGAGGTACGAAAAATTTTTTCAGTCATATAAAGCAAATTACCTCCAACTTATTTTTCCTAGATATTGATGGAGGACTCTCCAATAAAATACTAATACTTATAGTGGAATAAGCTGAAATGGGATGGTATCATTCTGAAAACATTTTACTGTTTTTCTACCACTGTGAAAGCAAGCACATAAATGGAGGCATCCCATTTCTCTAAATATGCTTTCTAAATGTTAAAGGGTTGAAGCAATTTCCAGAGGTCTCTGTCTAGAAAAAGCCTTCCACTGATATTTAACTGAACTGCCTTTGCTCTGAGACATGCAATAAAATCCACTGGAATCAAATGTAAATGCATCATTGTGATTTATGTAAAGAAAATCAGCTTAATTTGCTTTTTTCACCACTATTACACAAGCCTAGCATGCCCAGTTATTGTAACTAAAATTTTATAGACATTTTTAGAAATATTCTGATTTACATCATCAAGCCTTATTCTCTCAAGAAGCCTGTGAGTCCAATTTTTGACTGTTTTCATATGCCACTCAAGAGAGGATCAATTGCAGTGTAAATATATCAGAAACATCTTCACACACTAAGACAGTGTATAAATCACTGTACAGAAAGTCTGGCTCAGCTTACTCTCCATACACAAAAGTTGAAAAAGCTTGGGTTATTCAGAGGGAACTCTCATCTGTAATTGAAGAAAAAATATTGTTCTATAGAAGAAAATATAAACCAAGTATTACTATACTGTTTCAGACATTAAAATAGTACTGAAATTTAGGACCAGATTATGGAAACCATTACTGAAGTGAATCAACATTTAGTCTGCTTAGCAGTCAAAGTGAAGTCAGCAGGACCATACATTCAGGTGAATATTCACTTATCTTGCCTTAACCTTATAACAGTTAGATTTTGTGCAAGTTATCTGCAAACTGACATAACTCAGACATAGATGTCTCTATACCTCATCCTGCTTTGCACAAATAGAAAAACAAAAAGCACATCACCCACAGTAAGGCTTAGTACAGACTGCATCTTTTAAAAGCATTAAAAAGCCATTGTAAGCACATCTTCACAGCTCATTGCACCCCTTGTACCTTTCAATTACTGGTGCAACTTCCCACCACTCTGAAACTGAGCTGAACCTCCCAGAACACACAGGACTCAGCTGTAAGGCCCTATTCTGTTAGCAGTCAGCCACCCAACAGGTACAGCACATGCAGGCACATTGCTCAGCAATTAACCATACCTAGTGCTTTACAGAAAAAAAAAGGAAATTAAATTCCAGTACTAGCAAAATGTTTATGAAAATTTAAAAAAACCCCACACACTTGGCTGCAAGAGTCATAAAACTTTAATGATGCTCGAGTCCCACTTTTGATAACCTGTAAAAATTATTTGAAAGAGCTTTATGAAATCCCTAGATTTTAGCAAGATTAGCAAGAATGCTGCTTTAATTTTTTGTAGTTTGCAGAAACTTTGACAAAGTACTCTATTTTAGACTACCTTAGAGTGGCACTTGAGCATGGCTCACTTTCTGCATTGCTCAGAGCCAGCTGCATGGTGCTGACACCCCTTCAGATACCAGCTGGCATTTCTGCAAGTTATTCTGCAGTGTTCTGTTCCCTCTCACAATAAAGATTGTACTCTTAGGTTATCATTTGTTCTGTCAGTCATCCAAGTGAAGCTGCAATGTTTACTGTGTGACACAGCAGTCACACAGTGTGGAACCTTTAAAATTACTGGTAATAATATAGCTAAATATTTACATTAGAAAAAAGCCCCACAAAACTGTCTCCTGGAACATTTCCCAGGCTAAATAACAGCCTTTGCCAATACACCTGCAGCTTTTTGTAACTAATTAAGAAACTTGAGCCAACACACTCAAAAAGCCTCAAAAAAACCCCAAATGCAGAGTCCAGTACTTGAAAAAAAAATACTACCCACTCTCAATAATTGATGCATGTGTAATTGCAGTACTTTTGTCTTTTCTTCCTTTTATGAAGACTTAATTATTTACAACAGATTGTTTTGAAAGGAAATTGGAATTAAGAGAAGTAATTAATTCTAAAACTGAGGGATCAAGTTTCAGTTATAGAAACTACTAATTACAGAACCTACACCTTGGATAATTTTCAAAAAGTTTGCCTCTTGATACAAAACTTGATGATCTAAAGGCTCATTAAGGTGGCAGCATTGCAGCAAATTCTCCAAAAGGGAAACCATCTTCATCACCTTCTTAGTCACCAGGGCTTCAAGCACACATAAATGTCAGTCACACCATAACTATAACTGGGGACTTGAACAAGATGTAAAAGTTTGTCTCTATAAAGCATCTTAAATAATTCCATTTCAAACCATTTTTGGCTTTTTTCTCTGTAGTTCCGTAAACAACAAAAACAATTAAAAAATTTAGTTAAAAAATATACCATTTCCTAATGAGAATTTGGGGTTGCCTTAAGTTTTAGGACTATATTACACACAGAACTTGAGGGCTCTAGTCACATTATTTCTATATATTTCTTTCTGAAAGACATAGAATTTATTTGAGGTATCACTCTTGGAATATGCTACTATTTGTGCAAATTAAAGTTTTTGCTATTCATATTAATGCAGGATACTTCCTATACCCTAGTATATTAAGTCCACATCCTGCAATCAAATATTTAAATTTATGCATGCAAATAACCCCACTGAAGGCCATAATACTGAGGATCAGAGCACCATCTGTAAAGTGCATTCATAGACTCCATAGCTCATTTACCCAGCACGGGTCTGAAAAACAGTTTGGAAATTTGTTTTCCTCATTGTTTCAACCAGTACAGCTCCTGTTTCAAGCATGCAGCCCAAACCCAAACTACTCAGGAAGGCCCAGTTTCATAAAATCACTCACACAACCAATTTTCAATTGCAGAAATTCTAATAAAGAGCAAGCAGTTGCACCAGGCAGCTGAAGCAATCTATTGTGAAACATCAAAAAAACCCCACACCTATTTACACATCACCATTACAGTATTTCCCCAACAGTAATGCAAATAATAAACTTGGCATCAACTGACATTCAGGAAAATCTCTAATATATCCTGCAGGTGTGCCAAGCAGAAAAGCAAGAGCAGGCATTGGGTGTGTCAAATTCCTTCAACTGCTACCAGCAAAATATTGCACTTTTCCATCTCTAAAATCAACTTACAAGATACAAACAAAGATCCAGGAAAGTGAAACTTCCCCTACATCTAAACAGAGCCTGTCACTTTGGATATTTTACTGCAAAATAAATTCCTCCCATAGGAGGAAAACCAAATCATTCTTTCTCAACAAATCCACTTTGTAAGCAGCCTATTGTAAGATGTCAGAGAATTTCCAGTGTTCTCATCCTAGCTCACATTTAGGGTTTTACACCTGCATTTGTGCTTATGGCAAGAGGCTTGAAATTTCTCCTAAGTATGAGGAAGATTAAGTAGAGGCTGCAGTTCCAAAACAAAAATAAGGTAAAAATATGATAATTTTTCTAGTCCGCATCACAACAATGCAGGGAGAAAGTTCCAACTTGTTTTAATAGTTGTCCTGTGTATATAATCATTAGTAAACCTTTTCCATAGCATCTTTTTTTCCACCTCAAAAGGGTTTAATTTGTCCTGAATGTCACAATGTCTGGTGGTACCTGATCTCAGCAGGCTGGGCCACAGAACCACGACTGCTCACACTCACAGTGACCTCCCTGAGAGCAGCCTCGGAGCTCTGTAATGCATTTGAATACAGATTTATCAGGAATATATCTAGAATTATACTCATACAATCAATTCAGCAGTGAAACTGTGTTTTATAACATACAGCATGGAAAAACAGGCAAGAAAGTACCCAAAGCACCAAGCATTATCCACATCATTCACAAGTCAGTAAGCCTTCTTTTATATGAGAGATTCCAAAAGACTGTGTTGATGAGGTAGAAATAAATTTTCTTTCCGCTTCTGAATGATATTTTGCGTCCCAAAATGCTAGCAATTTCATTTTTATTATGAAGTTCCTTGGTTAAAATATCGCTTGTAAGTAATAATAGCTAAAAGAAACGTCGGCTGCAGTGTCTGCGTTTCAACAGTGGATGGCACCAATCACCTCAGAAATTGCCTCCCTAAATGGTAGATTGCACTCTTATGCGTCAACCTTGTAGCATAATTCTACGGGAAAGCAAAATGCAAATGTCTAAACAACAAAAACAGGAAAAAAAATATTGTCTTCAGGAAAGTGCTTCAGGGAAGCATGTTTCTTAAATATGACACTCTCTGTCAAAACCCTGTTCTGTGCAGAATGAGTGTGCGCAAATTCAGCCTGTGTACACAGATTTTTTTTTTTCAGTTTACCACTGTCACAGACAAATATTTTATTTGGCTCAAAGAATGACTTCAAATTCAGTTTGGAAAGTGTATATAGCAATACTCGGACAAAAGCTTTTAGTGAGATTTTCCTATGGGCTAAGAACTGCAAACTGTCATTTGCTTAAAAAATTCTAATAGGGATACAAGTGGCTTTATAAAAATATTTCGTATTTCTGTATTAAGCCTTTCCTAGTTTAACATACAAGTACATTAAAGCAATATATGTACATTTAAATGCACAAGAATAAAGTATTTCTTTAATGCACAGCTGCTGAAGTCTAAGTTCATAGCGATGCTAAAGAGATGGCCAAAACAAGCAGGAATTAAATAGTTCCAAGGGGAACTTGGAAGACACTAACCTGTGTTTGGGATGGTATGAAAGGAGACATTTACTCCTTTGTACAACAGCTGGTCCGCATTGTCAGCTCCAGGCACTCAAAAGTCAACAGCAGTCCCAGAGATACATTTTAATACCTAATCTTATCCTTCACGTCTCTTTACGCCTTGGGGATGGCGTGAGGGGCGCTAAGTTGTGTTCTCTATATTTTCCGAGCTATCAGAGCTAAGGATTTGTCCCCTGGCATTAGAAGGGATAAAGCTCGCATTTATTTTTAAATGAAATCCAAGTAGGCAATACCAGAGCTGCCAGTGCCAAGAGTGTGTTACACCAAGGTTTCCCCGCCAGGCGAGCGGGAGCCTCTGGCTGTGGCCGCGGGGCGGGGAGCGGCCCCTCCGTGGGGCTGTGCCAGGCGATAAGGGCGATAAGGGCTGCGGGGAGCGCTCACGTTCTCCCGGGACACACAGACAGGGAGGAGAGGAGTCGAGGGGCGGGGAACGACCGGGAGGCGGGGACGGGGGCCCGGGAGGCGGGGAGAGAGTGCCCGGAGGCGGGGACAGGAGGCCGTGAGGGCTCTGTGCAGTTCCGGGCTCCTCAGCGGCAGAGAATGGAGGCCGAAGGCAATGCAGCTCCTGGAGCGGGTCCTGCGGAGGGTGACAAAGCTGGACAAGAGACTGGAGCATCTCTCTTACGGGGAAGGGCTGTTCAGCCTCGGGAAGAGACGACTGAGAGGGGACCTCATTAATGTGTATAACTATCTAAAGACGGAGTGCCAGGAGGACGGACCAGGCTCTGCTCGGTGGTGAAACTGATGCACAGGAAGTTCTACCTGAATATGAGGAAGAATTTCTTTCCTGTGCAGCGGCTGCGCACTGGAACAGTTGCCCAGACGGGCTGTGCAATGTGGAGGTTCCCCGGGCAGGCCTGGCCGCGGTGCTGTGCCGTGTGCCCCAGGACGGCCCTACCCGGCCAGCCTCAGCACGGCCTGGCCGCGGTGCTGTGCCGTGTGCCCCGGGACAGCACGGCCTGGGCGCGGTGCTGTGCCGTGTGCCCCGGGACGGCTCTGCCCGGCCAGCCTCAGCACGGCCTGGGCGCGGTGCTGTGCCGTGTGCCCTGGGACGGCTCTGCCCGGCCAGCCTCAGCACGGCCTGGCCGCGGTGCTGTGCCGTTTGCTCCGGGACAGCACGGCCTGGCCGCGGTGCTGTGCCGTGTGCCCTGGACCGGCCCGGCCCGACCGGGGCGGGCATCCTGACCCACCGTGGCCCCGCCCCGCGGCCCTCAGGGGGCGGCCCGGCCCCGCCTACACCGCGGGGGGGGCGGGGCTGGGCGGGGCCAGGCCGCCGGTGCTAACCATGGCGGCGCGGCTGCGGGCGGGCGCTGCCCGGCGCCGTCGCGGGCCGATGACGCGGGCGGTCGGTGCGGCGTTTCCCGGTGTCGCTGTTCCCGGAGCGATGGGATTGTGCGCCCCGCGCTGATGGCGGCTCGCCGGACACCGCACGGCTCCGCGCCGGAGCCCAGGGTGGATGAGTTCACCGTCCCCGCCGAGAAGAGCCGCCTCCTGGAGCGCAGCCAGGACCGCATCGAGGGCTTGTTCGAGGTGCGGCTGGCCGTGCTGGGGGCGCAGGGGGACTGGCGGCCCGCGCTGCAGCCGCCCAACGCCAGCGCCAGGATCTGGGTGCAGCTGGCGGGCTGCACGAAGGCCGTGAGCAGCGCCAAGGTACGGGGGCAGCGGGGCGCTGGGGCCCGCCGGACCGGCACTGCCGGGACCGCGGGTTGGAGGAAGAAAGGGTGGGGAAAAGCCGAGTGCCCCAGGAGGAAACAGAAACGGCACTGCTTTGGCAGGTGGGTGTGTGCCCAGTGCCAGGGAGTCTCCCGCTGTGTTGACACAAGCGCAAGGAATAAAGCGAAACAACTCAGCTCGGAAGAGCGAAGTTCACGGGCACAGCGTTATGAAATAGCCCGGCCCGCAGCTGAGGGGGAGCACCGCTGGGGATGAGCCGAGCTTTGTTTTAAAGCGAGATTAAAATGTTTCGCTTTCCTTCTTCCTCCCGGAGTCAAGAAATTCCTCGGAGTTGTTTGGGCGTTGCCATGTTTTGCCTTACGGACTTCGCTTATTCCGTCGCATTTAGTAGCTCGTTGGCAAAGCTCTCAATAAAGCTTAATGCAGCTATTATTTCCTTCGTATAAAAGTTGTCAGACCTTTCACCAGGCTGGAGCAGATAGTTCTCTTTTCAGCCCAGCTGTGATGAGTTAAGAGAACTGTCTGTGCAGGCTGTGTCTCAGAGGGGGCAGCAGTTGCTGTGGAGTGTCTTCAGGCGTGTTAAATGTCTTGCACAACTAAGCTTTGGGGGGAGTTTCTCAGCAGTGATGCTGAAATTGATATTACTCATAATAAGCCTGGCAAGTACAGCTGTTGAATCATGTGATGAGAAGTTTGGTGTGAGCAGTAGCTAGGCTGAAGGTCCCTTTCCAACCCAAACTCTCGATGTATGGGCGTTGGGCGGATATATTCGGAGCACGTGTTTTGTGACTGATTTCAGACAAAAACTTGATTCCTTACCTGTGTCATGCACGTGTTCCTCTACGTGCAATGCACTTCCTTACAATGAACTGTAAGGAAAATACTATGACTATATAGGGGGTTGAATTATTTGACTCTGAAATTTACACTAAATCAATTTGCCTGGGCTCAGAGAATACAGAAACTGTTACAGAAACTCTTCTCCAGGCATCTGCAGCGCAACTTCCTTTTTTTCCAGGAAATTAAATCACAAGAAATAAATAGCACAAGATTTCCGCTTTCTAATTGCTGCTTTTCCTAACAAGATAAAAAAAATGTTTTCTACTCTTAATACTTTAAAGTATGAGAAACTTGATTTCTCTTCTAGGTAGAACAGTTTTCAGACACCGTCTGGAGGAATTCTTGTATAGAAAGTGCAATTGCTTGTCTTCCGCTGAAATGTTTGGTGGTAGAAATTTGTGTTATAATTTATCAGTCGCAGATAATGTATACGTTCTCCATTGCTACTTAGTTAAAAACAAAAGTTCCTAGATTTAGAGTAGCCTTTTCACCAATTATGTTATCTTGTTGCTCTGCGTAAGCAGTCATGTAGGGCGTGGAGAGTAACCCTGTGGGTTTTGCTGCGGAAGCACTTTGTGCTGATACGTTCCTGAGGCAGCCTGCCTTGGTACCCGTGATGATGTAACTCGAGGAGATAGGAAATGGGTTATGTTATTCATTACCTTGTGTTGGTTCTCAGCTCCATTTAAAAAAATTAATGTTTGAGAGTAAATAGACGTGATATACTTGGGATTCTGCAAATACAACGACTGCAGCTTAAAAGCTGGTTTCACTACATTAAAGAATTTTAAGCACAGAAGGAGGCAGTTTGGGAAAAATAATGCTATCTGAAAGAATAAATAATATACTGTATTCACAGAGTTTTGAACTCTTGACACATTTAAAACAAGGTAGTATAGTGAATTTACCAATTTACCTGTAGTAGCTTACAGGTAGCAGAAATAGTATTAGGTTGGTTGGGTTTTGGGTTGTTTTTTTTTTGTGTGTGTGTTTGAAAATCTGGAACTTCAGGAACACAGAAGTATCTGGAGCCTGGTGGCTGCTTGCATGATAAGCCTTAGAAATGCACTTTGAAACTTTTTAGAAGTTCAGGTTTATGGACTAGGTAGAACTCTAGTGAAAGGCATTTATTCACGAAGAGTTCTCTTTGACCAAGGAATAGGTATAGGAAAATAAATCTCTTCTGACAGTCTTTTAAACTGTTTGATCTACAAATTAAGTTACCTGTTACTATACCTGGGTATAAACAAGAGAATATAAAAGAGCTTTCTGTGACATCTATTTAAAAATCATTTTAGATATTGGTGTTTTATTTCTATTGTCCTGTTTACTGGTAGTGTTTACTTTCTGACATGACTTATGCTAAGTTTGCTTTATTTTCTAATGTTTCTGTCCATTACTGACCTAGTAAAAACTAACTGGATATATTGGGATTTCACAACTATTCACTCTGCTCTCTTTCTCCTCTTAGGAGTACATCAAGGGACTGTGTGAACCTGAGCTGGAAATAAAGGAGTACTACCCAAAGGACATGCACTGCATCTTCGTTGGTGCACAGAGCCTATTTCTCAACAGCCTTGTTCAGGATACCTGTGCTGATGTAACAGTGCTGGAAATGGGATTGCTCAGTATTAAGGGGGGTGCAGAAGCTGTTGTTATGGCTCAAAGTCATGTGCAGCAGTTTGTGAAGCTTTTTGAGAATAATGAAAGTTTATTAAATGACAATGAATCAGAGATTAAAAAGCAGTTCAGACAATTTGTGGAAGCACATGCAGATAAGTATACAATGGATTTACTGATTTTGCCTAGTGCACTAAAAAGAGAGCTCCTAGCTCTCACCCAAACTGCTGTTTCTGAAGGGAAGACTGATATCATAGATCTCACAGGCTCTGAAAACTCAGAGCAACTTGGACAGAACAGCACCTCCGAAGTCATTTCTGCAAACACAGAAGAAAGGGCAGGTGGGGAGGAAGCAAGAAACAATGCTGACACACCTGTAACTGAGCTTACAAAGCAAATGGACACTGTGTTTTCTGATGCTTCTGAAACAAGATTTGTTCCCATAAAGGACCCTCTGTTAGAGGCAGTGGCCTGTAAAGAGAGGCAGTCATGTAAAAGAAGATCCTCTGATGAGGAGGTAAGGCTCCCTAAAAAGCACTTCTCTTTGGAAAATGATCCACAAGTGAAATCTGCTTTACACAAGAATCCTTCAGACCCTGATGCAGTTATTGATCTGGTTTTGGATAGCTGCATTGAATCAGATGGTCCTACTTACTGCCTTAAAGAAGGTGATGCTCTCTCTGAGGAGATGGAATATAAGATTCTTGTCAACTTTTTCAGAACAATGGGATATTCCCAAAATATTGTAGAAAAGGTTATCGGTATCCTAGGACAATCTGCGGAACCGTTACTATTGCTAGAAGAAATTGAAAAGGAAAATTTGAAGTTTAAAAAAGAACATGAACAGTCGTCTCAAAAGCCTAGAACTCTCAATCTTCCTTTAGGAAATAATGTAAATAATTCACAAAAGCTAGAAGACAAAGGCATTTCTGGGAATAAAAGTCCACTTAAATCCAGTCATACTTCTAAGGAGACAAAAAATGAATATCACCAAGTAAGAGGTGCTCCGGACACACAAGTTGGTGCAGAAGATAAAATGCATAGATTGGTATGCAAATCTTCTTTCCCTCCCAGCAAAAATTCAGTTCTGTGCTATAAACAGAGAGATGTTTGTGGCCCTGGTAAGAATCACAACTCAAGGTTAAGCAGTATAGAAACTGATGGTGGGGTGACTTCCAGCACGGTGCACGCCGGAGCTCTAAAAGATGTTGGCTTTGTAGCCAGAGGGAGCTCAGATGTGCAGCATATCTCAAATAAGAGTAAAAGTGCATTTCAGCAAAAATCTGCAGGGCCCTCAACTGTACAGAACAGCCAGCCTGGTTCTGAGGAGCAGCTGGGACACTGCAGCTCTTCCCAAGCAAGGCCTCTCCACCAGCGCCTTTCCCAGACCTCACATTGTGACCATCCTGTCCCAGACCGGTTACTGTCTTCACAAAAACACCCTTCAAATCCAGACAGAGACACAATGGGACCACATCCAGATCATTCAGTTACTGGAGTTCAAAGATTTTTGGACTCTCTGAAGAAGCCATACAAACTGGAGTTGATAAATGAACCTGGCAAACCATATTTAAAACATATAATTATTGATGGAAGCAATGTTGCAATTTCGTAAGTATTGTTCTTTTCAGCTATCCTTTTATTAACAGTTCACTGAACTTTCAGATGAAATGGGGGCTAAGAGGTGGCAGTGGCATGTGTTAAGGTTTTGCTAGCTAGGTTTTTGTGTGCATGTACACAGTTGTGCCTTTTCAAAGTAACCTGATTTGAATCACCAGTGTTCAGCTCAATGCAACACTTCAGTCAGAAGTAATCTCAGGGCAAGCTTTGCTCTGTTGCAATCAGTGTTACGCATGAAGTTTAATTTGCTTTGCCAGTGCCTAACAACGAGGTTAAATTATTGTTGACTTAAGTGGTTTGGGGGAATTTCTTGTGCTCTCAACATCTTGTAGTCTTAAAGTGGAGGTTCTCATCTAATAGTGACATATTTCTCATCCAACAGCATTGCATATTAGTGCTTGGATCCTGTTATGCTTTTCAAATGTATACATGTATATTTACCAACTATGAATGCGCATTACTGAGGTGCCAATATATCCTTAATGCGCCCCAGTGGATTGGCTGCACACACCCCACACTGGAGTAGGGCATAGTAGCTGGGTGCTATTGACATAGAGTCCCCAAAAAGGTTATTTATAACACCTGGAGCCTTCTACCCAACCAAATGAAAGCTGGTTATGAGACATAAGGGACAGAGCTGCCTCAAAACAGCAAACCATTGAGATATTAAAATGTCCTACTAAATAATCAATGCTTGGGGGCCTGTTGGTTTGATCATGGAGGTATTCTGCAGCTTCCCTCTGGCTAAATAAAGCCTCACTCGTTTCTTGCGTTTCATAAAGTGAAGAGTTGTTTGCAAAATTGCTTTGAATTGTTCTCAGTTTTACTTCTCAGTACCTTGAGAACTACTTCCATGCCTGTGCTGGTTCAGGGTTCTTTTGGCCCCCTTTTTTGATGGGGGTGTGGGTATTAATGCATCACCCACATGCTTAGACTAATGCTGTATGTGTTCCTGAATCAGTGCTTGCCTCAGAAGTCTGGAAAGCTGCAAAACCTGTAGAATATTTTCTTTTGACACGTGCAGCACCTTGATCTGTTGTTATCACATTCTCAGGGTGTCTGTGGAGTAAGAGAATGCCCAGAGTTTACCCTAGCTGCTAACAAGTATTTTTTTTAATTACTTGTTTTGTATGCTGAAAACAGGCCTTTTGAGGGCAGACTGCAATATCCAGTTGTTGGATCATTTAAATTCTATTAAAATGTGGAAAAAGCTCAGAATGAAAGAATAATTGAATGGAATTATATCTTCCTAGAATAGTTTGTAAATACTATGTACTTGTGGTGGTGCATCCAATCAGAATCATCAGGTGCCCAAACAAGGTGGGAAACAAAGGGTAAGGAATTGTCCTTTGAAGCCTTGGTAAACTGTTTACCTGAATCATAGCCCAAGGAGGGGCACCATCGTTCCTACTCTTTGGGGAAGAAAGCCCAGGAGTTACTGGGTTGGGTTGTGGCCAGGGGGACCCTTCCTGCTGGCCAAAGTCAGTCATGCTGTGGCCCTGTAGCCAGCAGTGCTGAGTGAGGCCCTGTGAGCTCTCCTGGGGCTCAGCAGCTGTGCCAGCACCTCCCTGGAGTGGGACACTGCTCAGAGCTCCCAAATCCTCACCTTTGTCATACTCAGAGGACTGTTCCTGGTGTCAAAGCTCCCACACTCCCTGAGGTGTGACCCTTGCATGTTGGGAAATGCAAAGGGACTTGCTGGGAGCATTTCACTGACGCTGAGTGGAATTTGTTGACGAGTTCCTTTAGCACAGGGAATTAGGTGTTCACATTGTGTACCTGTGTGTGTGTACTGATCATGGTATGAATGGTACTGCCTCAAATCTACCATTAAGTCATTGTTACAGCTACAGCCAGCCCTATGGAATTGCTTTGTCAATGTCAGAGTGCTCCATGATTAAGTGCTGTTAACCCTTTTGCCCCCTTATCTTGGCATCCATATGCTTTGCACCCTCACCCCCTTCTGCATTCCTGGCTTCTGTGTATATCCGTGCAAACTGATTCTAATTTGATCTGTGTATGCCTTAACCTGTGCAGTAAATAATGAACTTACTCTTCACAGGTTCACAAGAATGAATGTTGCCTCCAAACTGTGTGAAGCCATATTTTCACAAATTCATATCAAACCTTGGCTTTGGCAATACCTTTGACAGTGTTTCTTTAAGTAGCCAAACCACTCATTTGTGACAGTGTTTACTTTAGTCACAAACCAAAGGGAAAGTGTTACATGACCCAGGAGGCAACCCGCTCTTTGCTGCTTTGTGCTGCTTGTGATCATCTTTTGTTTAATTTAGAAAATACCTTTGTAGGGTCTTCACAGGATTTTAAAGAACTGGGACAGGCAAAGGCAGTATTTGCAATGGCATTTGGAGAACAGATGCAGTCTTTGAGATGGATATCTTGAAAAGACCATCTTGCTGTGGTGATTTGCTGTCCCTTCAGGTGTTTATCTAATTCAGTTAAAACACTTCTAATTTAATTTAGTTTAGCAGTGACATATTTTTCATATTATAGCTTACATTAATTCTACATGTTGTTTGATGAAGTTACTTCTATTTGCATGCTTTTTTAAGTTGTAGCAGAGCAGAATTTTGTGGTCATTCCGGACAAATTTGGAGCTGGTTTTCTAAGCTTCTAAACACTTAAAAGCCAGTACACTGTAGTTCAGCCAGCTTGGAGCTCTTAAACAGGAGGATGAACAAGCAGAGAAAGCATAAATTTTGACATGAATATTGAGACCTCTGCATTTCTTGAAGTCTAGTTGAAAACCATTAATTCATTGAAAATACTTAACAGAGTTTTGCAATTTATTGAATAGGATGCCTAACTTAAATCATTGGTATGATAACTGCATTTAAAGCTTATGTCCCAGAAGGTATACAAAAAGTAACTCTTCTATGAAAATTGCCTTCTATTTTTGACTGTTCTTGACACAAAGAATGCTTAATTTTATTAAGGGCAAGTGTGGCATAGTATTTTTTTTCCTCTGGAAATTAGAGGAGTTAGATTTTTTTGCCTTTTGTATTTCAGATATGGCTTATTCATTTTCTGCCTTTCTACATATAGAATTTGTCTCTAAATTCAGAGAACCTTAATAGATTTACATTTTGATAAGCATATTTTTTACAGAATTTACAAAACTAGAAAAGGATAAATGAATGCTACTAGAGGCTGAGTTTCACTGTAAAATATTTCCATGGAAATCTTTTAATGACCATTATGTTGGGAAGATTTCTTGGTAGGTTAAATTAGGGTTTAAAGATAGGATTCTGTTCAAAACTGACAGGGCTTACTATTAGGGTTAATAATAAGCACTTGCCTATTATTTGGGAGACTGGTTTAAAAAAGGAATACCCCTTGCTCACTTATTGTTAAAAGTACTTTGTAGTGATTTGACATCTAATTCAAAACATAGATTATACACTATTTTGCAAGAAATGCTTTGGCTGTTCATGCCATCAGTGCTCAATCAGTGTGTCTTTTCTAGGCAATCATATCTTTGTTTTGTCTAAAAGTAGCCTCTATGGAAATGCTGGAGCCTGGTTAGACAGTTAATTGTGCCATGTGTTAAACAGGCAAATAGGGTCACTGGGTTAATTCCAGCTGGGTAGGGCCTCACAAGGTCATCAATTCCAATCTTTGTGTCCCCTCATTTTAGGCAGTTGCTGGTTTTTTGGAAAGTCACTTAAGGGACTTGTAAAAACGGATAATGTATATCTTATATTTTTAAATTGAGAAAAAAGATTAATGCCAAAATACAATGTTTTGAAAATATTTCTCCAAAGAAATTTCATTATTTTGCTTCAGAACAATTGTTCAGACTGTTGAAATGAAGAGAGAGTAGGCCCTAGTGGTTATCAGAGAGTTGTTCAGATGTAATCCTTGGTAATCAGTTGAACCAAGGGTGTTCTATTTTGTAGGACTGTATTTGGAACTACTACAATATTGTATTATTACAATTTTAATCTATACTCAGTAGAGTTCAGAAATCATCACTATGGGCCTCTTTTTTAAAGCTAAACCTGCTTCTGATTACTCCATTGTTGTTGTGCCCAGGAAACTGAAAGGAGACTGAGCTGTGAAGTTGCAAAGTGATGTATCTGTTCTCTTCTTCTGCTGAAGAGCTCTTTCCATTTAGAAGATTGCTTATCTTTAACACCCATCTGCCTTTTCTTTTCCTGAGGCTCTATGTGGGACTTTCAGCTTCACTTAGCAAGGTTTTGTTCCATTTTCTTTGTTTTCCTGGTAGTAAAACCCTAGTGAATTTAATCTCCCTTTTTTTTGTTTCACCCTCAGTCATGGTCTGAGGAAATTCTTCTCCTGTCGAGGAATTGCAATAGCTGTTGACTACTTTTGGAAACGTGGCCACAGAAATATTACTGTGTTTGTTCCACAGTGGAGAACAAGACGTGACCCTTCCATTACAGGTGAGGCACATTTCCTAATGTTTGCTTAATTAAAGCAGACTTTTTCTTTGGGACTTGTGTGAAGAATAAATGGAGAAGGAATGTTTCATCAAATGTTGAGCAGGAGCAGTCTGGCTGCTCAGCATGAGTAATTGGGTTTCCATACTCAGTGTGAGAGACCCTGTAATGCTCTTTAGGCTAGCAGGGGTGCCATCAGTGGAGGCCTTTTTGGGTTGGTTTTTGTTTGCTCTTTAATTTCTAGTGTTGACCTCCTCTTCTCCATTTTTTATATGAGCAATTCTTCACCTATCAATAACATTTCTCTAGCTTAATTGGTACAAAAATAGCCTATCTTCTCTCTAGTAATTTTATCTCAGACTAATTGTCAAATCATGTTTTAACAGAGCAGAATTTCTTAACACAGCTCGAGGATGTTGGAATATTGTCTTTAACCCCTGCAAGGATGGTTTTAGGAGCAAGAATTGCTGCTCATGATGACAGGTACAGAATATATGTAGTTTTAAAGTCTTTTTGAACATCTGACTAATGGTTGTAAAAGCTCAATATTTCATGTGCAGTTCTGTTAGCTTGTTCTGCGACCTTTCTAGACAGAGCTATGCATCCAACTTAAGACTGAGTTTTACATCTGTTACATTATTTCACTGTTGTAGGAAACAATATTATGTATTCAGAACGTCATGGAGAACTACAAATTTTCATGGCAATTAAAAAAAAAAAGCTGTCTGAAGAAATTAATCCTCCAGTAATGTTTTTATGCTTTTCCATTCTATCCCTGAACTTCTTTTTATTCTTGGGGCATAAATCAGCTGCTGATCAGAGAGTATTTAGCTCCATTTCTTTCTTAATGCCATGTTGGCACACAGACCTTGCTGTGTCTTTGGAGCACTGTATTTGTAACAATGCATAAGCCAGTGAACCTCCAAGTTAATTTGACCAGCAAAGATCAACTTTAAAATGTGGGGATCATCTGTCAGTGAACGAGACACAGTAAGCTTTAGGAGTCTGTGGGAGTTTCCTAGTACTTCATTAATGTTTTATTTATACCCAGCCTTTCATAAGAAATGCTCTGGCACTGCAGTTGAGATTACTGTGGAAATAAGTGGTATAATAACATATTTGCACTTTTGTTAAAAGCATGCACTTTTCTTTAAAAGGACACCATCCATTATCTTGTGGATAAAATTGATTCAAATGGCAAAAAATGTATTTTCAGAGACATTATAAAAGATGGCAAACATTTTTTTCTTAATAAATCAGTAGTTGCGTTGTCATTGTTTAACAAAAGAGTTTTTGAAAAGTGTTGACAGAGCAAACCACTAACATGCAGAACACTGACTTGCAGAACACAGACATTAATGCTAAGCAAAAAAGTGTATGTCAATGAGTTTGTGTTGGATTGTGTAATAAATACTGTACTGCATAAAGCATGCCATTTACCTGTGCAAATATTTAGGTCATGGGGTTTGAGGGCTTTTGCTTGTGTGGGTTTGTTTGTTTGGGTTTTGAATGGGGAAGAAAACATCCCATGAAGACTCTGCTGCACTGAATAAGTGCATGCTACCCAAAACGTTGTAAGTTTAAGGTGGGTAAAAACAGAGTCATTTCCTGGTAATCAGGGTGCTTGTTTTCATGCAAATAGATTACTTTGGGATGATGAAATGTTTCATTTTTTAAGTCTTTGGATTGTTCTCAGCAAAACAAACTATCTTAGTAATCATTGAAATTAATTTTACAGATTTTTGTTACACCTTGCTGCTAAAACTGGAGGTGTTATTGTGACTAATGATAACTTCAGAGAATTTGTGACAGAATCATTTGCCTGGAGAGAAATTATTCAAAAAAGGTAATTACTGAATTTCTGTGAAGTCTTAAAAGGATGTCTGTCCTTGCAGTTGTATGCATTCTACCTACATGTGGGATTTTGTTATCTTTAATTAATCTGTCATGCAATTCTGGTAGATCCAAATAAAGTACTCTGTGACTCACTGTGGTGATTCATGGCCTTACAGTCATGTGTTGAGTAGTCTAATGTCCTTGTTATTCATATATTCTGTCATATATGAGTGTTAATTGTTCTCATAAGCAGGAGTTTGGTGTAACAGCACGTGTGTCACTTCTGAAGGTCAGTGTTGGATCTTGTTTGAGCAGTCCACTTTCACAGCCTCTCTTGTCTGAAAGCTCATTTTTTTCAGGGAGACATCATAGCTGATGAGGATATAGTGTCACTTTTAAATATTCAGAATCAATCACTCTTCACTCAAGTGGGACAGATTGTCACAGCTAAACAGAATGAACACTTGCAGCATATCCATGCAGCCATTTCCCTGCAAGTGTTTTTCTTTGGGTTTAGATGAGTTCACTTAGTTATCAAATATTCCCTACTTCATCTTGTGGACTTGTTTCTGCTTGTTTCTTCTTGTTTGTTGCGTTTGGGTGTTTGGGATTTTTTTTTCCAGTTTCAATTTAATCAGGTTATTTTACTGCTGAGGTGTGATCTTCTGTTAGTAAAATTCCCCACTAATCCCTCAGTGTCCCTGACATTTTCTGAGGGTACATCTGTTACAGTGGCTGGGGTCAGTATAGCTCTAATGAAATAAGGAACTAAAAACTTGCCCTGCATTCTCACAATGTAGCTGTGAGACCATGGAGTTGATGCTGGCTAATCGTGTAGGTTTTTACATCATTTCTTGAGTGAATTCTACCTGAGTCAGGTTCTGTTCTTCCACAGAACTTTAGTAAGAGTGCTTGGTGTGGGCATCTTGAGTCTGTGTTTTTTTAAGAGCTTATGTTAACATCTGCTATTAGTTTTACTTCTGGGGAAATTCCACTGTACCAAATCTTCTCCTTGCAGACAAATTTCACTTGAACTGGGTTTGTTTGGGGTTTTTTTAATACAGATTTCTACCTGTCCCAAAGTGATTCCAGAAAAAAAGTTTTGTGTCTTAACTGTAAGCATTTAATGCTATATTTGCTAGTTGTGTGGCTTTCTGCTAACACAGGCATTTCAGCTACATGACTGAAGATCCTTGCAAGGAAAAGGAGTTAGAACAACCAAAAAATCTGATCACCTAGCAAATTCCACCATAGTCTTGTTGCAAATCTTCAGTCATAAAACAGTCGCTGTAAAAAAGGGGCGGGGGGGAAACTGTGTTCTGTGGTGTAATAGGGAGAGTTCACACCTCTCATGGAATTATTTTGACAGGGAATGCTGGTTGTGTCTTAGCTGGGTTTACTAATTAGTCTTCAGGGACTCCTTATGTGGTGTCTACTCTAAGGAAATTCATCCTGTGCTACAAAGGTGAAGGACAACAAGGGTGAAATACCTTGTTATTTAAAAGAACTCTCTTGCAGGTTGCTCCAGTACACTTTTGCTGGTGACATATTTATGGTTCCTGATGATCCTTTGGGAAGAAATGGACCCAGATTAGATGACTTCCTTCGAAGTGAAGGCTGTTCTAGGTACAAACACTGTTTTCACTTTTGTTTGACGCAGTTATTTCACTTTTGAAATAAACTGTTCTCCTGCTTCACTCACACACCTGTAAAGCACAGTAAATTAAGCAGGAACACTGTAGCACATAGCAGTTTAACAAAAAAAAAATAACCAAAACACATTTTTCCTGTTACTTCAGTTCATTCAGAAACTGCTGGTGACATTTGTCTCTTACTGAGATTTCTCTGAGAACTGAGATAAGTATGACAAAAGCTTCTTCTGAAACTTGACTCTGGTGGCTTTCATGCACGGGTGTGTTAACAGCACCCAGAGGTGCCAGAGATGTGGGTGTGTGGTGTTAATTACTCTGATGTTATCTAGGACACCTTGGTTGGTCACTTCTTCATAGTGGGACAATAGGTGCTACAAACACTCAGGTTTTCTGTCACGGGGAGACACTTCACCTCAGGGCTGAGGGTACTTTACTGCTGTCAAAACAATTTTTGAGGCATTGTTATTAAATCTGTTTGTATTTGAGTAATAGTTATAAATGTTAATGAACAGAAATTGTTCGTTTAAGATTAATGTACTTTTTAAATGTGCACGTATTCAAAATATGAATTTGCTTTGCATGAACTGCCAAGATTTGAGGATTAGTTTGCTCTTTTTCAAAAGAAAATAATATTCTCTTCTTTCACCAGTTTAGGAATTAGAAATGCTAAGAATTCTGAGGAGTAGTGAGAGGGCTTTTAAAAACAAGTGAGGTAACTTAAAAATTGTTAATAGAAAAGGCAAGCTATTCTTAAGGATTAATACAAAGAATAAGCAAGAATCTCATCTATTGTAAACATTTGAGGAAAGTAAAACATTGTTATACCATAGATTACAAGCTGATCTGATTTGAAAATAAGTGTATTCACATTAAAAAAGCAAGTGCAGTGCTAGAACTCCAGAAGGAAATGCTGAGTATTCAAGCTCTTGTACAAAACCTTTGAGATGTTACTTGGAACACTGTGTTTTACCTGCCTGTGTCTGAGAAATAAAATGAAAACAGAGTGTTCTGAGGTAGGTGAGTGTGTTGATTGTAGAAATGGAGTCTTTTGAGAAGACCACAGAAGAGCTTGGTTTCATATCTGTAAATTTGGAACTGTAACTATGTTTGGGTGTTCGTTTTGGGGTTGGGCTGGGGGGGGGGGGGTGGACGGGGACACCAGGAAGAACAGAGAAAAGCTGCCAGTAAAAAAGAGTTAATTTTGTTCCTTCCCTGTGACTTTTCTACATGATTTAAATGATGCAGAAAGCATAAATGGCACCAGGAACAAGATCAGAAACTGGCAGAATCTTCAGCAGTTAGAAAACCTTTCCACACTGAGTAACTGGAGGTGGCATAACCCAAATGCTTTTAAAATAGAGCTCTGTAATTTAGGTGCTGTTTCCCTTGGTGGTAGGAAACTAGACTGTAAGATGAGTTCCACTTCACATTTCTCTGGTATCTGCTGGCATCTGAAATAGACTGACCTTTATATTTTGTAGTGCTAGCAGTGCATAGAGTAGCAAAACTTTTTAAAGTCTGAAATGAAATTGCAATAATTAAGAGTATTCAAATCCTGAGACTGCTAAAACAACTTCATTGCCCTATTAAGGATACCATACAAGGGAAACAAGGCCCTGGTCTAAATATGAGCACAGCTCAGTCCAGAGCAAAAGTATTTGAGGAATAGTCTCATGAAGCACTCTTGGAACTGGTCTGTCAGCATTTTCACATGCTCCCTGTCAGTGTACATGTATTCAATGTATCTTTTTATCTATACCTTCATAAAATTTTCTGTAATCTGACAAGTAAAGGACTCACAGCATACTGAGGCTATTCCTGGGTGATAATAATGTTAGCTGTGCCAGATTCATATTGAGAACTGTTATACCCCCTGTTTTGTTTCACTTTGAAAGAATGCTTGTCATTTGATTCCAGTCAGTAACTGGCTGAGCAGCAGGGATGTTTAAGTTATACACATTTGTCTTTTCTCTCTCATGTACAGAGAGAACTGCAGCTAGAATGTCCTTTAGCTTAATTAATTAATTAAAATTTTTATTTTGTTCCACAGAGATTCCTGGTCAACACACACGGCTTTACAGAGCAGTGGACAATATTCTTCTGAGACACCCTCTTTCCTCCCCAAAGTGAGCAGTAGCAGTCAACAGCCTGGGGGCAGAGTGTATGATGATCGTTCATCCCCATTGCTTCCATGGGAAGAAAACACAGAGCCTGGTCCAGCAATTCCACCACAGAGATCTCCCTCTGAAACAGCCCAGCTAAGAGAAGCCCTGATCAAAATTTTTCCTGACTATGATCAAAGGCAGAAGATTGATCAAATACTATCTAATCATCCATTCATGAGAGATCTTAATGCTCTGTCTGCCATGGTGCTTGACTGAATGCTTCCACAACTTTTATATCACAACTGCTCTGACTAATGATTATCAATGTGAAGAAAAATGTCGCTCTTTTATGTTACTTTGTGAATATTAAAAACCTAATTTTATTTGTATAAACAAAGATATTTTTGTGTATGTTCTGTAGCTAATAGATGCCAGGTTTTGGTAAATTAAAAACTGCTGCTACTACAGATTTTTAGTAATATTTTCTGTGGGAAAAAAAAAAAAGTCTTCTGCTTCACTGGAATTGCTTGTTAAAGCAGTGGCAGTACTCCCTTTTGAGCAGGGTGTTAGTGCTTTTTACAGAACCCTTTTCCTGGAAGGCAGAATTCCGGTCGTTTGGAGGCCCGCGCGTGGGAGCAGCTGCCAGCAGGTGGCGGCTGTGGGTCCGTGAGGAGCCCCGGGAAGGGCGTGAAAATCCAAGAAAATCCAAGAAAATCCATTTGCTCCTTCGGGCTGGGAGTGCTGTGCGTGGTAGTTAGAAGAGAAAGCGAAAATTCACAGCTCTCATCAGGAGAAGGTGTTCTGAATTCTTTAAAAGTTCTGAAATCTACACTTGTTTTTGACTATCAGTATTCTTTCAGGATAGTTTTAATATCTTTAACAATTGCACTGATTCTTTGTCTGTTCTAAGTGTGAATGGGGTGATGCTAACAGAATGAGACACTGTCTGTATAGAAATGGCTTTTTTGTGCAGAGCTACAGCTGTAGTCAGCTCCACCCCTTTAGATCTGTTCTGGGATCTATCCCAAAAAGTAAGGGGCAAAAAGGAAGATAATTTATAAAAACTGACCAATAGGACCACTTTCTAGAGCAGAGCAAAGTTAAGATTGTCTGTATCTCTGTACACGCTTAAGTCTGTTACTCCTTCCTTTTAACCAGTCTCTGGTGCCAAGTATTCATGTGAGTAAAATCTAATTAGGCTGTAAAGACAACTTGGGCTCCAGAGCCTACATTCAACTTCTGATGTACTGAGCCTTACCCTAAAGAATTAGTGGCTTTCTCTCCAGTTCCATGGGGTCTGAAATCACTCTTTGTTTATATGCAAAAGAACTGAAATATACTTGGGGAATTGGGGATTTTGAAAGACTGTTTGAAAGACTTTTTTGCATGGCCCTTTCACATTTTGTGAAGTCAAACAGGAGGCAGTCTTGCTCTTCCCTGAACACAAGCAACCTGAAAGAGAATTGCAGCAAGAACAAAAAAGTTTTAGGAGCAGTAGTTACAACTTCTCAAAAATACAGGTGGTGATGAAGAGAGGCCTTTAATGTTTCTGCATCCGAATAGACAAATCTAAATTATTCTTTATTCTGTATAAGTGAGTGGGAGATTTGCTATTGAGGTGGGCAGAGTCCTTCTGACCAGTACATGTTTGCCAAGAACTAGTTTTTACCTGTGAAGTGTTATGTAATCTCTGAGTTCTAACCCCATAAAAACTTAGGCAAGTCCTTAAAGCCTGTTTCACTGACTATAGTTGGTATAATTTTAATAAATAGTAAGAGAATAATCACCAGCTCCCTCACACTGCCTGGGGGGCCTGTGTACATGTGTGAACATGCTCCTTGAAGAACTTGTCTTCTTTTCATTAGGTATATCCCTGATTGCATACGTTGTTTCCACTTTATAGGTGCTATTGTGGGGATATAAATATATTGTAATCTTTATTTCATAGAGAATTTCTTCATGGAGTTTGGAAGGGACCCACAAGGATCATCCAGTTCAACTCCTGGCCCCCCTCACTTCAACATTCCCAGCCCATGCCTGAGAGCATTGTCCAAATACTTCTCGAGTTCTGTCAGGCTTGGGGCTGTGCCCACTTCCCTGGGGAGGCTGTTCAGTGCCCAAGCACCCTCTGGGTGAAGAGCTCTTTCCTTGTCTAACCTAAATCCCCCAAGTCAGCTTCAAGCCTCAAGTCCTGTCACGAGAGCAAAGAGATTGGTTCTCTTTCTCCTTTCTCTGTTTCTTTCTCCAAAGTCTGTTTCTGAAGCATGCCTCGTGCTATTCAACCTTGGTTGCTGCAAAAACTCAGCGAGAAGCAGCGTTTGGAGTGGAAAATACCAGGGACTTTCCCTTACGTGTGAGTGACCTGGCATTTCCCCTCCCTCCCTCCCTTTAAAGGGGTAAAGTCCTGAGACTGATTCCTGGTGTGGGGCCAAGTGCAGGATTTCTGTGACAAATACAACAGTTTACTGTCAAAAGGAGTGTTTTCTCTTACATCTTAAGAGCATGTAATGTAAACAATTTCATTGCAGTTGTCAACAAGCAAAGTTCAGATGAGTCCCAGTAGTCGGTGCTAGTGCTGCTGCTTTCCTTCCTGTCTCAGTGCCTTTTTGGGGTAGCTCGTGTTTTGGAAGAGCATTTCTGAACCAGAGAGAGAGTGCCTGTGAAAGTTCCATGACAAACAGTGACTCACAGTGTCTTTCTAATGCTGGCAGTGTTTCCTTCTGTTTTGCAAGCTTGCAGGCTATGTTTGATATGAATGCCTTTCCTGCTAGAATTCTGTGTAGCTGCATTAAGTGCTATTTTTAAATCTGGGGCTGGATTATGTTCTGGATGGCTCTGTTTTATTGGAAAGGAGTAGCTCTGCTATAATTCATTTATAAGACCTGTTATTTTCACAAATACAGTTTAGAATAATAATGACTTTGCAGATTCTGAGACCTAATCTGTCTGGTATTTGGAGGAGTCTGGTTATATAAGCAGGTGTTTCTCTGATGTGTTCAGTTTCTCTATT